>NW_027507718.1:51867510-52467510 GCF_037356315.1 Lithobates pipiens | reverse complement strand
TGGGTTCACACATATGCGAATGGGATGCGGGTTTCTCTGCATCCAATTCGCATGACAGGAGACTGTGACCAGCTCTCAATGGAGCTGGTTCACACATCTCTGCGGTGGCCGCGGAGCACACGGCAGAAGAGTCCTGTGTGTCTTAGGCTCCGTTTTAGGTCCGAATTCAGGCAAAGTTTCGGACCCAATTCAGACCTGAAACGATGAACGGGGATGCACCAGACCCCTTGATGTGCCCCGCACCGCACATAGTGTGAACCTTGCCTTACCCACTTGAATTTATGAATGTATTTAATTATGTTTTAATGTGTAAAAAAGCAGTGATTTTAATTATTTATTAAATATTAAAAAATTGTGATTGATAAGATTTTGCTTTGAGTTTCGTACACTTATATGGGAGTGTCACCCTTTATTCTTTTTCTGACACATAAAAAGACTTGTAAGGTTCCTAGGGACTTTATTTGTAATCCTCTGGAATTTCATCGCCTAATATATCTCTGTCTCCTTAGTGGTAACTTCTGCTTAAAGTCGTAAATTAAACAGTAAGGCTTCCAAACACATCTGTCTGTAAGTAACTGCATAGCGGGCTGTATACCATTAATGCATCCCGAGAAAAGGTTTCAGAACAGCTATGTTATCATGGGACAGCTTCACTCTGACCCTCCTGATAGACAAAAGACTCCAAAATGCCAAAATCATTGTGCAATATGGACAACCAGCTGTGCTGTGCAAATGTTTCAACTGTTTAATAACTTGAAATAGTAATTTTCTCTCTGTCATGACAATGTTAATATAAAAATCATAGAGACTGTCTGTTTAGATGAAGAATGAGTCAATGTCTGTTAACAGTTTCTAACATAAATGCACTAAAGAAAGCAAAATTATGCAAAATAGATTGAATCTGGGGCTGGTTAAGACAACACGTAGTGATATAGCACTGAGGGAGATATTTGGTATGTAAGAATGTGCAGATGGGATCCTGAAGCTTATCATATCTGGAGTTTTCATAATCTAATTACCCTTCAGGAAGTACAGTTAAGCAATATAGTCTCAGAGAACTACTAAATCTGACATTAGTTAGTGAAGATGCAATTTGAAAAACATTTTCTTGTAAATGTTTTAGTTCTCCAGTATGAGGCTTAAATATGGATTTATCAGTATGGTATACTTTTGAGTAGCTATCTAAAATCAGATTAACATTTCTTTCTTAAGACCAAGTGTCAATATATTTAGCTTTTTGTGTTAACATATATCAGCTTATTCAATAAAATGTAACATGCATAGGTGCCTTAAGCATTCCTATGTAGAGGGTATCATGGGCAGGGGGCAACGGTGCAGTGTAGTTGGCATTGTGAGGGAAGTATGTGCAGGAAAGGAGTATGGTATGGTGATAGGCAGTATGTGTCAGAGAGGAGTGCAAAGTTTATTACAGGGGCTAAATATATGTACAGGAGAGGAGTACAGAGAACATGACAGTGGGTAGTATGTGTAGAAATGGGGTTTCACAGTGGACAATATGTGCACTGCAGAAGTCCAGAGGAGAGTATGTACAGAATATAATTGTGGAAGGTATGACAGCAGGCTTTATGTGCAGCAGAAGGTAGGAGGGCATGGCAATGGGAAGAAAAGTTAACATTTATTCAGGTAATTAGCAGTTACTCTGTCATGATTCTAGGAACAGGGGTGGTAGTGCTGAGAACATGGTACATTTTATTTGGCCTTGTTGCTCTAGATCAGTGATGGCGAACCTTGGCACCCCAGATGTTTTGGAACTACATTTCCCATGATGCTCGACTACACTGCAGAGTGCATGAGCATCATGGGAAATGTAGTTCCAAAACATCTGGAGTGCCAAGGTTCGCCATCACTGCTCTAGATTATTCAAGCTGAAAATAGAGCAGTGGAGCTTATAATCCCATTGGACTGGTTGGTGGAGATGAGACTGATATTTGGCATAATGCATTGAATAAAAGTGGGGGATTATACCACATGCGCAGGAGAATGGGTGTTATGGGTTTAAAGCACATGTGCTGGGCACAGAGGAGTCACTACACATGTGCTGGGGATTGGCTGTGGAGGAGTAAATGCACATGTGCTGGATACTGACAGGTGAGAGATTATTGCATATAAGCAGAAGAATAAGTGCTCAGAGGGTAAATCCCATATTTAGTAAGGAATGCTAAGGGTTCAATCTACATAAGATAGTTACTGGGTGCTGAGCAGTTAGCATACATGTCTGGGGAATGAACTCTGAGTCCTTGTACACACGGCCGGACATTCTGACAACCAAATCCGTTGGATTTTGTCCGACGGATTTTGTCCGAAACTGTTGCATACACACGGTCGGACAAAGTTGTCGGAAAATCCGATTGTACATAACGTGATGACATTATTTCGTTACGACTGGACTACGTTCAGGCTAGTAGCCAATAGCTTTGGTCTAGGAATTTGATCGGAGCATGCGTGGCACTTTGTCCGTCGGAGTAGGCTACACATGATCGGAGTATGTGCGATCACAGCATTTTGACGGAAAATTTTACCGGCAAGTTGGAAAAGTTGGTCCGTCGGATATTCCAACGGAAACAGTCCGATGGAGACCACACACAGTCAGGAATATCCAACGAAACGGTCCGATAGGACACATTCCGGCAGAATCTCCGACCGTGTGTACAAAGGCTGAGAAGTGAATCTATATGAGCTGAGGACAGATCCCTGAGGGGTAAAACTGCTTCTGTGGGCACTGATAACTGAGAGTTTTATGCACATACAAAATGCAAACTACAAAAATAATACCTGTTGTGCAACATAGTAGAAAAACTTAAAAAGGAACACACGGAGTAAAGTCCGTTCATTTTGAATGTGACTTCAGGTACAACGGGACTAGCAAAGGAAGTCAATGTTGCTGCCTCTATCTGCGAGATTGACACCTTGCGAGCCCGTCGCCTGGTATGGATTTTAAGGGGAACCCCTATGCCGAAAAAATGGCAGGGGGTCCCCCCAAAGTCCATACCAGACCCTTATCTGAGCACGCAGCCCAGCCGGTCAGGAAAGGGGGTGGGGACAAGCGAGCACCCCCCTCCTGAACCGTACCAGGCCATGTGCTCTCAACATGGGGAGGTGGGTGCTTTGGGGAACAGGGGCGCCCTGCGGCCCCCCCACCCCAAAGCACCTTGTCCCCATGTTGATGAGGACAAGAGCCTCTTCCCGACAACCCTGGTCGTTGGTTGTCAGGGTCTGTTGGCAGAGGGCTTATCGGAATCCGGGAGCCCCCTTTAATAAGGGGGGCCCCAGATCCCGGTCCCCCACCCTATGTGAATGAGTATGGGGTATATCGTACCCCTACACATTCACCTGGGGGAAAAACTAAGAATTGCATTTCCAACCTCCCGTCATGGACCTATAATGTTCCCCAATCGGCTTAGTCCTTCCTTAAGATCCCCATACATCAACAAAAAGGGATCTCTCTTTTCTATAATCTTCTTCAACAAAAAAGTGTGTTTACAAAGACTATCCCTTTAATTAGATGGGAAGAAGACTTAGGATACACCTATACAGTTGACCAATGGGAAAAAGCTTGTAACACCACATATAAAGCAACATGCTGCTCTACATTATGGGAAGTATCCATTAAATTGACTCAACGCTGGTATCTTACTCCTGAGAAAATATCTAAATTCAATGGCACATTTAACGACAAATGTTAGAGATTGTGCGGCAAAAAAGGTGATATGTTACATACATTTTGGACATGCCCTAAACTTGGGAAGTATTGGGAACAAATCTTTCAAGTTATGTCTGAAATTACCAAAACAGTCATTCCTCCAAATCCATCACTGGCTCTATTATCCATTGATCTTGATCGATATCCTATCCAGTTTTGAAATGTGTTTACACATATTTTGCTGTCAGCCAGGATCAGTATAACGAGGAACTGGAAAAATCTTGATCCTCCTTCCATAAAAGAAGTGATAGAATCGACTCAAACTCACTACATTTATGAATCAATTCTAGCTCTTCGGCCTCACAAAAAAGAACATACTCATAAAATATGGCAGCCATGGTTAAAATGGGCTAGTCCCCAAAACATTGCACGAGTTCTTTGTTCCTAGATAACTTGAATTAAAAAATTACTTACCCCGCTCTAATATTTTAATCTTTGTTTTGTATCTATTAAATGACAGGTTACTAATACTGTCCCGAACACAGTTTAGCACCCATAGGGGTGTTCGGGAATATATTTAGGTTCATCATCTTTGAATTACTTGAATTGGCAGTATATAAATATATGAAGATAATATTTATATTACTTTTGTGTATTGTCTTGTTTTGTTATAGTCAAGTGTATGCTCCTAATGCATCTCAGGCAACTTTCTTTAAGAATTTTTTTCAGGTCCTAGACAGATTCCACTCACCCCACATACTGATCGGGGGGATTTCAATCTGGTAGCCCTCTCTGTCATTGATAGAACTCGCACAGGTTCCTACTCTAATGCCTTCTCTAAATCTTTGCAACACTCCCTAAAGTCCCATCAACTGATAGATGCCTGGAGGGCTCACAACGTAGGCTTTAGGGAATATACATTTTATTCACACCCTCACAATAGCTACCCTCGTCTGGACTATATTTTTTGCACTCCCTCCCTAATTGCAAACTCCACATTGGCAAGAATTCATGTTTGCCCATGGTCGGACCACCACATGGTATCCAGCCACCTATCTTGTTTAGGTCTCCCTTACGCTGCTAGACCCTGACAGCTTAATGACACACTACTCACAGACCCTATAGTATTGACTCAACTATCTGAGCGCCTTGCAGACTATTTTAGACATAACGACATAGACAAAATATCCCCCACTTCTCTTTGGGCAGCTCATAAAGCTGTGACGAGGGGCCACTTAATAGAAATTTCCATCACTAGAAAACACCAAAAACTGCAGGACACTCAAAGGCACACCCTCGATCTTGAGAAACTTTACCATAAGCATAGCCAGACTCCGTCACAAGACTTACTGCTCCAGATTAATGAAAAAAGAAGGGCCCTAGACACCCAACTCTCAGAACATACCGATAGGCTATGGCCCGCTTCCTCCTTCACAGCAATGCAGCATCCACTATGTTTGCACGGAAACTCAAAGAAATGACCCAACCGACACACCGAGGGAACAGAGGGACCATAATGGTAATCTTACATCCCACCCCAAGGACATCCTAAGCATCTTTTCCTCCTTCTACCAAAAGCTATTTTCTGACCCTAGCCTTCAACTCCCTCCCTCCCCCTAATCCTGGTTAGACACCCTTGCTCTTCCCCAGTTCTCAGAAGAGCAGTTGCAAATCCTCAATGCCCCACCGTGTACAACAGAGGAAATTTGCCTCCATCATTTCTTCTCTTAAACCCTCTAAAACCCCAGGCCCATATGGGTTCTCTACCTCCTATTACAAAATAATTGCCGAATCCTTAATATCCAAATTCACCAAACTCTATAACTATGTCCTGAAAGGAAAACATTTCCCAGAGGAAATGCTATTGGCTAACATTTCCCTTATACCGAAAACCAAGAAAAGACCATACCCTCCCCCAAAATTTCTGACCCATCTTTGTCAATAATAATGACTTAAAGATCTTAGGCTGGATTTTAGCAGGCCGCCTAGCCTCGGTTATTGCTACCTTGATATCCCCTGACCAAACTGGCTTTATGCCATCTAGACAAATCACCGATAACATTTGCTTAACAACAAACATTCTTCAAGATGCTGACATTCACTCCAAGAAGGTGTTACTCCTGAGTCTAGATATTAATAAGGCCTTCAACAGTGTCCTTTGGCCCTATTTCGACACAGTTTTATCCAAATTTGAATTTAACAGCGAGTTCATACATGGATTTAAGGCCCTGTACCACTGCCCCTGTACACGTATCAAGCTCCCTGGATGCAACACTGAATACTTCCCCCTGAACCGTGGAACCAGATAGGGATGCCCCCTCTCTCCCCTTTTATTCGCCCTCGCTATGGAACCCCTGGCCCGATCCATCTCTAATAACCCTAACATAAGGGGGTATAAAAAAGATGATCAAGAATTTAAAATTAGCCTATATGCCGACAATGACCTCTTATTTATCTCTGATCCCCTCATTTCCCTCCCCAACCTAATGACCTCCCTAGATTCCTTATATCATCTTACAGGAGTAGGAGTGAACCCATCTACACCCCAGACCACCTACATAGGATATACCCACTGGTCCCTGACACATGCTTTAGAGGATGCCCAGACAGGGGTACGCTTCTACACACATTCTGGAGTTGCAAGGCATTGGGACCTATTTGGCATGAAACCACCTCACTAATAGCCCAGCTAACTGGAGAGTCTATTAGCCTGACTTACCAAATGTGTATATTGTATGCAGAACTCCCAGGAGCCCTCCCGCCACAACAAAAATTTGTTCACTTCTGACGCCCACCCTGGGACTTTCAGCCAGGAAGAAGTGGAGGAGCCCAGTTTGAGCCAGGTATAGTATTGTTCTATATATAATTTTTTTTGTAAAAATTTATGATGTTAACTAGATGTGATTATTGATCACTAATTGCTAATTTAATAAAGTGTTTTACATATCAATAGATAGTAGTAGCCAAAAATAATTGGGACAAGAATGAAAACTGCTGGGATCAGAATGATAGTTTTTTCTATTTGTTAACATTCAATTTGCAAGTCATGAGCTGAAAATTGTGTGTGATTGATGAAGCAAAAACTAAAAGTATGTCCCTTTTTTCATACACAGGAAGACATCAGCCAGTATGAGGACGTGGAATGTGGCAGCGAGGAGGTGGCTGTGGAAATGGGGCAGCCAGGAGGAGGCAGGGGTTAGTGTCAGCCAGGAGGTGGGCAGGCCTAGGAGCCTCACAGAATCCCAGGTCCCTCCCTTCCGCCATCCAACCAAAAGGCCCAGAAAGGGGAGGAACATGGAGGAGTCAGCACTCAGGCTGATTGGGGACGCTTCTGCGGCCCTCAAAACCACCCCCACTCTTCAAGAGGTCTTTGCCTCCATGGCTGCATGCAAACTGCAGAAAATGATGGAGGGGCAACGCCTCATGTGTGAGGAAATCATGTACCACACACTAAATAAGGGGTTGAGGGGACAACTCACCAACATAACCCAACTGTGTGAGTTGGACCATCCTCCTCCTCCTTCTGCCAGACCTCCAACTCCACAGCCACAGTCTGGAAGGAAGCATGGAAGGAAGATCAGAGAGAGATGGCCTGGGTTCAGTATGGTCTGACAAAAGATGCAGGCTCTTGTATGACCACAGCCTGGGGACATAGATGTCCTCTGCTGCTGTTACTTATCTCTTGGACTTCTGGACCAGATTGTATTCCCTTATATATGGACTCCTCGGGCCACCAATTTTGCCTTTAAATAGTTGATGTGTGCCCTGGGGGGCAAAGGCTTTGCCAATTTCAGCAGTTTCTCCAGTGTTGCCTTCCTCTTTATTTGGTTGCCCCTAATGAAGTTTTTTTTTGGTTAAAGAAATACTTGCCTATGTGTTTTACTTCAAAAAGGACAGTTTATTTGTGAGTAGGCAGGTACATTTATAAAATACAAAGTCAAACTAACAAGGCACACCAACACCAAACAACCTCCACGAGATTAAAAAATACAAGAAACAATTATGGAGATCACCAACAAAAAACTAAAAAAAACAGGAGATCTTGATTAAAAAAACAACTACATTTTTTTTTAAAATATTAAAACATAAAAATAAAAAATGATTCGGGAGATCTGACGAATAAAAATATTAAAAAAATATTAAATCATGAAATCAGGAGAAATAATAAAGAAAGAAGTTTGTGAGAAGTCTGCGAATATGAGCAGCAAAGCAACTTCATTCTTCTAGCATTATAAAGAAAAAGAGAATGTGCTGCATTAAACAATTGTTAACATTGCAGCGTGACGAATGTGCTATATCCATTATGAACGCTAGTTTTACCAGACCGAGCGCTTCCGTCTCGTAATTTATTCTGAGCATGCGTGGCACTTTGTTAATCGGACTTGTCTACACATTTTGTTGTCGGAAAATTTTAGATCCAGCTCTCAAACTTTGTGTGTCGGAAATTCCGATGGAAAAAGTCCGATGGAGCCTACACACGGTCGGAATTTCCGACAACAAGCTCCAATTGCACATTTTTTTTATGTTATAGCCTAATAAAAACGTTTATAAATGATAAATCACTGCTTGCAGGCAGCAAGATACCATGGAGCCCTTAGAAATGAAAAGTAAACAGCAGAGTAGAAGCTACAAAGTATGCAGGGAATCCAGGAATGAGATGGCTAGCAGACAGATGGAACTGTGAACATGAAGGAGATTTTTCAAGTAAAAATTTTTGTAGTATTGACACAATGCTGGTGGTATGAAGTGAAAGTGTATGCGGTGACAATAGAGCTCCTTTAACCCCTTCTGTAGAGCCCTGGTGTCCCTCCAATAGGATCTGTGCATGGGGAATTACTGATCATGTGACCCCGGTGATTGGCTGTCACAGTAGTCACATGATTGGAAGTCGGCCCTGTCAGTTACCAATTGTTAGTGGGGATATAGAGCTGTCCTTGACTGCTTGGTCCCTGTGCTTTGAGCACACAGTGAACATACTTTTAGCACATAAATATGAGTCTACCAGTGATGCATATGTGCGGCATGTGGGTGTTAAAACTTTCTGCCCATCTTTTTGCTGCCATACATATGTCTTAAGAGGCTGGTAACAGGTTACGTAGTAAGTCAGGTTGAAAAAGACACAAGTTCATCTAGTTCAACCAATACAAGGAAAAAAAATCATACAATTCAATATACATAATCCTATACCCACAGTTGATCCAGAGGAGGGCAAAAAAGCCCAGCAAAGCATGATCCAATTTGCTCCAGCAGGGGAAAAAATACTGAGAAGAAATTGGATATTCCCTGGATAAACTTTACCTATAAATGTCAGTATCCAGTTCTATTATGTACATTTTGGAAATAATCCAGGACTTTTTTAAAGCAAGCTACTGAGCTACAGAACCAGCTCTTGAGGGGGTCTATTCCACATGTTTACAGCTCTAAGCCCTTGTACACATGGTCAGAAATTACAACGGAAAATGTCCAATCGGACCATGTGTGGGCTCCATCGGACTTTTTCCGTCGGAATGTCCAACCAACAAAGTTTGAGAGCTGGATATAACATTTTCTGACAACATGATCCGATAGGACTTTGTTCAATCGTTTGTAGAGAATTCTGATCGGACAAGGTGCCACGCATGCTCAGATCAAATTACGAGACCAAAGCTATTGGCTACTAGCCTGAACATAGTCCCGTTGTAACGTACGTACATCATCACGTTCCGGACGATCGGATTTTCCGACTACTTTGTCCGACCATGTGTATGCAACACCAGTTTCGGACAAAATCCGTCGGAAAAAATCAGTCGGATTTTGTTGTCGGAATGTCCGACCGTGTGTACAAGGGCTTAGACTGCTTTTACACTGAAAGCTCCAGTCATTAGCGCTAAAACCCCTTTCACACTGTGCCGCCGTCAGTGTCATTTTAAAAGGGGTTAAATCCATGCTAAAGCTATGCAGGCAGGACTTTTTCTGATGCCCTGTCAGCGCAACGCTCCAGTCTGAAAGCCCTCTGGCTTTCACACTGGAGTGAATGGAGCAGCTGTTTTAGGGCGGTTTACAGGCGCTATTTTTAACGCTATAGTGCCTGCAAAATGCCCCAGTGTGAAAGGGGTTTTAGGGCGGTTTACAGGCGCTATTTTTAACGCTATAGTGCCTGCAAAATGCCCCAGTGTGAAAGGGGTCTTAGGTGTTGCTTGCCTCAGTGGCGCTTTAGTACTATTTTAGCAGCGTGTTTTAGCAGCACTTTTCGACCGATAGTGGGGGCGCTTTTAGCCCCCAAAAAAGGGTTAAAAACTCCTGTTTTGCGGTGCTTTCAAAACGCTTTTCAGGCACATTGAAAGTGCTGCCCATTCAATCCAATAGGCAGGGCATTTTAGGAGCGCTAAATACATTACAAGTTCACTATATGCATGTGAGGGCTTACCTAGGTTGGAGTCCATGGTGCAGAGATGTATGCTTGCAAATACAAACAGCCCACGGTAACAAAGCTACCTGGGCTGTGAATTTGTGCACGAGAGCTTGACAGGAATAGCCAAGGGATAGTCAAAGTAGAGCCATAGTCAGAGATTCCAGAAGTCAGAATAAACGATAAGCAGAGCCAGGGTCAGAAGCCGGAGTCAGTCTTGGAACGCTGTAACTGGAGCACAGGAATACTGGAGCCTTAGGCCAAACAGGAGACACAACAGTCATTAGTTCAATACCACCCAGAGCCACTTGGGGCGCGACCACACCTGGCCATCTAAAAGGGACCATGACAATGTAACACTTATGTATTTATGCATGGTGATCATATCCCCCTTTCGGCCCCTTTCACACCGAGGTGGTTTTCAGGCGATACAGCGCTAAAAATAGTGCCTGTGTATCGCTTGAAAAAATCGGCCCCTTTAACTTCCGTGTGAAAGCCGGAGGGCTTTCACACTGGAGCAGTGCGATAGCAGGACGATGAAAAAAGTCCTGCTATCTGCATCTTTAGAGCGGTGAAGGAGCAGTGTATTCACCGCTCTTAAACAGCTCCTACCCATTGAAATTAATGGGGCAGTGCGGCTATAGCGCCGGCAAAGCGCCACTGAAGTGGTCGCTTTGCAGGCGGTTTTAACCCTTTTTCGGCCGCTAGCGGGGGTTAAAACCGCCCTGCTAACGGCCGCATACCGCCGCTAAAACGATGGTAAAGTGCTGCCGATGCCCGCACTGCCCCAGTGTGAAAGGGGCCTTAATCTTCTCTTCTCAAGAGAGAATAAATTCAGTTCCTCTAATCTTTCCTCATAGCTGAGCTCATCCATGCCTCATAAGTTTGGTTGCCCTTCTCTGAACCTTCTCCAGTTCCTCGATATGATTGGACACAGCTGATCACATGGTAAAGGGCCGCTGAGATTTCCAGATGTGCACTGCAGCGAGCGTGGTGGGCTCTGTTCTGGGAGGACATCCATGGACGCCCTCCCAGAACCAGACAACTGCGCTGTAGCCATTTTTTGTAGTAACAACGGTTATATAAGAGGTACTTCAAAAATGTTCACTATTTTATCAACTGACAATGCACTTCTTGGATCTAAATACACATTTATGAAAGGGGTAAATAATTCATAAACATTTTTTGACTTGCCTGGATTATTAGAGTTCAATATTACAGTATTTCTATGGTGTTTTACAGATTTTTCTAATATTGAAATGTTCTACTGATTATTCATGTATCCTTAAGCCTTGATTTCTCTTTTCACTTAATTACTGTGCATGTTATTTGCAGATAGTCAAGCTAATTTTCTTGGTTGCTTTGTCAAAAAATACTCTTTAATAACTGCCAAATTATCATTTGCATTTGGCAAAAAAATGATATCCCACAAAAATTACATGTTTTGCATACTGTATAAAAAAAGAATTAATTTGACTAAATCCTGTAATTAAAAAAAAATCATAAACTAATGTTAAAATGAAAGTATCATTTTCACTACAATTACTTTACTTTAGAGAACATCTGATAAAATACCATAAAATTAACTTAAGAAGCTATAAAGTTTTCCAGTTCTGTACATACTCTGTTGGCTCATTTTTTAATTACAAAACTGATCTTTATTATTACTATGACCTGGTACATTAGTTCAGGATATGTTTTGATTGTTAATGTACACTATGGGGTCTAATTTAAAAAAAAGTATCAACATTCATTAAAGCGGAACAAACAATACCCGTAATGTTTGTGATATGTGTGTAATAGGTTTTTGTTGCCTTTCACCAGGCAAATGTAATATTCCCTAACATTCTATCCTAAGAGAAAAATAGCCATAGGAACATTTGACCATGAAAATTAACATGCATCAACAGAAAAAATAGCCTGACCCTATTGGCTAAAACATTTGACCAGCGGAGGAAATAATATGAGGGAGACATCTGCACTGTGTAGAGTCTATGGAGAATATTTTGTGGGTGGGAAGTGGGTATGAGGATTTGTGTACATGGATAGATAGTAAATCAGCTTGTTTGATCTAAATCAAATTGGAATGATCACTCAAAGTGGAGATTCGTGAAATTTTGGCAGATATTGGGGGTTATTTACCAAAGGCAAATCCACTTTGCACTGCAAGTGCACTTGGAAGTGCAGTCGCACTACATCTAATATTTTTTAAAATTTTATTTATTAAAGAAAAATTTTTGGTTTTCCAATTGCACTTGACAATAACATAGAGAAGAGTGTTTATGGACACAAGACAACATAATTGTAATGATTGGTACATTCAGGTAAATACAAATACTGCACTGTTTTTGTTTTACAAAAAATGATGACCATGCTTTTGTGCATTAGGATATTTTGCTGAAATTTTTGCAACACACATATTAGCAGTGAAAACTTGGGCGCATATGTCCAATACATGCTTGCTTTAAATTCTTTAACCAAGATAAGTAAATTAGAAGTGTAGCGGGTGTCTCGCTCTATAATCCGCGACCCCGCCAAGAAAACCACTGCAATGTACACAGGCTTTCCAGCCAGAAAGAGGGAGAGAGCTGCCTGTCATGTCTCCATGGGCTTTTTCACCCCCCTGCGTCTTCCTGTTTCACTGACTGAGTTTAATGTAATGTGAGCTGTTCCACACTGGCTATTCTGTTTTTCCCTGTATTCCTATTTGCAGGAGAAAGAAAGCCAATTAAAGGAGCAGTTACAGGAACAAATCGATGGGGCTTTAACAAGCAGCTGATGCAAAGGATTATGGAATGTGTAGTCCCTATCTAAATCGGCCCCATAGCTTTCTATGGGGACAGAAATACAAGATCCAGCATTCGCTAGGAGGCAGGAAACAAAAGACTCATTTTTAATTCCTGAAGAGATCTCAGTTGTCATGAGGCAGTGAAAAAGATCAGACCTGGAGGAGAGATGCTGTCTCTCAGATGATCTTCCCACACAATTCAGGCCTCCACTGCCAGTCGGGACATCCAGCCTGAGAGAGGAGGATTCCAGGTACATATCGAGGCGCACTTGCACCGACGGTGAAGTGTTCCAGTGTGAGGTGACTAGTCGGGCCACCGGGAAAGCCTGCTGTTGCAGGATGTTCATTTGGGCCTTGACCACGGGATTTGGTAAGAGGACATTTTGCCCATCTGCAGGGAACAGAGACACTGCATCAGAGGAGGAGTATGAACACTGTATACATACATCTTGCTGACACTTGTAGAGCCACAGGGATAAGGGATGCGGCTATCCATTTCCGGGACACTGTATACAGACATCATTGTCCTCTCACCTTGCTGAGGAGGATCCTGCCTGTTTCACTTGAAAAGCTGGGCCAGTTGTGTTGTTTGGGTCTGCTATACAGGAGTTTAAGTGCACCAACGAAAATGGTTAGCTGAAGACAACAAATCTTATCTTTTCTTCAAAAGGACTGAAGCTACTAGCGCCATATGGATCCGCACACACGTATTCAGGGCTCTGCATATGCATTGAGTGTGTGGGACAGTTTATCTAGAAAGTTAAGCCATTACTTGTTGACTTGAATAAGTTTGTAGAGTAGGGCCTGTGGTGTCAGGGGACAATAGAGAGAGGCCTGACACAAAGGGAGCCATTCCTCTGCTCTCCTCCTGCCTGGACTCATAGAGCCAATCTGAGTAAATCTCATTTAAAGTGTCATATTGTGCTTTATATACCATTAAAGTGTGCCTCTGCTCTTGGGGACATTCTCAGTTTTGGAATCCCCTGAACGCAGCCTGAATATAGGATTAAAAGCTATATTGCTCTTAAATCTCAGCTATTGCTCACTAGTTGATCACTTGAATACATACTGTTACTGTCTGCAATTCTTTCACAGAAATATTACAGTAAAGACAATTTCTGTGTTTTATTATAATGCGTGTGTTTCTCACTGTTCATTGCACTTACACTGTTGCCAGGTGTACCAGTGGGGCTGAGGCTGTTATTAGGGTTGAGAGGCAGAGTAACGGACTGAAAAAACATAAGCAGCTCCCTTGGGGGTATCGCTACAGAAGCATGAATACTAACTTTAATCCTGTCACTAATAAGAAATAAGTAACACCCCATCCATTACCTGAAAGTATTTCCTGCACTATTTAACATATATTTTAGCAGTAAAATGTTATACTTACACAGTATCAGACAATTCCAATCACACAATGGCAGCACGGTTACAGCACTGTTTTTCTTGGGCACCTGTACATTATTTTTGGTGAAGATTTCTCAATGACACAAATATAAATCTGTGGTAAAAATTAAAAATGTATTCAGTGTATCAGTAAAGGCAAATATCCAAACTTTTTTATTAATTTATCACTAGTAAATAGAAAAAAATGTTGGATAAAAAACACAATGCCTGTGTTACACACTAATTCCCAAATCGACTTTTCTATTTAAAAAGACAATGCATTACTGTTGCGTAGAAATACTACTAACAGACACACAAGTTACTGTGCACAAATTTACCATGCCAATTTAAAGTAGTTGTAAACCCTTCCCTATACTCATTAAAGTGACTAGCCTCAGGTGATACACAGAGATACAAACAAATTTCCCTCCATAAGTTGTACCTGTTTATCTGCACCTCCCTCTTCTCTGTAGACACCTAAAGCACACACTTTTAGCTGATATCACACACTGCCCAACAGCAGGGAGCTAGCGGAATGTAATCTGAAACCTGCATGGAGGGAAACACTCCCTCTTATAGTCTCATAGGGAAGCATGCAAAGCTGGGGCTGTCAATTGCTTGTTGTATACTGGAAATGTCCCGGGATGGTCTGGTGTCAAGTTAAACTGTCAGAAATCACTCATGCTGATGGTAGAAGAATGACAGAGCAGCTAGAAATCACAGAGGTTTAAAGTGACACTAAAGGTACAGTTTTTTTTAATAACATATTATACTAACCTACACTGTGCAGTTCATTTTGCACAGAGTGGCCCCCCCGATCCACCTGTTCTGGGGTCCCATGGTGGCTCCCGCGGCTCCTCCCTGCAATAGATAACCCCCTCTGGGGTTACCTTGCGGGCGCACTCCCGTTTCATACACTCGGCATCCATAGCCACCGAGTGTATGACTCAGCCCTGCCCCTCGGTGCCCGCGTCATTAGATTTGATCGACAGCAGCGGGAGCCAATGGCTGCACTACTATCAATCTATCCAAATAAGAGCCGAGAAGTCGTGGAGAGAGCGAAGCAGGATCGTGCCCATGGAAATTCTGGACTGAGGTAAGTAAAGCGGGGAGCCGGACACTACAAGGTTTTTTTCACCTGAATGCATAGAATGCATTAAGGTGAAAAAATACGAACCTTTACAACCCCTTTAAGTTGAGGCAAGTACACACTATAGAAGGATGTGCATTTGATAATAATTCATTTCAGGGGTTTATGACCACTTTAACCACTTGAGGTCTGGGCCATAGCCAAATGATGGCTACAGCGTGGACCTCAATTTCCTGGAGGCCGTCATAGGATGTCCTCCCCTGTGTGAGTTCCCTGCACGCTCCCTGCACGCGCCCTGCGTGCTGTGATCACTGGTCCCGGCCCCTTACCATGTGATCAGCTGACAACCGGCTAATCTCTCCATCCCCTTGCTGAATGAGTGTTCTATTAAGATTTGATTTGCATACCTGCTGATTATGAATTGAATGGGAGTATATTTTTATTATTTTTAATAAAATTTTACAAAAGTTATCACGCTATCTGAGTCTTATCAGATTTTTTTATGTCCATCTGGGGAGCTGAGAAGTGGAAGGGGAAAAAGCAGTATTTTAAAGGATTAATGTGAACACCATCTTTATTGGAAATATACAAGCTGCGCTTGCCTAATCATTTGCATTCCCAGAGAATGGCAGAGGAGAGCTTTCAGAATTTTCTGAATGCTGGAAGAGTCATAGTGGTGGAATTTTTTCATATGTATTGAAAATATTTTAATATGAAACAGCTTATCACATTTATCATATTTATTAAATTTTTACAAATTGTTGAATTGATTGATAGTTGTTTGGGATTTTTTTTCAGTTCTGTATTTATTGATATTTTATTGACAGTGCAGAAAGAGTAATTTATGTCAATCCGGAGTCCCCAGGCCCATTATAAACATTAAGCACAAAGTAAGACTTTTCCTAGTGTTTTGAGAAAAAAGCATCTAAAAAAAAGGCAAGCTTCAATTTTTAAAACCTTTTTAAGTTATACTATGTGACTTGGATCATGTTACAAATATAATGTAATTTTTATCCTAAATTGGCTAAAAAAGTGAAAATACTCTTTAAGGGGATGACTATTAAGTTACACATTAGGTCAATCATTTTTTTTCCAAAAGACCAAAAGAGCAAATGTTGCTATTAAAAAAAGAAGCCTGTGCTTGTATTTTATAAACCACATTATGTACTTCAACAGCGAAGAAGTGAGTGAATGTTAAAAACAGACTAATATCGGCAGCTGTTCAGGGATGGATGACTCTCATTTCACTATGATAATCTGAAGTCTTTCTAGATGTGTCTTCAGGTCAAAAAAAGTGTGAGCCATGTGTGAGGAATGCAATAGGGAGCCACAACGACAATTTGCAAATGTCAGCACTTTTGTTATGCTGAAAAAGTTGACCAGGTTGGTCTTTGTTTGAACTATTTTCAGGTTTGGTAATTTGTATGCAGTTTTTTGGGATAAAATTGTACTTTATTTTGCCAGTAACAGGAAGGAAATTGTACTGCAGTGAACAATGGAATAAGCATTAAAATCGAAGAGTGTATATTTTATAATCATGCCTCTTTTACAATCTGAATTTAAGATAGTGGCCTCATGATTTGTTATACCTGCTTAAGTCATCAGAGACTGTACTTGTGAAAACATTGGCTCTTTCTGCTTAAGTGATTCCACACAAAGCTGTTGTATGAATAAAGCTGTACTATCTTCTGCTTCTTTCTATTACATTTGTATCAGCATTTCTCTTTGATATAGGCACTAGAAACAATACAACAACAAACCATTGGTTGGTAGGGTAATATTGTATCTGATACCCTTTGTTACAGCTGTTGCATATTTCTGGCATGTTTGTATGTATTAATAATCAAGATTGGTCATACTTGATTACAGGTGGATAGCATGAGTGTGAATCTTCATTTCATTTTACACTGGTGCTGAACTCACATTAGATGCCACTTTTATGTGAAATTAATTATAGTTCATGTATAGTTCATTTTGTGAAATAAACATTATTACCTGAAAAAGGGCAAAATGTTATATAGTTTAGATCAATTTAAATAATTGAGGAAACAGATGTCTGTAACCTGTCAATGTCCCACTTGATAAGGAGGTGGTAGGTAGGCAATCCAGTCATATCATGAACCCATCTGATAGTGAATTCTGTGGCCATAAACAGATTTAACAATATTCAGTTGAAATGATTTTCAATAACTACACTACACTACCCTACATGTTTCAGGGACACGCCCCTAAGGCTAACCTGAAAAGGGGACGTGTCCCCGAAAAACACATAGTTGCTCCAGTCGGTGATGTATGACTCTCTTTGCTCCCTTGGCATCAACAGTTCCTAATTGGCCCCAGCAGCAGGATTTGCCCAAACCCTTCAGATTCCCCTGGCTAACTTCCGCCAGGCTGTGACATTTACTTCTGGACTTCGTACACAGTGTGAGCGGCCGCTGTATACTGGCCCAAACAGTTCCTGGACCTACAGTTTGGTTCTCTCTTCATCAGACCCTTGGCCTTACGGTCCTTGATGGGCCCCCACCAGCGGTGCTCCTGTGTTCTTTGTCCAACGGCTTTGTGCTGGGTTTCCCTAAGTCCCTGTGTCATCAATGCGGCTCCAGCCTTCAGGTACTGTCAGTTTTTTAATCCAAGTCTCTGCATGACCATCAATTGACTGCTGTATGTGTTGGTGAACATTTTATTATTATTTTTTAACAATAATAAAAAGTTTTTACTTTGCCTTTAAGGGTCCTATTTATGTCTGCTGATCAGCGCTGTTCACTGCTTTAAGTGTATCTATGTATAGGCACAAGACTTTGCAAGATGTAGCGGGGTATATTCACATATGATCAGTGTATGTGAAAATGTCTCCTAAAATATGTATATGTTTGTGTGTGTCTCTGTAGTGGGGATGGTAACGCTACTGCAGCAGTCATGGACTACTATAGCTGAAACGTGCAGAGATGAGGGAAGTCTATATTTTTCTACACATTCTACACTGTTCTATTTGTTCAAGGACCCTGATAGTGATCATGTAGTTCATTGGATAGACATTTCTATGTAAAAAAAAGTAATTTTACGCAATAATTATTATTATTATTATAGCATAACTCCACTTATTCCAGGATTATAAAAACCTTTATTGCAGATTTCTAACTTTTGTTATTCTGAAGAAATCTCTGTGTGTTTCTCTGTACCTCTGTACTGAGTGAGTCTAATGGTACTGGTTTCATAATTACTGTATTTATCGGCGTATAACACACACTTTTTTCCCCTTAAAATCAGGGGGAAATCATGGGTGCGTGTTATACTCCGACCCCCCCGCCGATCTGCCGATCTGCATTGTGTCTGTGGAGCGCCGCCGACATTTACCGAGCTGAGCCGAGTGTACTGTGTACTCGGCTCCGCTCTCAGTCATGCCCAGTCCCGCCTCCTAGCCTTTACGTCCCACCATTGGCCCGGTGTTGTGTCCATCACAGGAGCCAGGACAAGGGGTGGGGCGGGGGCGTTACTACGAGCAGAGCCGAGTAGCCGAGTACTCTTGGCTCGGCTCGGTCTATGTCGGCGGTGGGAGGAGCCGAAGATCTCGACGGCGGCAGCGGGAGGAGCTGAAGATCTGGACAGCGGCGGCGGGAGGAGCTGAAGATCTCAGCGGCGGTAGATTTAAAACTAACCATCCTGCAATTTTGGGAAAGGCTGCAGGGGGACAGTGTAGGGCTGCAGGGGGACAGTGAAAGGCTGCAGGGGGACAGTGTAGGGCTGCAGGGGGACAGTGTAGGGCTGCAGGGGGACAGTGGAAGGCTGCAGGAGAACAGTGTAGGGCTGCAGGGGTACAGTGTAGGGCTGCAGGGGAACAGTGGAAGGCTGCAGGAGAACAGTGTAGGGCTGCAGGGGGACAGTGGAAGGCTACATTGATGGGCATTTAAAATGTAAGGTTTTTTCCTTAAACTTGCCTCCTAATAGTTTTTTTCCTTAAACTTCCCTCCTAAACTTGGGGTGTGTGTTATACGCCGGCGCGTGTTATACGCCGATAAATACAGTATCTGTCAGCTGTGGCAGCTGCAGAGCACTAATGAAAGCTGCTTGGCCTGCGTCGCTTTAGACGTGTTCTTATTGGAAATATCTCACCAAAAATGACATTCATGTTGCAGGGGATGCCTGAAATCTGACCTGTATCTTAGACAGACTTCTGGAAAAATGTGAGCCAATCACACAAGCATAAAATTATGTTTCTGGGGAGTAGTCAGTACACATTCTGTGTACAGAACAGCTCCAGGTAGCCATATTGCAATGCATTCTCAGAACATTAAAGTGGCTGCAGATTGAAAAAGGAAAGGTGATTTTTAATAACATTCAATTACAGTATGACTTGTGTCGTAATTATATGTGCTATATTATTTTTTCCTTTCTCCACGAAAATGCAGTTACCATTTACCACCCTACCGGTGCACACGCCGATGTACTTCAGCAGAATGGCACGGGCAGGCATATTGGCATACATGTATGTCCCTTTTTATATGCCGCCCTGCCATCAGGTGCGTGCTGCCGGCGGCGTGCTCGCGTGTCGGTTGGGACCCCCGTGAGTCTGGACGCGGGTCCCGCGGACTTGATCGCCGCGGGGATACCCGCGATCGTCTCATGTGGCGGCAGAACGGGGAGATGCCATTGTAAACAGCATCTCCCCATTCTGCCTAGCAACAAGTGACGCTGATCTCTGCTCCATGTGATTGGAGCAGAGATCAGTGTTCACTAACACAAAGCCCAGCCCCCCACAGTTAGTAACAGGCCCCTAGGAACACTTAACCCCTACACTGTACCCCCTGGTTAACCTCTTCACTGCCAGTGCCATTTACACAGGAATCACTGCATTTGTGTAGCACTGATTGCTGTATAAATGACAATGGTCCCAAAAATGTGTCAAAAATATCCGATGTGTCCGCCATAATGCTGCAGTCACAATAAAAATCGCTGATCGCCGCCATTACTAGTAAAAAAAAAAGATTATTAATAAAAATGCCATAAAACTATCCCCTATTTTGTAAACGCTATAACTTTTGCGCAAACCAATCAATAATCGCTTATTGCGCTTTTTTTTAACCAAAAATATGTAGAAGAATACGTATCAGCCTAAACTAAGGGAAAAAAATGTTTTTTATATATTTTTGGGGCTTATTTATTATAACAAAAAGTAAAAAATAATGCGTTTTTTTTTAAATTGTCGCTCTATTTTTGTTTATAGTGCAAAAAATAAAAACTGCAGGGGTGATCAAATACCACCAAAAGAAAGCTCTATTTGTGGAAAAAGAAGGACATCAATTTTGTTTGGCAGCCGCGTCGCATGACCGCGTAATTGTCAGTTAAAGCGACGCAGTGCCGAATCGCAAAAAGTGGTCTGGTCTTAAGCCAGCAAAATGGTCTGGTCTGAAAGTGGTTAATATTATACAGGATTTATATAGCACCAACACTTTGCACAGAGCTTTACAATATAAAGGGAGACAGTACCGTTACAATACAGTTCAATACAGTAGCAATAGGAGGGCCCTGCTCATGAAGCTTACAGTCTAAAAGTTTGTACTACTAGTTTATGAATTATATTTTTCTACAGTCATGAATAAGAAGGCTTGTATGAAAGGAATAATATTTTGAATACATTTGCTTAAAATTTTACATAGAAACATAGAAAAGTGATGTCAGAAAAAGAACAGAGTAGTCCATCGAGTCTGCCCATTTTTTTTATACATGTTTAGTATTTTTCTTTTGTTTTGTTTTTTGTTAACTTTTTCATCAGTATAGATTTTAGTTCTTTCCAAACATGTTTGAAGCCATTTACTGTTGACTGGCTCGCTACCTCTTCTGGATGTTTATATCAAGGATCAACTACCCTTTCAGTAAAATAATACTTTCTTAAGCTGGGCATACACCTGTAGATTATCTGCAGATTTTCTATGGTTAGATGGAAAAAGTGGGAGATTACTCCATCCACACAGTTTAGCTAACATGGAAAAATCTGTTGCACTTTTTCCGTCTAATCATAGAAAATCTGCAGATAATCTATAGGTGTATGGCCAGTTTAAGATTAGTTTTGAACTTTCCTCTAGTTAGTTTGAGGTCATTTTCCCATGTTCTTGATTTTGGTTTCATGTTGAAAATCCCACCCTCTTAAACCTTATTCACTCCCTTGATGAATTTAAAGGTTTCAATCATGTTTCCCCTTTCCCATCTTTCCTCCACACTATACATATTAAGTTGACCTTGATATGTTTTATCCCCCAGACCTTTCATCATTTTTGTTACCCATCTCTGGACTTGTTCTATCTGATCAATATCTTTTTGTAAGTGAGGTCTTTAGAACTGGACACAGAGGGGGATATTTTCTAAAACTGCATCGCTCAGAATCTGGTGCAGCTGTGCAAGGTAGCCAATCAGCATCTAAACTTTAGCTTGTTCAGTTTAGCTTTGACAATAAAATCTGTAAGCTGATCTGGTTACTATGCAAAGCTGCACCAGATTTTGCACCATGCAGTTTTAGTAAATAACCCCCAGTATTCTAAATGAGCTCTCACTAAATTGGGGAATCTGGACCTCCTTTCACCTTCTGGTGATCCCTCTAGTGATGCATCCTAGGATTTTATTTGTTTTTCCATTGCATGGCCACATTTTAAAATGTTTCAGATAAACAAGTGGGGGAAAGATTTGATCAAGAAATCACGCAAGAACAATGAAAACAAATGCACACAATGCTTCACGATTCATGATCATGAGTGCAAGTTGCCGGTAGTTCAAAAAAAAAATTCTGGTATTTATTAAAATTCTCACTTGCATCAATAGCTTACCAAATCATATTATTGTTTCAAGTAAAATGTACCTGTTTTTTGGTTCCCCCATGTGACCTAAAGCCTAGATGAATATCACATGGTGGGAATTTTTTTTACAATATGCCCCTTATTACAAAAAAAAATACATTAAATCTGATTATTACAAATGACTGACAAGAACACATAAAATTAAGTAATGCTAGCTATATGATAATACAACTAGTATTTCTACAAAAAGACAGTACATAACAAAGCCTTTCTATTCTCAAACTTCCCATGTTTGATAAATCTGCATATCGATCCATGTATTCCCATTACACTCTGTACCCTCATTTTTATTTATTTATTTATTTTCCACTTTTCTTAGATTTTTTCAGTGTATGTAGTGAGTGTTGCATTACTATCTTTTGTAAAGGTTGATTAGTAGAGGTTGTTATTGTTAATTTCAAAGTGAATGACAGTATATGAGACAAACCTATGTTTACTCTGAATAACCAAACTTCTCTTAGATTTATGTAAACACGTGGAATAAAAAAAAAAGAATAGACGAGACATAAAACATGGGCCAAAATATGGCCTGCACCCGACCAGTTTTGTCAGTGCTCGCCAGCTGCATTAAAGGTAATGTTTGGATGCTGTCCTTTGTGTGGGTCCTAATGAGGGAACCCATAAAGAAGATGGTGGAACTGGCCTCTTCCATTGAGTGGATGCCAATATCATGATGTCACAAGTGTATCACAACACTCCCTGTGTACATCCACTCTATACATGGCACTGCCTATAAAAAAAGTAAAGCCTTAGGCCGCGTACACACGCGGGGACTGTCTGCCGAAACTAAGTTCGTCAAACAGTCCGCTCAAACTTTTGAATGAACGAACACGCCCACACACGGCACTTTTTGAGCGGACAAATACGGCAAACTTTGTTCGTCATACTAAGTCCGCGCAACTTTTGAAATGAACGGACTCGCCCACACACGAGGCAACAGTCCGCTCATTTCGAGCGCGTGTGCAGGTAGGCGGGGCCCGCGAAGGAGACGTCGCGGGCTCCGCCGCCTGGAATGGACTTAAAGGGGAACCCCAACGCCGAAAAAAATCGGCGTGGGGTTCCCCCCAAAGTCCACAACAGACCCTTGTCCGAGCACGCTACCCGGCCGGCCAGGAAAGGGGGGCGAGCGAGCGCGCCCCCCCTCCCGAGCCGTACCAGGCCGCGTGCCCTCAACATGGGGGGTGCCTTGGGGAAGGGGGGCCACGCGGCCCCCCCACCCCAAAGCACCTTGTCCCCATGTTGATGAGGACAAGGGCCTCTTCCCGACAACCCTGGCCGTTGGTTGTCGGGGTCTGCGGGCGGGGGGCTTATCGGAATCCGGGAGCCCCCTTTAATAAGGGGGCCCCCGGATACCGGCCCCCCACCCTATGTGAATGAGTATGGGGTACAATGTACCCCTACCCATTCACCTGTAAAATAAAAGTACCCAAAAAAAAACACAACACACGAGATAAAATATTTTATTGCACAGCTCCGGGGGTCTTCCGTCTTTGGGGGTCTTCTCGCCGGACTCCTCCGCTATCTTCTTGTAGCTCTTTTGCTAGCGGAGGAGTCCGGCTTTCTTCCTCCCCGCCGCCGGCCTCTTCTCCCGACTTCGGGGGTCTTGTCCCCCTCTTCGGTTCTTCTGCCGGGCCACCGCACCTTCTTATAGCTCTTTTACAGGCGGTGGCCCGGTCTTCTGTCGCCGCTGTCGCCTTCCGGTCGCTTCTTCTTCTCCAGGAGATGTTGACACGTCGCTCTCTCCGGCCGGAATGCCAGAGCCGCGCTGTGCGGCCACTTATATAGTGACAATGGGGCGGTGTCACATGGTATATGTCACATGGGTTGGTCACATGGTGACCCCGCCCCTTGCGATGTCATAGTCCCCATGTGACATCAACCCATGTGACCAACCCATGTGAAATATACCATGTGACACCGCCCCATTGTCACTATATAAGTGGCCGCACATCGCGGCTCTGGCATTCCGGCCGGAGAGAGCGACGTGTCAACATCTCCTGGAGAAGAAGAAGAACAACAAGAAGAAGAACGGAAGGCGACCGGAAGGCGACAGCGGCGACAGAAGACCGGGCCACCGCCTGTAAAAGAGCTATAAGAAGGCGCGGTGGCCCGGCAGAAGAACCGAAGAGGGGGACAAGACCCCCGAAGTCGGGAGAAGAGGCCGGCGGCGGGGAGGAAGAAAGCCAGACTCCTCCGCTAGCAAAAGAGCTACAAGAAGATAGCGGAGGAGTCCGGCGAGAAGACCCCCGAAGACGGAAGACCCCCGGAGCTGTGCAATAAAATATTTTATCTCGTGTGTTGTGTTTTTTTTTTTGGGTACTTTTATTTTACAGGTGAATGGGTAGGGGTACATTGTACCCCATACTCATTCACATAGGGTGGGGGGCCGGTATCCGGGGGCCCCCTTATTAAAGGGGGCTCCCGGATTCCGATAAGCCCCCCGCCCGCAGACCCCGACAACCAACGGCCAGGGTTGTCGGGAAGAGGCCCTTGTCCTCATCAGCATGGGGACAAGGTGCTTTGGGGTGGGGGGGCCGCGCGGCCCCCCCTTCCCCAAGGCACCCCCCATGTTGAGGGCACGCGGCCTGGTACGGCTCGGGAGGGGGGGCGCGCTCGCTCGCCCCCCTTTCCTGGCCGTCCGGGTAGCGTGCTCGGACAAGGGTCTGTTGTGGACTTTGGGGGGACCCCCACGCCGATTTTTTTCGGCGTTGGGGTTCCCCTTTAAGTCCATACCAGGCGGCGGGGCCCGCGACGTCTCCTTCGCGGGCCCCGCCTACCTGGAGACGCGCTCGAAATGAGCAGACTTTCCTCCGAGCGGGAACAGTTTGCTCATTTCGAAAGTGGCCTACACACGGGCGGACTGTCCGCTCAAACCAAGTTTCAGCGGACAGTTTTTCGGAATTTCCGAAAAACTTTGTTCATCAAACTGTCCGCTGAAACTGTCCGCTGAAGCCCCACACACGAGCGGACTGTCCTCTGAAACACTGTTCAGCGGACAAAGTTGAGCGAACAGTCCGCCCGTGTGTACGCGGCCTTAGATATAAAACATTCATAAGGTGGATGTGTCCAGATAGGCAATGACAAACCTTCAATATATCCCCTCTACCAAATTCTATAAATTCTAATAAATAATGTATTTATTTTCACACCCACCAATAATGTACCATTAATGAGAAGTGGCTTCTGATAATGTTTCCAGAATTACAATCATATAAATAAAAAAAATTCCAAATGTTACCAAAATTTTTTACAAAAATTTTATACAAAATGCCTGAAACCTAAATGATCATTCAGGCTGGGGATGTCATTTTCTTGATCTCAGATCCACTTGGTTCCTTTCTGTAAGAACAAATGGTCAAAAGTCATCCCCCCAGGGTGATTTTTTTAACCCTTTCAACAATCCAACATGGAGTTCCACATCTCCATTATCTTCAAAGACAAAATGTCTTGCTATCAGTGATCTCAAGTTAAATGTACAAACATGTACATTGTGATCATATAACAGTTTGAATCATATTTATTATATATGGCCAATATTCACATCTGGAGAAAAGCAAAACAAAAAGGGAAAGCGTACTGACCTAGTGCATTCCCATAAAAAGAGCTTTATTGAAAACAGAACATATAGCAAAATGGCGACTCACAAACGAGTATTGATAAAAGGCATAATCAATACAATTGGATCCGTTGCACCAAACATCGACACATCCAGATCTGATGTCAGATAGATTGATTGATGAATACCCCAACGTAAACGGCTGACGCGTTTCTGGGGAGAACCCCTTTCCTCAGAGCCAGTATATTCACATCTGTCACATTTAGAGACTCCATATCCCTCTTAACTCCCACTTCCAATGTTATCTACACTGCAGAGTGCATGAGCTTCATGAGAAATGTAGTTCTAAAACATCTGAGGTGCCAAAGTTCGCCATCACTGCTATAGATGCACATTATTTTTGCTGTGTATTCATCCACCAACAAATGCAAACATTTAGCTCAAATATCCTGAATCTTATAGGTTGGCAAAACTTAAGCTCAGTATACTGATCTCTCTTGGTTCATCATGATCATGTCCATAAAGGAAATAATCCCTGCTGCTGTCCATATTTCTTTGATATATCTGACATAGCCATTTATAACTAGCCACATGGAAGTGAACAGTTCCTGTGAGCTCACAGGAACTGTCCTACTGGTATGCTTTTTACTAATATCTGTTGATATAAGCTGGTTGCTTGGAGTAGATTGTTGCAGTGGGCTTTCTATATAAGCAAATAACCCGCTGTCTGGCTTCTCCAATTTCAATAGTCAAATCAAGGAATGTTACCGTCTTAGAACCGCATAAACTGGTGAATTAAAAATTTAAGTCACTAGGTTTCAAGCTTTTAACAAAATCTGCTGCTTCATCTGTAGTGTCTATGCATGTAGACAGTTAAAAAAGGGTTACAAGAAAGAGAAGAGGAGGAGGAAAAGAAACACACAAAGCATACTAGTAGGATAGTACCTATGAGCTCACAGGAACTGTTCACTTCCACTGTAAAAATGAAGCCAGCCCCCTAAGGATCAAATCCTCTGTTACAGAGTTATGAATGAATATGGGTTTGCATGAGGGGGGTGGAACACCAGGCAGTCTACAAAAACATATACAACAAAGGGGGACATTAAAGTCAGTATCCAGCCCTAAGGATTATTGGATGGATCCCCAATTAGAACCCATGTGGAGGATAGTGTTTAAGACTTACCTGATGCAGCTGGCGGGGACTGGCAAAAATGGTCAAGCGTGGACCAATTTGTGCTCACTCCACTCAGCAGCTATGCTTTCAACCTGGGGATGCTATAAATATTCAAGGATTTACCTATGCACTTAGTTTTCAATTTGTTAAAACTTAACACTTGCATGATGATAACTAGTATAGAACAGTATCCCCTATGTGCAGATTTCATTGCTAGAGTCCTGACTGGATTTGTGTGAGTTATAGAGACTTTAAACAACATTTACTATAACTGGTGCACACAGAATCTGGTGTAGTTGTGCATAGTAACCAATCAGCTTCTAAATTCAGCTTGTTCAATTAAGCCTTGATAATAAAACCTAGAAGCTGATTGGTTACTATGCACAGCTGCACCAGATTCTGTGTGCACCCGTTTTAGTAAATCTCTCCTGATGTATTTTAAGATTTATTTGAATTACACAGACAACTTATAGTGACATTTTTATCTATCTGTGATTATTCCATTTGATATCGCCTTGCAAGATATGAATATACACTACAGTGACTGGGTTTGATGCAAAGTGTTAATCGTGAATTCTGGATGTCCATGTGTGTACAATTGCAATACAGTATATCTCTTTATCCACTAGGTTAATCTACAGGGGCACTTATTGGCAGGCACCAGCCAAATACAACTGCTGTGTCCTGTTTGCAACTCTAGTTTTGCACACCCTGGGTGATCTGTACATTGCAAGGATTATAACAACCTTTGTTGCATATTCCTACCTTTTGTTATTCTGAAGAAATCCATGTGTGTTTGTCTGTGCCTCTGTTCTGAGTAGGTCTAATGGGAGTGGTTTCATAATTATCAGTCAGGTGTAGCAGCTGCAGGGCACTAATGAGGAAATCTGCTGGGCCTGCATTCCTTTAGCCCAGGTTCACACTGACAGTGGGAATGAAATCGCTTTAGTTCAGTAAAACCCGCACGATTTAATTCCCGCATGCCAGTCCCGAATGATTGCTGCACAGATGTCTATGAAAATTGGTGCAACGCTGACCGATTCGGGCGGTGCCTTTGCCGGCAATTGCCTTCAATTTGGAGATAGCCCTTCACTCTGTAGAAATACCATGGCTTTTAAGATATTTATTGATTGTAGTTTCTGGGATATACAGTATGTATATATATATATATATATATATATATATATATATATATATATATATATATGTAGCACCGGCTCCTGATGAGCCCGTGCTATATGGTTTTTGAAAATGAATATTCCTAAAACCACAGTTGGGTTTTAGGGCTAATTTTGCCAAATTATCGTTTCAGTGTCAGTCTAGCTGGATTGCACTGAGTTCTCCTTGGCTGCAGGTGTCGCTGTAACCGCCAGCAAGTGGTAGAACGCAGTCTAGTTGGGTGTATTGAGTGCCATCATTGTCTTGGAACCAGCCTAGTGGGAGTGTTTTCCTGCTGTGCATTCTGGGAAGTGGTAATTAAGGTACTGTGATCATGTGCTTTAGAGTTCCGGTCCAGAAGAGATTTTCTGTCTGTTTGGTCCTGGCCCTCCTGACCAGGCCCCATGGCCCTCCTGGCATGGGGTGCGGATCCATGCAATGGATAGCCCGAGGCAAAGCAACTGTAGGGACAGGCCTGAATGGATGTAAGGCCATAATGATTCAAAGGTGGTCCGGTGCCGTCTCATCTGGGGAGAGGCCCAGCGACTGGAGAAGCATCCAGGGGAGGACTCTTCGGGAGAGGGCCATGCGTAAGGCTGGTTTCTCAGAGGGAGCCTGGAGGCTCAGTTGAAGGACACTTTGTGGATCTATATTCATGCGGTATCGCCGGACTGGCTGAGAGATACTGGTACCGTATGATAGTTCTCTAAATTTGTCTACGTCCCTCAGTTACATCCAAGTCTGTGGCAAAGACTTTTATTTCTCAAGTTTTCTACATCCAAATCTGTGGCAGAGACTTTGCTTTACTTAACACCTTGCCGGCTGCTAGGCCTAGTGAGAGAAGGTCTATGCAGAGGTTGTGACAATCCAGCTGTGAAACATTTATTGTCTGGATTTTGCAGTTCCAAAAGTACCTGAACTTCCTTCCTAACCCTCTACCCTTTATTAAGAAACTGTGTTATCTTCTCAAATAAATAACCCAAAAGAGGATCCAGTGTCAGTTTCTGCATTTCTTTAGGCCATCTACCACGGGAACCCCCAGACAGATGGCGAGGTCAAGAAGGTAACAGTAAGCCCAACAAAACCAGCAGTTCCTTTGGGGGTCAGTGCTATATATATATATATATATATATATATATATATATATATATATATATATAGTATCTCACAAAAGTGAGTACACCCCTCACATTTTTGTAAATCTTTTATATCTTTTCATGTGACAACACTGAAGAAATTACACTTTGCTACAATGTAAAGTAGTGAGTGTACTGCTTGTATAACAGTGTAAATTTGCTGCACCCTCAAAATAACTTAACACACAGCCATTAATGTCTAAACCGCGGCCAACAAAAGTGAGTACACACCTACATGAAAATGTCCAAACTGGGTCCAAAGTGTCAATATTTGTGTCCACGATTATTTTCAAGCACTGCCTTAACACTCTTGGGCAAGCTCTGTGAGCTTCACAGGTTGCCACTGGGTCGTCTTTGACTCTTCCATGACGACATCACGAAGCTGGTGAATGTTAGAGACCTTGTACTCCTCCACCTTCTGTTTGAGGATACCCCACAGATGCTCAATAGGGTTTAGGTCTGGAGACATGCTTGGACAGTCCATCACCTTTACCCTCAGCATCTTTAGCAAGGGAGTGGTCATCTTGGAAGTATGTTTGGGGTCGTTATCATGTTGGAATACTGCCCTGAGGCCCAGTCCCCAAAGGGAGGGGATCATACTCTGCTTCAGTATGTCACAGTGCATGTTGGAATTCATGATTTCCCTCAATGACCTGTAGCTCCCCAGTGGTGGCAGCACTCATGCAGCCCCAGACCATGACACTCCCACCACCAAGCTTGACTGTAGGCAAGACACACTTGTCTTTGTACTCCTCACCTGGTTGCCACCACACATGCTTGACACCATCTAAACCAAATAAGTTTATCTTAGTCTCATCAAACCACAGGACATGGTTCCAGTAATCCATGTCCTTAGTCTGCTTGTCTTCAGCAAACTGTGGGCTTTCTTGTGCATCATCTTTAAAAGAGGCTTCCTTCTGGGATGACAGCCATGCAGACCAATTTGATGCAGTGTGCGGCGTATGATCTGAGAACTGACAGGCTGAACCCCCACCACTTAAACCTCTGCAGAAATGCTGGCAGCACTCATATGTCTATTTCCCAAAGACAACTTCTGGATTAAACCGCTGTATGGTCTTGGCCACCATACTGCATTGCACCATAGTGCATTGCCAAGACCCGTTTCAGGGTCTCGGCAATCTTCTTATAGCCTAGGCCATCTTTATGTAAAGCAACAACTCTTTTTTTCACATTCTCAGAGAGTTCTTTGCTATGAGATGCCATGTTGAACTTCCAGTGACCAGTATGAGAGAGTGAGAAAGATAACACCAAATTTAACATACCTGCTCCCCATTCACACCTGTGATCTTGTAACACTAACGACACCGGGGGAGGGAAAATGGCTAATTTGGCCAAATTTGGACATTTTCAGTTAGGTGTGTACTCACTTTTGTTGCCAGCGGTTTAGACATTAATGCCTGTGTGCTGAGTTATTTTGAGAGGACAGCAACTGTTATACGAGATGTACACTCACTACTTTACATTGTAGCAAAGTGTAATTTCTTCAGGTTTGTCACATGAAAAGAAATAATAAAATATTTACAAAAATTTGAAGTTTGTACGCACTTTTGTGAGATACTATATACAGTATATACATATATAAGTTATAGTATAAGTATATAAGTTCAGTGGTTTGTGGATTCTGTGATACAGGTATTTAATAAAGGTGAATTAATTGAGGTGTGTAGTCTTTCAGTAAATTGATCTTAAAGTGTTCTTATCAAGACTTTCAAAAATACAATAACGATTTAAATGGTAGGTTTAAAGCAAGCAGATATCCCAATTGAATTTTAAAAAGATGCAAAATAAGAGGAATGAGAAGTGACAAATCTGAGCTCCTAGATACAAGAAAGAACAATTGAAGGAAATGAGGGTAGTTTAGGTCACCAAATAAGTTTCCTACTGGAAACACCATGTTCCCTGCTTGTGAAGCACTGGTCAGTTTTAATGCTGAATAACAACATGGCTGAAACAGTAGGCCAAAAAACAAACCTGGTCACAAAACAAATCACAAATCTACAGGGCATTTTGGTCCACAATGAATATACCTCTATGCTTAAAAAGGTGACTAAAGCTAATGAACTACATAAGGGGATGTTCGAATGCGATCACTGCAGTATGTGCAAGTTTGTGGGAAAACAACTCTTTTGGGGAACAATGATAGATCTAAATCCTTTTACATTTAAGCATTTATAACCTGCAAAACTACCTGTGTAATGTATGTTATCACATGTTCAGGTATGAAAATGTATAATGAATAGGAGCAAGAAAAAAGGGAGTTGACGATTAGGATAGGTGAACATATATGTGAAAACTTGAGACAAAAAGAAAAGAGTCATCTAGATGGAATACAAAAAAAAACTCTCTAAAAATAAGGAGATGCGGGAGGAAACCTCTCATGTATTCTCAACCGGCACTACCATGTGATTTTGTATTGTATTTTGTATTTTATACTTTTGCTCAATGATCTTCCCCTTTTGAGGTTTGAGGTTTGAATATTGCTTGAATACATTTTGTATTTTTTACCTTTACTCTATCTTTACTTTTCTTTATTGTCCGTTGGGTATTTTATAATCCCAATTTCCTCCTGTGTCCCCTTGTGGGATTATTTTTGTATTGCATCACAGGGATTGATACCTCCTTTTTTGTTTGGGTTCAGGAACTTAGCTGTGAGCCATCTAGATGGATATTTCACATTATTTCATAAATCTTCTTCAGATGGGTTGAAATGTTAAAGAATAAACAATCCCCAGATGTCATAATGTGGAGAAGATTGAGATAAGATCCTCCCACAGATAGAGGCAAGTTGGATTTATATGCTTAACTCTACGGGGGAATAAAAGTAGTTATGACAGTTTTCTAGTAGTATGGCTTCTGTAAAGAATCTATCACTATGCCTGCACCAGATTCTAAAAGAGTTACCACTACTTCTCCAATAAAAAAAACTGGCTCCCTGGCTACTAACAAAGCCATTGCCTGCCAGAGTGATAGCAACCAATCACTTATTCCTGGATCTCTTCAGCTGCCAAACATTCTATAGTACAACTTACCCAATACATTAATATGCAGTCCTCCATTTTGAAAAAGAATGCTTACTTTCAAGCTGCTGTTTCCATTGGACTTTCCTCTCAGTCCTGCCTAGGATGTGTGGCCCAGTGCCTTATGAACAAGCACTTGGCTTTATTCCCTATCCATGTATGTGCAGCCTATTTAAATCGGAAAGACAGGTGTACAGAGTATGAGAATGAAAGCCACTGAACTGTCACTCAAGTAGACTAATAAATTGATAAGATGTACCATCATCCAAAATTATATGAAATAAAAAAACTAAAAACCTGGTTCCCATGTCAGGCTTGTCGAGGGCAAGGGTGAGCTACAGGACTATTACGGTACATGTAGAAATATCAATAACCAAATATTTGAACCAAAATAAAATACATATAAAGTTTATTCAAATAATAAAAACATTTAGCAATATACAAAGTGGTACAGGTGGTGACATATTTCAACTAGTTTCACTCTGACAGAGCTTCTTCAGGAAATACATACGTCTGTGGAAAACAAGTACAATAAATAGGACAAGAAAAAACAATAATCATCTAAAATACATTATGAAAGATGTGAAGGGAACTGATATACAACGCAAAATATGGCTCTTACCCACGACGGAGTACCACCGAAGCACCGAAGGGCCCCGAGAGTCTCCCCCAGCGACTGGGGGAAGTATTAGAAAAGTGGACAGGCCGATATCTAGGAGAGATATGTGATATTAAATTACATTAGAATAGAAAAATGGCTGACTGCAGCCAAATTAATATATGGTTATAGATGGTCCGGTCAAACCGCCCATACAACCATAAAATTCTCACTAATATGTGTGCTAATAGAAGTTCAATATCTGTAAACAATAAATATAGGCTAGATAATAAAATCATGCTTGGTGAATTGGGTAAATGAGAAAATGAGAAAAGAAAAGGGTGAGAAAAGGGGGGGGGGCGGCGAGGAGAAAAAGGGGGGAGGGGGGGAAGGGGAAGAGAATGGGGAGGGGTGGGAAAAGAAGGAAAGGAAGGGGGAGGAAAAGGAGAGGTAGGAAAACCAAGAAAGAGGAGAGAAAAGGAGGGAAGGGGGAAAGAGGAGGGAGTAAAAGGAGGGAAGGAAAGGGGGAAAAAAGAAAAGGAAGAAGGACAGAAGAAAATGAAATAGCAGAAGGGGAAAGAGAAGGGAGAAAAAGAAAGGTCAGAGAACATTGTTAGAGCCCAAAAAAAGGGAAGGAGGATGGGATGTGGAGAATTTGCAATAGAGTGCATGTGCCAACGTAAGTGATAAAAACAAACTACAGGATAGTGAGGCTGGAGCCGTCCGAATCATGATGTGACCACACAATTAAAATATTATAGATAAAGTGTAAACTCGTAAGGGTTGTCTCCACATCAAGGATGAACAACCAGCTGACCTTTTGTTTCATTAGATCTTTAAAGAATTACCGAATCATGTCGAATTAATTAGAATTCATTTGTTATATTTCTTTCCAAATGTCCGAAAGATGCAAAATTCGGCTGAATTTCGATTCGTTACGAAACGAATTGCACAAGCCTAATGCCTATTTGTATAGGCAGACCCTAGGTAAACATTCATGTATCAGATATGTTTGCCTTGGTATTACGATGAATAATTGTTTATTGATGGTCGCCTAAAATGCAAAAGCATATGCGCCATCAATATAGAAACTCCTATTACATCTATATAGAAGACCCAATATAACAAAGATAGACGTTTACCTTGACCAGCGTGTGAGTATAGCCTGCCCCTGGGTCAATGACCGACCTACGCTGTCCAGCAGAGTAATCCTCACGCAAGTAGGGCATGGGACATGCCCTCACTTGCGGATATGTTGGTAGAACCTAGTGCGCATGCGTGCGCACTCAAAGAGGGCACCCAACATGCCCACACCTGTAATTGTGCCGGAATGATGTAGGGCGCCTGCGCAATCCCACAACGTCCGTCTGCGTAATTCTCCTATCGCCAGACCGGCCAGGAGGCGTGCAAGGAAAAAGAGAGGAGGCGCGATTAAAGCCCCACCCTGCGAAGTGGATGAGGCGCGCCCCCCTATAATCCCAGGGACTCTACCAGTCGCCGGGTGAGGAAGCCTATAGGGAAAGACAGGTGGTAAAACAAGATGAGAATACACTTTTGGAGGCATACCTGATGGATACTACATTACATCCTGTAATGTAAAGTCCTATGATTAAGCAAAATGCATTGACGTCAGCTGATGTGCCCCACCTCTTGTCCACGTGACATCCACGTGACAAATTCTCATTCAACAGAATAAAAATCAGAAGGGATGTAATGTATTGTATTTGTATTGTATTTTTGGAAGACAAATGTAGTGAATAAATGATAATCGTACTGTCTGGTATCGTACGAGAAAACATTTTGTGCTTATCTTATCAGATAATTTTGCATGAATTTTCTTGATTGGCTCTCGAAAGCTGTTTACTAACGATCAGATTATTGTACGATCGCTTAGAAAGCTGTATTTTTTACAATCATCTGATTGTGTGTATGGGCCATTACTGTAGATGCCTGACTTACCCCATCTGTGACCTGGCATGTGGCATTCTATTTACCACAAGTACATAATACTGGGCAAATAGGATAAGGTTGGGTAACTAATGACCAATGCATTGGTGAGGTAAATCATGCTGAATGTTGATAGTTAACATAAAGTAAGTCTGTTTTATTTCATCCATTGAGATGCTGTTGATAATAGTTAGAATACATGTTCTAGTTGGAATTGAAAATAAGCAGAGGGTTTGAAGTTACTATCATAGTCCTTGTCAAGATATGCTGCTGATTTGTGTTGACAAGCAACTTGGTTTTTCAGATGCATATGGACATTAGAGATCATTTGGAAGATACATATATGATTTAATACAGATGTTTTAACCCCAAAGATTTTCTACAAATTGAAATAAGGTTTTTTTTTTCATAATTTGGGCTCCACCTCATGCTGATAGTGTGCTATATCCATCATAGATTAGCAGCTGTTACTATGCAGGGCAAGGGGAGATGTGTTTTTCTATTATATTTATGCTTTTCTAGGCTAGACTGAAGCCCCATACACACTATCAGATTTTCTGCTGAGTCTTTCCTTCAGATTTACCAAAACCATATAATATGAGGTCAAACCTTAGGAGTTTGAATTTGTATGCAATCAGACAGGCCCTTCTATTACATGGTTTTGGTAAATCTGAAGGAAAAATTCAGCAGAAAATGTGTTTGGGGCTTAATAATTATAACAATAATAGTAATAATAATAATAATAATATAATATAATAGTAATAATACATTTTATTTTTTAAGGTAAGACTCACAATAATATGTGTATCACCATTTGTTCTGTTTAAGACATACTATTAAATGGTAGCACCTCAAATTGGGAATTTTGCCTTAAAATGTTGGATCTTGTAAGGCTCGGGATCTTGTTTTTTTCCAAATATTGTTATTGAAAACTTTCCATTTACAAGCCTCAAACAGGAACAGAAAAGGGATAGATTTACAAAGTTTGTATTTAACACACTACAAATGTTTCCTTTTACTTCATTAATATTATGACTTTGTACCTAATATCATGCAGTTTTATTAAACACATTATTATATATGTAAATAGGTAACTATTTTTAGGAACCAGTTTGTTTCATTTATATGCTTATACCAGTACTATGCATGTCTCATACTTTCATCTTGAGACACTCATACACATAAGACTACTGTTAGATGATACTGACAACCATTTGTATGTGACACAATTATACTGTGTTCTAACTGAAAGCATGCAAATAGGTTATATTTGACACAACATGAATTCCGAGGCCTAAAATCTCCACAAATCTTACATTTCTATTAGTGCTGATAACAGAAGTACTTTGTTTCAAATACCATGCTGGATATGTGAATACACATAACCATGGTGCTAACAAATGATCTAATGGCTCTCAATAGATACTAAGGAACACATGCCTTAATCTGTCATCTCAGGAAACGGCTTTTCCCTTACGCTCATCATGGAACTTTCAGCCTGGCTAAACCTTACATAATTGCCTAACTTTCCATAATCCCCCATATTATAATTTTTACTGCAACAAATACAAATCCATGTAATATAGGAATATAGGGCTACAAGTACAAATAACAGTATAATCAAGGTTAACAGTTTTATTAATTTTAAATTATGATTACAGTTTTTTTTTTTAAAGAATTTAGTAAACAAAAATTGAAAAAATATATTTTGTGGTAATGTTTGACAAGATAATTCTTTCCTTGAGACTCACAGATGTGGTCGAGCTGTCCGAGCTTGAACAAGTAAAGCTGTCATGAAACTGGCATGTGAAAAACAAGAGTGTATATATATATATATATATATATATATATATATATATATATATATATATATATATATATATATATATATATTTTTTTTTTTTTTTATTAACCAGTAAAGGACATTGGATATGCCTTAAAAAATCATCTAAATTACTTTTGCTTTAACTTTGCTGTATCCTATTCTGTCTCATCTGCAGTGGCAATTCTGTCCCTGCAATTGCCATGACCTGGTTGTCTTTTGACCATCTATTCCTACTCTGAGTAAAGGGAGCTCAGAGTTCACAGAGAACATTTATAAATATGTTGTGACAATATTATTCTTACGATGAATTTACACTAATATTCAATGTGCAGATCAAATTACATTCATTTGATCCCCACATATGGTCAATGAAAGCATTGTCAGAAGTAAAAAAATAAAATATTTTTTTTTTAACCAAAAATGTTCCTATTTAACCCCTTATTGCCCCTTAGTTAATCCTAACCCCAATGAGCTTAACTTTTGTGCTATTGTATGTGAGATAATTTAATACATTAGAATCTGCAGTTTGATAAAAATATACCTTTGAGGTCTTCAGTCGTTCCCTCCTTTGAATAGTACATGCCAAAAATACTATTATGATCTGCAGCAGTTAAAAATTTACTCTAGGATACTAGGATATGTGCCTTCGAGGGAGATTTTCAAAGAAAACACATATGAGACTAGCAAATAACCAGAAATTGTTACTGTCAGGTCACCTTGAGGCGAGGTGACAGATGCACACCGTAGGGAGCAGGAGTGCACCGCAAGGCTGTGGACCCTAAGGCTGACTGCTGCGAACGGGAGACAGATCCCACCGAGGTTAGATCGTAAGATTCCCTGGGGCGTGGAGTCTAAGAGCCAGCAGGTGTTCACCAGAGCATCTAGTGGTGAGGATGGACTTGGCTGCAACTGGCTCCAGGTCACGACCCCCAGGGTCCCCCAGCTCGCGCCCACAGTAGGCAACAGGAGGATAGGGATAGTGAGGGATAAAGCCAAGGTCAGGGCCACAAGCAGACAGGAATCGTCAGGGACACGCCAATAGGTCAGGATCACAGGCAAACAAGGATAGTCAAGGACACGCCAAAGTCGGTAACGGAATGACAGACGAGCACTCTGCAGGTAACAGGAAGCTAAACACACAAAGGAATACACAATGGTTGATCAGCCGGATTGGCCTGCAGTGCACAGGTTAATATAGAGTTCTCTGATAGGAGCTAGGGTGGAGTCATGTCAGAGGATGGATTACAAAAGCAGTCAGGTGAGGGTCGGCTGGTCTCTAGAGATGAACACATGGAAAACAGGTAAGCAGACAAACTCTATTGCATAACCATGACAGTACCCTCCCTCTTACGAGGCCTCCCCCTCCCCCGCCTGGGTCCAGGCTTAAAGGGAAACTCCAGATGAAACCTCCTCAACAGACTAGGAGCAAAGACCTCAGATGCAGTGATCCAAGACCTCTCCTTGGGGCCAAACCCTTTCCAATGTACGAGGTACTGAAGAATGCCTTTACGGAGCCGGGAATCCAAAACTTGACTAACCTCATATTTTAGATTATCCTCAGAGACCGGAACCGAGGTAGGGAGAGGACGAGAGGACTTGAGGACTAAAGGCTTTTTAGGAATGGGTAAGGGCATGAGAAGATCCGGAGCCTGAGCAGGGTCCCCCAGACCCTTAAAGATGAGCTGGGCATCTAGAACAGGACCACCAGACTGGGCAGGGGTCAGTGGATCCCTGAGGTCAGGTTGGTTAGAAGGTGACATGTTACAAGAGTCAAGCTGGATAGCTGAAACACAAACAGAATGCAGAGAACCCTGAGAAAAAGATTGAAAACCCCACCTGGCCGAATGAGGCAGTCTATCCAAAGGATGGATTGAGCCTCTTAAATGGGTTAGAACGGACATAGTAGCAGTAGGGTGAGGCTGGGTCACCGAAGGTCCAGAACAAGAAGCAGGAAGCTCATTGGGCATGGGCTGGACTGGCATAACTGGTGCAGAGGCCGACTGAATAGTATTGTCAGGTGTAGCAACCATCTCAATCGCATCACAGGGCATATCAACTGTGGAACTTGCAGACAAGTTAGCCTGGCTGTGCGTCCAAGGGAGATTAGGGACAGGCAAAGGTAAATGGTTATGCAAACTGGAGTGAATGATCGACTCAGGTTCATAGGTGGGCCCCTCATCCAGAGTACCACATGACCTAGAGAGTGCATCAGTCCGACTATTGCAGGACGCATCCCAGAGATCGCTATATACAGCGGGAAGAGCAGAAGATACTGGGATGGTGGTAACAGGAAGTTTCTCTTTTGGGGTACCCTTGACTAGGCAGGAAGAGGAACAGGAGGAACACCAGGCCAGGATCTGTCCAGCAGACCAGTCAACATGTGGAGAATGGAACCGTAACCAAGGAAGACCTAATATGATTGGAGATGAAGCCTTAGGTAAGACAAGGAAGGATATCCACTCCTGGTGGAGTGTCCCTACTGACATCTTAACAGGAAGAGTCTGGAAGCGGATAGGGCCCCCTGGGAGAACAGTGCCATCAATCGCCAAGACCATCAATGTGTCACGTACCTGGTGGAAGGAGCCCGGAGTGCAGGGAGCGGCCTCTCGTAAGCCTCTGGCTCGAGATTCCCTGAGAGTGGGAACAGGGACTCTAGAGTTCAGAGGGCACAAGTGCCAAGCAGGTCATAGTAGGTTTGGCCCTGGAACTGGCGTCAGACAGAGGCGGGTACAGGTAGGTGGTTCTGGAACAGCTGGTGAGCAGGCAGCGGCTGGCAGCGGGTACAGGTGATCGTACTGGAACGGCTGGTAGGCAGGCAGCAGACAGCAGCAGTCACAGATGGCAGACTGGAGCGGCTGGCAGGCAGGCAACAGACAGCAGCGGTCACAGATGGCGGACTGGATCGGCTGGCAGGCTGGCAGCGGACAGCAGCGGTCACAGATGGCGGACTGTAGACTGGACAGCACCGGGGCACTAGAACGGATTCCTTAAGAAGCCCTCTGGGCGCCAAGAACGGTCGCACGGCGTGCCCGCGCGCGCCCACGTGAAACCGTGCAGCCGTTCGTGACCCGCGTGCGCACGTTCGCAACCTCGCGCACCCGCGTGCGCCCGTTCGTACCTGCTCGCACCCGCGTGCGTCCGTTCGCGCCAACGCGCGCCCAGGGAAACCTATTAGCGCTCAACGAAGGGATTCTGTGAATAGGTCTTCCATGGGCCGCTGGATTTCGGGGACGACCATGACACAATGGCGTTGTAAGGGGCATAAGGGTAAGTCTCATGGAGGATGCAGTTTCCCAATCCATGAAATTGGCAGCAGCTCCGGAATCCAGATGTGCCGAACAAGAGGAAGCACCTACATGAAGCAACACAGAAAGGAGAAGACGAGAAGGTGATGGTGATATTTCAGGGTCTAATACTCCACCTTCCAGATGTATTAGCCCTGAGCGTTTTTCCGGACGAACAGAACAAGTGTCACGGAAATGACCTTTGGCCCCACAATACAGGCATAGGCCCAGAGTTCTGTGCCTAGCACGTTCTTCGGGAGATAACTTAGTCCAACTGCATAGGCTCCTCAGTAGGCAGGGGGTGCTCCTCGGATCGAAGAGAAGGGACTGGGGGCTCAAGCTGCCTAAAGAACGGGGAGCTCTGGCGTCCTTTTTCCAGGGCCCTCTCCTGAAAGCGAATATCGATCTGGTTACACAAGCTGATGACACTGTCCAGATCAGCAGGAAGGGATCTTCCTGCTAATTCATCCTTCACTCTATCAGAGAGACCATGTAAAAAGGTTGCAACTAGGGCCTCATTATTTCAGCTCAATTCAGCTGTAAGGATACAGAACTGAAGAGCATACTGTCCCACAGAAGCAGACTCTTGGCGGAGACGTAAAAGAGCGCTAGCCGCTGAGGAGACACGACCCGGTTCCCTCGAAGATATTCTGAAAAAGTTTCAAGAAATCAGACAGGCTAGAAACCACTGGATCATTCAGTTCCCACAAAGGGGCAGCCCAAGCTAGCGCCTCGGTGGACAGGAGGGATAAAATATATGCTACTTTCACCCGATTGGACAGGAAGTTTTGGGGCTGAAGTTCAAAATGAATCGTGCACTGGCTAAGGAACCCCCTGCAAGACTTAGAGTCCCCAGATAGCGGTTGAGGTTGTCGAACTGAAGGTCCTAATGAGGCCTGAACCTGTTCAACACGGGATGCCAAATCCTGAAGGAATCGCATCACCTGGGTCTGATGCGATTCTTGGGTCTCAAGTCTGCGAACTAAGCCCTGCCATGGGTCATCTGCGGATAGCGGCACATCAGCTGGGTCCGTGGCTGATCAAACTGTCAGGTCACCTTAAAGCGAGGTGACAGATGCACACCATAGGGATCAGGAGTGCACCGTAAGGTTGTGGACCCTAAGGCTGACTGCTGCGGACGGGAGACAGATCCCACCAAGGTTAGAGCGTAAGATTCCCTGGGGCGCGGAGTCTAAGAGCCAGCAGGTGTTCACCAGAGCCTCTAGTGGTGAGGATGGACTTGGCTGTCACTGGCTCCAGGTTGCGACCCCCGGGGTCCCCCAGCTTGCACCCACAGTAGGCAACAGGAGGATAGGGATAATGAGGGATAAAGCCAAGGTCAGGGCCACAAGCAGACAGGAATAGTCAGGGACACGCCAATAGGTCAGGATCACAGGCAAACAAGGATATTCTAGGACACGCCAAAGTCGGTAACGGAAAAACAGACGAGCACACGGCAGGTAACAGGAAGCTAAACACACAAAGGAATACACAATGGTTGATCAGCCAGGCTGGCCTGCAGTGCACAGGTTAATATAGAGTTCTCTGATAGGAGCTAGGGTGGAGTCATGCCAGAGGATGGATTACAAAAGCAGTCAGGTGAGGGTTGGCTGGTCTCTAGAGATGAACACATGGAAAATAGGTAAGCAGACAAACTCTATTGCATAACCATGACAGTTGCATTGTGCAAGAAACACAGCCTTGGCTGTTGGATAACTGGAAAACAGTATTATGTGTGGGGGAGTCTTAGTTATACAAGGAGTAGAACATATCTGAGTTGTAGAACAAATAAAAAAGATGCTGGAATGTTTTAAGCTCTCTGTCAAACAGTAAAAGAAAATGTATTGATATGGAGTTCTTTAATGCATGAGATGGGTTATGCTCTCCATAAAATATGCATTTTTGAGGCATTAACCATTTTCATTCAGCTATTGTTTGCACAGTTAACCATATCAAACAAAAGCTTTTATTGTTTCATAATTAACTTCCCATGATCTACTTGTTCTTGTGATGGGAAGCTGGTTGTGGGTGGTCTAAATCACAACAAAACTGCCTAGTTTGCATGTAACATTAGATGTGACAAGCTAGATTGTCATTCAGCACTCCAGAATTTGGAGGCCAAGTCAATACCTCAAACTTGCTGTTGTGTTCCTCAAACCAACCATTTTTTCAGTGTGGCAGGGTGCATTAATCTGCTGAAGGAGATCATTAGGAAATACCATTTCAATGAAGGGGTGCACTCGGTCAGTAACAATGTTTACCTAGGTGGTGCATGTCAAGTAACATCCACATAAATGGCAGGACCCAAGGTTTCCCAGCAGAACCTTGCCAAAAGCCTCATACTGCCTCTTCTGGTTTGCCTCCTTCCTATACTATATCCTGGTGCCATCTCTTCCCCAGGAAAGTGACACACACCCAGCCATCCACATGATGTAAAAGAAAACAAGATTCATCAGACTAGCCCACCTGTTATTTTCTCTGAACAAAATTTATTGAAAAAAAGAAGGGTTTACAACAGTCCAATAGTTGGACAGAACATAGACTTACAATATCCAAAAGGAAGAAAGCAAGTTTATGTATATAAAGTATCTTAACCACTATCCAACTGTGTAAAGAACATTGCACATGTAAATATAATCATATAAACATACAGTAATGCAAAATGAACAGTGTGCTCCTTTTGTCCACACATAGCTGCCCAAGATTAGCTTTCACCAGACTATTAAGGGTAATTGCACCAACTTGCTGTGCTTAGATGAGGGCTTACTGAAGGAGCAACTACTGTTCAGGCTTATCGTCAAACTGACCTGGGTTCGTTCCCGGGAGATAAAGGGCTAATCCTGTTTGGTGTGTGAGGGCTTTAGACATAAAAAAGGTGTTGGATTAAAAGATGTACACGCTAGCCAATGAAATTACTCATATTTGCTGGCTGATCCAGGGGTCAAACCATGTTAGTTCAGGCATTTTCTGGTTTAAGTGGAGAAAGAAGAGGCTGAGTGGGGAATAATAAAGGCAGCTGAAAGGGGAAGAAAGAGGAAAGGGAAAATAGAAGCAGAAAGAGGGGGAAAAAAGGGGGAAGGTTGGTTGGTTAGGGAGTGGGTGACACCTTAAAAGAGAGACATACGCGGTATGTATGTGATGGTTCTGCCAATGGGAGGTTTCTTCTAGCATAACTGATAGGGATGATAGGGCTAAGGAATGTATGGTGGCCTGGGGATAGTGAAAATAAGAACAGATGTCATTCAAATGCTTAGTTAGGAAGGGCTATATGAGGATATACCAGGTTCCTGAAGATAATCATCATCAGTAGAGTGAAAGTGGAGTGGAGCCAGCAGGCCCAGGTAGGAGTAAATTTGGAAGGTGCGCCTTTTGAGACAGGAGTTAGTTCTTACATGTCAGCAATCTTGTTTATCTTACCACTCAGATAGAGCGGGAGCCTGGGGTGTGCCCCAATGTATGGTTATGCACATTTTAGCAGCGTTCACTATCATCATGGCCAGAGATTTAACATAAGAATGGAGGCTTTCAGTGTCTGATGGAGAAAGTATTCAGCTGGGAAAAGTTCAAAGTGTATGTTGTCACTCAGGCTATCTTTTCGTGGACTGCGGGCCAGAAGGTTTAAATGTGTGGGCAATCCCACCAGATATGCAGTAGAGTGCCAGCTGCTTGATGAAAGCGCCAGCAGCGATCCAAAAGAAATGGGCCAATTTATGTAATAGAGTGGGAGTTTGATACCATCGGGACTTAAGTTTAAAATAATTTTCTTGAATAGAACATTAACAGACCCTTTATGGATAGTTCGGTAATTATGTTCCCAGTCTTCACTGGTAAGTCTCGGCACCAGCTTTACATACTTTTCCTGCATCAACAGGCTTATTCACCCATTGAAAACTATGAACGGTGGTACAAATCGCTTAGGGTCTTCAACATAGACCACACGTCTAAATTCGTCATTGATGGGGGGTGGTCCTCTATCGCTTCCCTAATTGACCAAACAGGTCTGTATCGACTTCTTTTGGAGGGCGGCGCAACTACACCATTTTCTCCACTCCATTCCCAACCCTCATGCTTTCGCCTGCCCTCAGACGGAGTTTGAGACTCTGTTTAGGAGCGAAGGCCCCCTGGCCCACATCCTCTCTCAGACCTACGCTCTCTTGAATAGGCCGCCAGATCACCCTCATTTGACCTGCCCGTCTAAATGGGAACGAGATATTGGTTGTTCGTTCTCCCCGACACAAAGACAACGCATTATCACCTTGGCTCTCACAACCTCGTTGTACACTAGGATACAGGAGTCAAACTTTAAACGCCTCACCAGGTGGTACTTGACCCCAACAAAACTGCAAAATGCTTTCCTTCCACTTCCGATAGATGCTGTAGGTGTGGAAAGGAAGAGGGCATGTTGCTCCACATTTTTTGCTCATGCCCCGGCTTGACGGACTTCTGGACAGAGGTCCGCCGCATAATACAAACGCTCATGGAATTTCCCATCCCGGAGGAACCGGCTTTCTTCCTTCTGCACCACTCACGGATTCCCATTAAGCAGTATAAAAAACAAATTTTGCGGCATTTGATAAATGCGGCAAAATCCTGCATTCCTCTCTACTGGAAACAGCGCACCCCTCCTTCTGTTGTGCACTGGATTAGGAAAATAGAGGACATTAAAAAAATGGAAGACCTGATTCTGACGTCTCAGAATAAACAAGAAACTTTTAAACAGACGTGGGACAATTGGAATGCCTTTATATTCTCGCTGGAGGGTCGTCGCCTGCTAGCGTCATAGTGGCGTGGAGTGTCATCGCGTCCCGCCCTGTTCTTTTCCCCTCTTTCTGTTCTTTCACCCCTTTTCCCTTCTGCCTCCCTCCTCTCTTCTTCTCCCCCGCCACCCCTCCTCCCCTTTGGAAAGAGTGAAAATCGGGAATGAGGCCCCCCCCTCGATTGAGGGTTAATAACAGAAGGGCCTGGTGTTGGTGTGGCCCAGAATCTTGGTACTGCATCTCCTATATACCTCAGAATGTTTGGATTGATGAAAGGCAGGCTTCCAGTGATATGTATATCTACGTCAAGTTTTATTTGACTGCCTTTTGTTCCGCTTTACTTTGTTTTACTATGTACCATGGGGACCGTCTTCCCCTGTTTGGAGTTGAATAAAATTATATATAAAAAAAAAAAAGAAGACTATGAACGGTGGAGAGAGTGGAAAAAGTGGTGAAGTTGCATATAGGGCCAAATGTGTTATGTGGACCTCAGACAGTCCAGGTTGGCAACGTTTGAGCAGATAAAGACAGAAGGCAGTGGCCAGGCTAGGGTCGGTAAAAGAAAAGCCAGTTATCCAACGTAGCAGGCAGAAGGATAGTCCAGAGGCAAGCCAGGGGTCAGTACGGGCAGCATTCAGTCAGAGCCAGGTCAGCAAAGGTTGGCAACAGAGTATCAGACACGGGAACAGATGCTCAAGAGCATCTAAGACCAAATGGCACTGACTCATTGACATAGTGCAGTTTAAATAGCCTGCCTGGTGCCAATGCGCACGTGCATTCGTTTGCGCTTGAACACCAGCTACATGGCGATGGGCAGGAGTACTCTGGTTACTTTGCATACGAGGATTCCCACATCTTTCCTGACAGGCTCTGATAATAAAAGAAGAGAGTATCATCCACAAAGGCAGCTATCTTGTAGTGATGTCCAGCTATTGCCACTCTGTGGATATCCTTATTTACGCGTAGGCGATGTAAAAAAGGTATAAGCATGAGTATGAATAGGAGGGCGGAAAAGGGGGCATGCCTGTCAGGTTCAATTGGAGGTGTTCGACAGAAGGCCATTTACCCTGACTTTTGCAGTGGGATTTGCATATAGGAACATGATAAAGTGGAATAGGCGATTCCCAAACCCAGTGTTCATAGAACTGCTTCTAGGTAGTCCCAGGCCAGCCTGTTGAATGCCTTCTCCACGTCCAAGGATAGAAAGAAACCTTGCTGTTTAGAACTGGTAAGCCGATAGTGAATATTCAAGGCTTTAACAGTGTTGTCCCTTGCCTCTCTGCCCGGAATAGTAATAGTAAGTCGAGGAGAACCCACTGGGACCCAGACTTTTGCCCAACTCAATTTGCTCTTTGAGTGTGAGCGGACTGTCCATCCTGTAAGCTGCTTGATGAGTGATTGGTGTAGGGCCATATTTTTAAGGAAGTCATCTAATATCCTTGAGTGAGGTCTTTTGTTGCCTGGAGGTCATTGTTCCAGGGGAAGGTTGTATAAATTGGAGAAATATTGCGCAAAGTGGTTTGCAACATCGGTACTTACGAGAGTTTGTCCTTGGGGAGTGTGAATGCGACCAACGGTAGGCTTGAATGGCTCTAACTAGAAGTTTCCCTTTTTTATTGCTCTGCTTGTTAAAGAACTTCTGCCTAATCTTCAGGTCAAGTTCTTTCAAAAGTTGGGTGCGTGCATGGAGCAATGCCGAATGGGTTTGTTGAGCATGTGTCCTCTTATGGATTTGTTCTAAAGTCTGCAATTTCTTTAGGAGAGCATCAATAGCAGCTTGTTTGGCCCGTTTATGTCCCACCACCATTGCAAGTAAAGAACCCTTTATCACACATTTTGAGCCTCCCATTGAACAAGAGGACTAGTTTCTGTGATGTTATGACTCTCAAAAAATTCCAAGATGTGTTCTCGAATTGTATTCACCCAGGCTGCATCTGTACCTAGAATCAGGTCTAGTCTGCATGTTTTAGTGAATTTGAATTTAGTGAGCTTGTTAGGAAACCTTAGGGTCATTGTTATTGGGTGGTGGTCGGATAAGAACATTGGTTCAATTGTTGTGGCAAAGAGAATTGGAAGGTCTTTTTTTGTAAAACAAATGTGATCAATCCTCAAGTAAAGATTGTGTGACAGGGAGAAAAGTGAGTAGTCTTTTTCCCCCTGGGATGAAGGGTGTGCCTTGCATCATAGAGTAAGAGGTCATAAAGTTGGATTTTAATCTGCTCAAGGTCACGATATGGCAGAGAGGATGTGCCAGAGAAGATATCTTATTTCTGAAATCGCTGCCTAAAAATTATAACACTGGATTGGAAAAAAGCCAAAGTCGAGGCTGTATTGTGGAAGAAGCCCACTTGCACTGTGTTAGGACTATAGATGCTAGACAAAGTAATCGGTTTACATTGGTTATCTTAAAGGGAGGTGTTTATAGATCATAGTGGCAACTCCTTTTGCCTTTAAGAGCAGATTTGTGGCATGATAGACTGTGGGGTAGTCCCTATGTGAAAGCTTAGGAATGTTATCATAGCGAAAATGGGTTTCTTGCAGAAGGATGACATCAGCTTTCAAGTTTTGCATGCTCATTAGGAATTGGGAGCGCTTTTCTGGGAGATTAAAGTTGTTGTAACCCCAAAAAAAAACAAAAAGAAGTAGATTCTGTTCCCTTATAGTAAATTAAACAGCACAGTGCTTGTGCTGTTCAATCTGACCTTTTATAAGATGTAAAAAACCTTACTGATCCTGCCAGTTCCTGTGACCTCCCTCTGTGTACTGATTACAATAATCATGGCTGCTGAGCACTGATTACTGTGGTGAGTTTACATGCCTCTGTCATTCGCAGCTCTCCTCTCTCCCCCCCACCCCTCTCTGCCTGTCAGCTCCTGTGTGTGAGCAGCCTCCACCCACCCCTCCTGCCGCTATTAGTGGTAATGTAAACTGTACAAAAGTGTCAATGCCAGCCCCTTTCTTTTATGCAGCCATAATACACAGTGTAAGTGTTTATTGAACAGGAAGCCTGTAAATACCCTTTTTCAGATCTATTCAGGCCAGCCACTTGACCTCCTTGGCTGACGTCAGAAGGAGATTTCCGTCTTGGTTTACAGGCTTCATTTTCAGCAAACACTTACACTGTGCATTATGGCTGTATAAAAGAGAAAAGCTGGCAGTGACAGTTTTTTAAAGGTTACAAACATTTTAAGTTCCTTTAAGAGTCACTGTGACAGAATTATGTTTTGTAGAGGACTTCATGAGGTCTAGATCTGTGTGCAGCCAATACTTCCCACTGCAAATTTGAATATGATTTAGGAGGAGAAGGGGAGAGTCATCTGTCCAATGTGTCAACGAAATTAACAGTGGCGTGGAGAATAAAGAGAGAAAAAAACCCTCAATAAATCCCTTTCCTCAAAGAAAATAGGGATTTGGGGAAGGAGCGAGAGATGAGTAGAGCAAGAGTTAGGCAAAGAAGGGCAGAGAGAGGGTTGAGGTGTGGGGGTCCGAAAGATGGGTATGAAGGGAAGGGTATGAGCAAATAGAGTCAGTAGGGTGTGGCAGTAATTGGTGGCAAGGTTAGACCAACTAACCCGCCCTAAATGAGAGAGTGGAACTGAAAAGTTAAGCGCAAACACGCAGGCTCTGCTGTGTAGGGAAGCAGTAAGACACAGAAGAAGGAGGCTGTGACACTTACACAGTAAATACCTAGACGTACTGTCTACTGGCAAATCTTCGGTCCGTAAGCTAATTTAGCTAATGAGTGAAGGAGAGGGATGGAGGGAGCATAGGGTATTGAGGCTGGTAAATGCAAAATATATCGTTACAGTATTTATAACGTGGCCATTTTACCCAAATTAGTTACAGGAGGGAGAGCAATATTAAATGAACAGTAAGAGACAGAAGTTCATCTAATCCAGAAGACATGTAGGCATATCAACTCATTAATTTGCCATTGTTTAAGGCATAATAACCAGTGTCCTGTTTAAAGAGGGACCCTTGTTAAGTGTCTTCTGTGGTAGGGAGCATTCTCATGGCTTGTCTGCAAAATTCCACATATAGCCTGGTGTTCGCTTTCTGAGGCAACATATGGCTACAAAAGGAGGAAGGAAGGAAACATGGTATGATTGTGACTATAAACTAAACACATATATATATATATATATATATATATATATATATATATATATATATATATATATATATATATTATATTTATATATATATATATAAAATGTAAATACCATATATAAAGTGTATGTAAACCCAAAACATATTTTTTTAATTAAGGCTTGCACCTTGTACAGTATAGGATTCCATGTCATCTGTGCCCAGTCTTGCTACGAAGAGTTAATCCAGCTCTGAACAGTCCTCTTATCTTTTTTCAGTGAGATAAAAGTCATGTGGTGACTTTCCTGGGTTTTGACTGGATGTTAGTGATCATGAGGCATAATCCACGAAACCAGCAGTAGTTCAGTGTAAGAAATATCGATGCCTGGCCAAGGGGAGTGTAGAGGTGGGTGGGGAGTCTACTGACATCACCACTCCACCCACCCAGCTCCAGACAACAGATTCATCACAGAATCTGAAGTTTTCCGGGTCTTAAAACAGACAGAGGGGAGACACTTGACAGGTAAGGGTACATGCAGGAGGCATTTATATCCTTATAGATAACCACTATGGCAGTAGTTTAGAAAGGATGAGAGTGGGTTTACATCCACTTTAACTAGCCAAGAAGGCCCCAAGCATAGGAAGGTGTATTAATCTGTGGCATGACGAATATTCCCAACCCCATGTCCATCCTTCCAAGGGGGCCAATTTGCCCTCAAGGAGGGTAATCAACCAAGTAAGATTTGGCATGCTTAGCAAGTTCAGCCTGATCTGGTGTTCAAACATCACAATAAATGGTAATCTGTTCTAAGGTACACCCTTTAATTTCCTTTAATATTGAACAAATTAACAAAGAACTAAGCCATGAAGTACAATCTGAGCCTAATATATTAAAGACAATGTGGAAGGGTAAGCAGATGGTAGATATAGGAAGGAAATAGGAGGATGGGAAAAGGAAAAGACTTGCTGTGAGTTACATATCAAGTAAATCATATGCCATATGTGGATGTTATTTATTATTACTTACAGAAATATTACTAGTACACTAACTGTATTCATAGAAGGTTAGAGGGCTACATGCAATAATACTAACTATTGGTGGAGACCTAAAAGGCGGGCTTAAGTCCCTGTGTTCAGGAAATTTGAGTAACAATTGAGTGACAACCTAACTTGTCTTGTAGCCCCATGAAAAGTATGCAATATATTTACCACTCAAATTCAAGGATATGAATAACTGTCATGTAAGCAATATCATTTAGAAAATTTCCAATTTATCTACCTCTTTCCATAACAAAGCCTGTAGGAATGGGAAATATACACCATGCATAGGTCCAGATGGCAGACTACACAAAAGAGGGAAAAAAGGCAAATCGTGGGTATCACGGCACTATTGATGACGCTTATCAGTTCTGCCACATGGAATCATGTAAGTATAAGGGAGTCTGCACTCCATTAGTTAGCAGTACCAGATAGTGAATGCCCTAATTGTGCATGTCCCCTATTACGGCATGAATCATGCTTAATAAAAGGAAAATTAGAGCAGTTGATGAGAAGTTGGGGAAGGTCAGTAGACATCTGGGGCAATATATATGGACAAGGGGGGAGGGGACAGCAGGAAAGGAGGGGAGGAAACAGGTTGGGGGGAGAGAGAGGGGGTCACAAGGAGATCAGAGGAGCATAATTTGAAAAAGTGAGTCATTTAATACAGAAGTTAGGGAAATAATCAGCATCCTGGCATAAGCATAAGCATAAGCATGGCTAGGATTGAGAAAATAATAAAAAATTGGTTACATCAAGATTGAGAGTCAAGTCTCAAATCTTCATAAGAGTCCTACATTGGGGTAGGCTTTGGGCAAAAATACCAGGTAAGTTAACAATGGGTCAATAGGGAGTAGGATTTGCTGGAGGCCCAGGAGGTAGATAAGGTTCACACATAACAGAAACATAGTAAATGTACCAAAGAGTTGTGACGATCAGAAGGAACGAGGACACTATTATAAGTAGGAGGCTGCAAGCATCATCTTAAAAGAGTTTCTGTGAAGAATCCAGTCAGTTGTCTGGGTAAACAGGATCATCATTCAAGTCACACTCTGCAGTGAGTGGGAGATGCAGGGACACTATCCTCTCCTGGGGAGAGTCGGTTCTCTGGTGGGTGGAGGTGATGCACAGGGAAGAAAGCAGCAGTGTCTGGACATAAGGGGTTCCCTTTGTCGCTGTACTTTCATCTGTTCAGCAAGGAATTAAGTAGGAAAATGGAGGTTACTGTCCCAATCCGGGAGCTCCACAACTGCCAAATCCAGGCTCTCACAGAATGATCTTATGTCCTCAAAGACTTGCGGGAGGAAGGAAATTTCCTTTTGTATGATAGCTCCCTTCCTGGAGGAGCTCAAGTAGGGGTGGAGATCTTTGCGATGTTGCAAAGTGTCCTCCACCTCCTCCAGTCTCATGGTCGCCACTTGGATGTCCAGGCGTAAGTCCAAAATTGCAACTGATTGCATTTCCTTGATTTTGGAAGCCACTGCAAGTAGATTGTCCAGGCTTAGCAATTTGTGATCAGCTGGGTTGCAGTGTCTGGTTGTGTGTGGGCAGATAGTGCCAATCTCCTAGTTATGGAGTGAGGAGTATTGCCAGAGGCTTAGCTGCACCCAGGGGTGTGCAGGAGCAAGATTCAGAAGAGCTCTCCGCTCAGGTTTGATGGCTCAGCTTGTCTCCCTCTGTGTGTAAGAAAAAATGGACCTGTGTGCCAGAGCTACAGACTTAAGCAGACATCTTCACCTGAGTCCAGTCAACGCCCCACCAGCCCATCTTTTTTCTACTGCTTCCTGGTCCCATTCTGATGTGCATGTGCCCATTGTAGGTGATTTTGGCTGTAGACACGGGTCAGCATAGGCAAACTGATTGCTCGTGACTACTCAGCGTCATACACAACAAACCGCATCAAGGCAAAAGCCCATATAAAGCAATGTGCCCCAATGGGAGAAAAAACATTCCTTACTGATCCTCTAAGGCATATGCCCTCACAGATTTTGCAGATAATGTGGCTTCCAATGAAGGATAGACCACTGATATTGTGTCCCACTCTGTCACTGGCTCTGGCTATATGGGACAGACTGTCAAAAATACATAAATTCAGGTCACCCCACAATCCGCTAGCGCTATTATTGAACAATAATGAGTTCACCTCGGGCCTCTCTCCTCAACTATTTAGTTGGTGGACAAATAAAGGGCTACTGCGCATCGCTGATTTATGCGACCATAGGGGCATGCTTTCTGAACGAGCTCTGATAGATAAATTTGATATGCCGTCCTCTGAGAAGTTTCGATATGCCCAACTGCGCCATTATGTGCAGAGTGTGGCCCATAGGGGAGACCTGGGGTCCCTGACTCCCATGGAACAGCTGAGTAAACAATATGACAAAATTAGAGCCCATTTATCGGCCATATATACAATACTAAGGGGTGCAGCGAAGAAACTGAGTTATATGATCCAATGGGAGCAGGACCTTCAGGACACCTTTGAATTAGATGATTGGTGTACACTCTCTGAGACGGCATATCGCTCACTCACCAACACATCGGTGATAGAGGCAAACTATAAGGTTTTGTTAAGGTGGTACATGGTCCCAACCAGATTGGCCGCTTTTGTACCAGGGGCAACGTCCCAATGTTTTAGGGGCTGCGGCCAGGTTGGGACCACCTAACATATTTGGTGGTCATGCCCGAATGTCAGAAGGTTTTGGATTAGAGTGTATAACCTTGTCTATACAATCACGGGCCTGAACCTGAAAAAATCACCTAAGCTGGCCCTCTTGGGGGGTAAAGCGGTAAAGGCCTCCAAGCATCAGCAGAGGCTCCTTACTTTTCTATTTATTTCAGCTAAGATTACCATAGCACGTAACTGGAGGTCTGCCGCATTACCGATAGCCCAGCTCAAACATAAAATGTCATGGTTAATGCTTAACGAGCGGCTATCTGCGCTGTCTCAAGACAGGATGGGAATGTTTCACAGAATATGGGACCCATGGATTGTCTATCTAACTAATGATCCCAGGACACGCGTTGCTTAACCACTTTCAGACCGGACCATTTTGCTGGTCAATGACCAGAGGTCTTTTTACAATTTGGCACTGCGCTGCTTTAACTGGTAATTGCGCGATCATGCAATGTTGTACCCAAACAAAATTTGCGTCCTTTTCTTCCCACAAATAGAGCTTTCTTTTGATGGTATTTGATTGCCTCTGCGTTTTTTATTTTTTGCGATATAAACGTAAAAAGACCGCAAATTTTGAAAAAAAATGATATTTTCTACTTTTTGTTATTAGAAAAATCCAATAAACTCAATTTTAGTCATACATTTAGGCCAAAATGTATTCAGCCACATGTCTTTGGTAAAAAAAAGTCAATAATTGTATATTTATTGGTTTGCGCAAAAGTTGTCACATCTACAAACTAAGGTACGTTTTCTGGAATTTACGCAGCTTTTAGTTTACGACTGCCAATCTCATTTCTTGAGGTGCTAAAATGGCAGGGCAGTACAAACCCCCCCCCCCCCAAATGACCCCATTTTGGAAAGTAGACCCCCTAAGGAAATTGATAAGTGGCATGTTGAGCCCATTTTTTTTTTTTTTTGCTTCAAGCGATTGAATAATGACAAAAAAAATTTTTTTATTTTTTTCACAAAGTTGTCACTAAATGATATATTGCTCACACATGCCATGGGCATATGTGAAATGACACCCCAAAATAAATTCTGCTGCTTCTCCTGAGTACGGGGATACCACATGTGTGGGATTTTTTGGGAGCCTAGTCGCGTACGGGGCCCCGAAAGCCAAGAACCACCTTCAGGTTTTCTAAGGGCGTAAATATTTGACTTCACTCCTCACTACCTATTACAGTTTTGAAGGCCATAAAATGCCAAGATGGCACAAAACCCCCACAAATGACCCCATTTTAGAAATTAGACACCCCAAGCTATTTGCTGAGAGGCATGTTGAGTCCATGGAATATTTTATATTTTGCCACAAGTTGCGGGAAAATTACAAACTTTTTTTTTTTTTTTCACAAAGTTGTCACTAAATGATATATTGCTCACGCATGCCATGGGCATATGTGAAATGACACCCCAAAATAAATTCTGCTGCTTCTCCTGAGTACGGGGATACCACATATGTGGGACTTTTTGGGAGCCTAGCCGCGTACGGGGCCCCGAAAACCAAGCACCGCCTTCAGGCTTTCTAAGGGCGTTACAGTTTTGAAGGCCATAAAATGCCAAGATGGCACAAACCCCCCCCAAATGACCCCATTTTGGAAAGTAGACACCCCTAAATTTAGGGGTACACTAGTGAGACTAGGTAATAAATGGCGGGTGCCCTGAAACTATAAAAAAATAACTAACCAACCAGCGTCACCTGTAACAGTTATATGGTGATCACTGGTGAAAGGGTTAACTAGGGGGCAATCAGGGGGCTTTATGCGGTAGTATATGGGGGTCCCTGGCGCTATAAAAAGCTGCGGCGAACCTAAATACCTACCTGCCTAACTAGCGTCACCTGTGACACTAATACAGCGATCAGAAAAACGATTGTTTATTAGGCTGGGTTCACACTGGAGCGATGCGGGAACGCCACGAATCCGCGGCGGGTTCCCGCATCGCATGCCTCCCGGCGGCAGTTCACACTGCCCTATGCGAACTGCTGGGAGTGTCAGTGAAATGTTAATGACACCCCCAGATCAGTTCGCATATCGCAGTGCGATCTGCAAACTCAGATCGCATGGTGTGAACACCCATGCGATCCGATTCTGCTGCGGACCAAAAAAAGGGTCCCGTGCGAGTTTGCGGCGGGTGCGGCGGGTGCGACACAAATTCAGCCATACTATCTGTATGGCTGAACTCGAATCACACAGAGATCGGATGTGATTTGCACTGCAGTGCGATGCGAATCACATCCGTTCTCATAAACCGCTGCAATGTGAACCCAGCCTTAGTGACACTGGCGATGGGGGGTGATCACGGGGTTAAACCTTTATTGGGGGGTTAGGGGGGTACATTAGAACTAAAGGGGGCTAACCCTAACTGCCCTAACAGTTATTAGGCCGCGTACACACGGGCGGACTGTTCGCCCAACTTTGTCCGTCCAACAGTTTCAGCAAACAGTCCGCTCAAAATTAGCATGGACGGACATGCCCACACACGACGAACGAACAGTTTGCTGAAACCGTGCGCGATGACGTGAACGGCACGTACGACGGGACGAAAAATACGACGTCCTATACACTGCATAACAGCTTTCGGCGTGAAAATCCTTTCTGAGCATGCGCGCAACTTTGTTTGACGAACAAGCCTACACACGAGCGGACTGTTCGCTGAAACAAGGTTTCAGCGGACAGTTTTACGGAATTTCCGAAAAACCTTGTCTGTCAAACTGTCCGCTGAAACTGTCCGCTGAAAGCCCACACACGAGCGGACTGTCCGCCCAAACACTGTTCAGCGGACAAAGTTGGGCGAACAGTCCGCCCGTGTGTACGCGGCCTTACAGTCACAAATGACACCAATGCAAAAAAAAAAAATGACATTGGTGTCACTGTGACTGGGGGGCAGGGGTAATTGGGGGGGTGATCGGGGGGTGTGAGTGTGCCTGGCATGTTCTACTGTGTAGTGTCGTGTTGGTGCAACTCACCGATCCTCTCTCCTCGGTGTCGGAACGAAAAATACCGACACGGAGGAGAGATTACATCACTTCCTCTCCTGTGTTTACATTACAGGAGAGGAAGTGATGTCACGGAGCATTTTCATTAGTCGGGAGCGATCGCGAGGGGGTGGCCATGAATGAATGGCCGCCCCCTCATCCCGGATTGCTCCCGAACGAATACCGACCGCCGCAGGCACCGGGGGGGGCCTGATCGGGCCCCCCACCCGCGGGAAGGCAGGGACGTACAGGTACGCCCATATGCCTGCCCGTGCCATTCTGTCGACGTACATCGCCGTGCGGCGGTCGGCAAGTGGTTAATGTTATTATAGTAGTAAGGACTCGAGGATCTAGGATCACAGCTCTCCCCCAATTCTCTTCCTTCCCTACCTTCTCCTATTCTTTACTCCTCTCTCCCTTTCTACTATTGGGTCTTTCCCCTCTTCTTTTCTGCTCTTTGTTTTCTTCACATCTCTCATTGAGCGGTGCTAGTTGCACGATTAGATACCTATAAAACATAAGAGGTAACAGCATCGGCAGGTGGGGTCATGTGTGATCCAGAGTCTTTGGCTATAGGACCTGAGTTGCCACCGACAGAGTGTTTTAAGAAATGACCGGTGAATTACTCAATTGTGCATTGTACTAGATGTAATACTTAGCCGCATTGATGAGACTTTTGTTTGTATTGTACTGAAAACCTTCGATAAACATATTGAAACATAAGGCATATGTCTGCAAACTTTTCAGTACAAAGGCCACACTGTACATTTTTTAAATATATTATTGGCCCAAAAAATAAAAAGTTTATAAATCAATTATTAATAAATGAGTGAATTTGACTTGGATATGGGTGCACTCCATGTAAGTTCATAACAAAGCCCCTTTACATCAGAGTCTGCCTTAGGAGTCCCTCCTTACATCCGAGTTTCCCCTTACATTAGGATCCTCATCAGAGCCCTACTTACATGAAGGTCCTCATCAGAGCCTCCCTTACATCAGGGTCTCCATCAGAGCTGCCCTTACATCAGATTTCCTATCAGTGGTTAGAGATGGCCTTGCGGTTCGCCCGGCGGTCGGTTTGCGGCGAATTTTGCGCGTTCGCAATTCGCCAAACCGGCGGACTTTTGGCATATACATTGTGAAAGAACTTTGACCCATAATGACACATCCATCATGGGGTACAGGACAGCCTAATTGAGACATTTCGGCACATGGACAATTGGACATACCCCTTACCTTATAAATAGACCTGATCTGGCAGCCATTTTACATTCTGTCTTATGTCAGTGTAGGGACAGAACACTGTATGGAGCAAGGAGAGACTGTAGTGACACAAATCACTAGCTATTAGGTCCACAAAAGTCCTTTTAAGGGCAGGTATAGGTGTAGTACAGTATATAGGGTTCGGTGCACTGCTGTGCTGATGATTGCTGAGTGTACTGCTAACTGATTCTGCAGCTGTCTTTTGTCAGTGTAGGGACAGGACGCTGTGTGGAGCAGGGACAGTCAGTTTAATCACTAGCTATTACTATTAGGTCCACAAAGGTCCTTTTAAGGACTGCTATAGGTGTACAATATATAGGGTGCTGGTGCACTGCTGCTGACTGCTGCCCGATTCTGCAGCTGTCTTTTATAAATGTATGGACTGAGGGACGGTATATAGGGTTGTACACGTATAATATACTTTCTTCCAAATATAGAAAGAATATTATACTTGACTGCTGTCGATTCTGCAGCTGTCTTTTATCATGTAGGGACTGAGGGACAGTCAGCAAATCACTAGCTAATAGGCCCACAAAGGTCCTTTTAAGGACTGGTATAGGTGTACAATATATAGGGTTGTGGTGCACTGCTGCTGACTGCTGCCCAATTCTGCAGCTGTCTTTTATTAGTGTAGGGACTGAGGGACAATCTGCAAATCATTAGCTACTAGGTCCACAAAGATCCTTTTAAGAACTGGTATAGGTGTACAATATATAGGGTTGTGGTGCACTGCTGCTGACTGCTGCCCGATTCTGCAGCTGTCTTTTATCAGTGTAGGGCCTGAAGGACAGTCTGAAAATCACTAGCTACTAGGTCCACAAAGGTCTTTTTAAGGACTGGTATAGGTGTACAGTATATAGGGTTGTACATGTATAATATACTTTCTTCCAATATAGAAAGCATATTATACTTGACTGCTGCCCGATTCTGCAGCTGTCTTTTATCAGTGTATGGACTGAGGGACAGTCTGCAAATCACTAGCTACTAGGTCCACAAATTTCCTTTTAAGGACTGCTATAGGTGTACTATTTGGTGTGCAGTATATAGGTGTGTAATACACGTATAAAATACTTGCACATACAGAAAGCATAGTATAGTGCATTTCCACTGTGCAGCATTGTGATTGCTGAGTGGTTCTGCAGCGTTACTACAAAGAGTGACAAACGCAATAAAAAAAAAAAGTATTATAACTGGTGTGATAGACCAGTGGCTCCCAAAAACGACAGATTGAAGCGGGGTGTTATATACCTTCTTCCACATACATACTGCACTTCTCTAGAGACTTTTGTCACAAGGTCATTTAAAAAATGACAGGCAGAGGAAGAGGCAGGCCCTTCTGCAGGGGTGGTAGGGGTAGGGCAGGAGCAACAGGCTTGAGCCAAAGTGGCAAATTGCAGAAGGTGCGTGCGATTACGTCAAAGGATGCACCAGACTTGGTTGAGTGGCTCACTCAGCCTTACTCTTCTGCACCCTCCTCATCCTCTCGATCTGCACCCTCTTCACTCTCTGCAGTGTGCATCCCCAAAGACACTACCACCAACACCACCACCACCATATTCCTTCCGCTTGAGTCAGAGGAATTATTTTCCGATCCATATCAAGACATTTCCGATGAGCAGCCACTCTTGGCATTGGATCAGGAAGAGGAGGTAGCAACAACCGCCACTCAGCAGTCTGACGACAGTACCCAGATCAGTCCAAGGAGGAGTTTGGTCCCCGGTGTTGCTGCCTACTCCGAAATCTCTAATTATAGCGGTGGGGAAGGTGACGTCGATGATGACATGTCTAGTGATGTCACGCGGGTGCCCACAAGAGAGGAAGAGGAAGGGAGTTCAGAGGGAGATATGGACCAGCAGATAGGGAGGAGAAGCAGGAAGAACTTACATTGCACAGGAGGGACAAAGCAGACTGCTAATGTATCAGGAGCGAGGCATTAACCATGTACAGTCACAGCTGGCGCTCCTAGGATGCCGACACATGGCTCCGCAGTGTGGGCTTTTTTTAACGTGTCTGCTGCTGACAATAGTGTTGCCATCTGCAATCTTTGCAGTCAATGCATAAGTCGCGGTAAGCCCAACACTCACCTAGGGACGACCGCCTTAAGAAGGCACATGAGCTGCCATCACCGAGCCCAGTGGGAGCAACGGAACCCACAAAGCCACACTCCAGGGTCTCACCGTCCAGCCTCGTCTTCTACTTCTCCTTCTCCTCTCTCCTCACAATTGTCCTCCACTCCACCTTCCATCATGCCATCCTCACGTTTTTCTGGAAAAAGGCAGGCTTCCGTAGGCCAAATGTTTGAGCGTAAAAAAAATGATGACGCCGGATAACCCTCTTGCCCAACGGTTGACGGCTGGCTTGTCAGAACTGATAGCCGCCAACTACTGCCATATAAACTGGTGGACTCGGAGGCCTTTCGAAAATTTGTGGCCATTGGAACACCACAATGGAAGGTCCCATGAAGGAAGTATTTCTCAAAGAAGGGCATCCCAGAGCTATATGGCCATGTTCAGCGGCAAGTGAATGTTTCTCTGGCACACAGTGTCGGTGCCAAGATACATCTGACCACAGACACGTGGCCTAGCAAACATGGGCAGGGAAGGTTTATCACTTTTACTGCCCACTGGGTGAACCTACTGACGGCCGTCAAGCATGTAACCCGTTGCACCAGTGTATATTTGGTTTTACCGCCACGGATTGCATGCAGGCCTGGCTCTTCTTCTCCTCTTCCTACTCCATCCTCTTCCCTCTCCTCCTCGGCTGACTCCTCCTTTTCCACTGCTAGCATCTCTTCCGATGCGCCGCCCAAGCTCCCCAGAACCTATTCGACATGCCAGGTGAGACGTTGCCATGCTGTACTGCATCTGTTGTGCCTGGAAGAGCCACACTGGCCCTGCACTCCTTTCAGCTTTGCGTTCACAGGCAGATCAGTGGCTAACACCGCTCAATTTGACAGTTGGTAAAGTGGTGTGTGACAACGGTGCAAATCTGCTTAGCGCATTGAAACAGGGCAAAATTACACACGTGCCATGCATGGCACACGTCTTAAAATTTTTCGTGCAGCGATTCGTTGTCAAATACCCTGGGGTCCAGGACATCTTGCGGCAGGCAAGGAAAATCTCGGCCCATTTCAGAAGATCTTACACGGCCATGGCTCGCCTGACATTCAACGGCGACACAATCTGCCAGTCAGACGTCTTATTTGCGATATTCCAACGCGATGGAACTCAACCTTCTATATGCTTGATAGGCTACTCCAGCAGAAACGCGCAGTTAACGACTACCTGTACGAACTGTGCGGCAGAACAGGTTCTGGGGAGCTTGTTTTTTTTTTCACTGTGCCAGTAGCTGCTCATGCGCGACGCATGCAGACTTCTGCGCCCATTTAAAGAGATCACCAAACTGATCAGTCACAGCCATGGCGCCATCAGTGACATGGTACCTTATGCCTTCTTAATGGAGCGTGCATTGCGTTGTGTCATTGATCAAGCTGTGGAGGAGCAGGAAGATGAGGAAGTCGCAATGCTGGATGAATTCCCAGGGGGGGCTACTCTATCTGAGACAAGTCAACAACAGGAGTCTGAAGATGAGTCAGAGGAGGATGGTGCCAGGGCAGATGAGGAGGAGTAAGAAGAGCATGCTTTAAACCTTTCCAGGATCCCTGTTGTGCGTGGATGGGGAGAGGAGAACGAGGAGGACAACATTATCCTGGATGATGAGCAGGAGCCAGCCCACCACACCGCTACCAGTTTAGTGCAAATGGGGGCCCTCATGCTCCAGTGTTTTAACAGGGACCCTCGTATAAAAAGAATAAGGGTCATGGACCAGTACTGGGTGGCAACGTACTTAGACCCCCGGTACAAACACAAAATGGCGGAAATGTTACCACCGTCACAGAGGGCTGTCAGAATTGAGCACTTCCAGGCCTTGCTTCGACAACTGCTGCATTCTGCTTTTGCGTGCGCTGGCAGAGGAGGAATTCCCACTCCCAGAGAAAGAGTTGCGGGTACCAATCCAACAGCGCCTGCAAGAAGAGGGCGATTTGAAGATGTGTTGGTGACTTCTGATATGAGGTCATTCTTTCAGCCGACCCATCGACAGGTGTCATCTGGATACAGAAACAGGGAATGTCTAGACTGACAAGTGTCCAACTACATTGGGTTAACGGCCGATGTAGATGCTCTGAGGAGTGATGAACCCCTGGACTACTGGGTGGGCAGGCTTGACCTCTGGCCAGAGCTTGCCCAATTTGCAATGGAACTGTTGGCTTGCCCCTTGTCCAGTGTCCTGTCCGAAAGGAAGTTCTGCGCAGCAGGGGGGATCGTGACCGATAAGCACACTCACCTAGCTCGCAACAGTGTTTACTACCTGACATTTATAAAAATGAATGAGGCATGGATCTCAGAGGAATTCAACACATGTGACCAGTAGACCATGTATATGCATAACTCTATAAATGATTTATTTAATCGAGCACACGGACCTTTTTTCTACCTTTGGCTCACTTCCTTGTACAAAAAAAGCACACCGTACTATATGCCCGTACCCTCCTGTTTGAAGAGGTTGAGCGGTGTCATATTTTTGGGGCCCAGCAGCGTGTTGCTGGTATCAGTGCTGCTGTCAGTGCTCTCTATCTCGGTGCTGGTGTCAGTGCTCTCTCTCTATCTTGGTGCTGGTGTGGTGTCAGTGCTCTCTAACTTGGTGCTGGTGTCAGTGCTCTCTAGATCGGTGCTGCTGTCACTGCTCTCTATCTCGGTGCTGGTGTCAGTGCTCTCTATCATGGTGCTGGTGTGGTGTCAGTGCTCTCTATCTCGGTGCTGGTGTGGTCTCAGTGCTCTCTATCACGGTGCTGGTGTGGTGTCAGTGCTCTCTATCACGGTGCTGGTGTCAGTGCTCTCTCTCTATCTTGGTGCTGGTGTCAGTGCTCTCTCTCTATCTCTATCTGGTGATCATCTCCTGCACCCTCTTCATAGCCTGCTCTGACCTTTCCTCTCCTCCATAGCCTTCATGCGCGCCTGAATCGTCAAAATTTCACAGATAAAAAAAGAATGCTTGTCGTTGTCGATCCCAGATTCACTTCATACTTTTGTTATGTCAGTGTCCATGTGGTGGGACTATGTGTGCACAGCTAGTAAGTATTTTGTGGCTGAAAATATGACCTGTAGGTTTTTAAGGTTTGCCTGCCATGTGGTTCGCAAACTTTTGTCCACGTTCGCGGTTTGCGTTTGCGAAATGTCCCGTCGGAAGTTCGTCCATCTCTATCAGTGGTTAGCTTGCTTACAGCAAGGCTGTAGTCAGTGTAGCAGTAGGGCGAAAGCCAGGAGCCAGATCAGGTATGGACAGAGGATGTTCCATCCTCCTGCTGGGGAAAGTATGTCACTGGTTGCTAGGGGGCAGGTGGTCCTAGCGACATACTGAATTGAATAATCAGTGCAGTGGAGGGAACCTGACCCTAGCTGCAGGCCTTATGCAATCCTGTATTTGGCCAGTTTGGGCCTGAAGGATGGATTTTGGAGCCCCCTGCCCTAAGGCAATCAGATATTCCCTGGGAAAATGATCTCTGGTGTCACTACTTGTAAATAATAGCTAGTTATATTTTGTGTGATTACCCACAGGTAATCACTGCTTGAGCAACTAAATGCGAGAAGACACGAATAATCACAACAATATGTGCAATTAAAAGACTGCCTATACAGTAGACATGTGCAGAGTGAAATATTTCATTTTCAGAATTTTGTTTTCGTCCGAAAAATAAATTTATTTAGTTATTCCCGAAATTCGTTTTTATTTATTTAGTTTTTCGTTCAAAAATTGCATTAGTCCGAAAATCCACATGAATTACAGTCGAATCTGTCTTTGAAGGCTTATGGTGTCTGTCAAATGTATAAAGAAGATTAGACAGAGCTAGTATATAGCATACTTCGTGTGAACTTTAGAACCCTATTAAAGCCTATGGGACTCCAACGTTCAAAATCTAAAGTGCTAATTTTAAAAGCTAATATGCAAGTTACTGTCCTAAAAAGTGTTTGGGGACATGTATCAATGCAAAAAAAAGTTTTAAAAATGGAAGTTTTTTTTGGGAGCAGTGATTTTATTAATGATTAAAGTGAAACAATAAACGTGTAATATTCCTTTCAATTTCATTTCTGGGGGGTGTGTATAGTATGCCTGTGAAGGGGCGCATGTTTCCCGTTCTTAGAACTGTCCCTGCACAAAGTGTCATTTCTGCAGGAAAAAAAGTCCTTTAAAATAACTTGTGGCTATAATGAATTGTCGGCTCCCGTAATACAGAGAACACTCATTGAAAGTCATCGATAAAAAAATAAATAAATAAATAAATAAATAAAAAGCGTGGGGTTCCCCCTAATTCAATTACCAGGCCCTTCAGGTCTGGTATGGATATTAAGGGGAACCCTGCGTCAAATAAAAAAAAAATTGACGCGGGGTTCCCCCTAAATATCCATACCAGACCTTTCAGGTCTGGTATGGATATTAAGGGGAACCCCGCGTCAAATTTAAAAAGAAAATTGACGTGGGGTCCCCCTAAAAATCCATACCAGACCCTTTATCTGAGCATGCAACCTGGCAGGCCGCAGGAAAAGAGGGGGGACGAGAGAGCGCCCCTCCCTCCTTAACCATACCAGGCCACATGCCCTCAACATTGGGGAGGATGCTTTGGGGTCCCCCCCAAAGCACCATGTCCCCATGTTGATGGCCGGTGGTTGTGGGGGTCTGTGGGCGGGGGGCTTATCAGAATCTGGAAGCCCCCTTTAACAAGGGGACCCCCAGATCCCGCCCCCCCTGTTTGAAATGGTAAGGGGGTACAAAATTTCACAAAGAAAGTGTAAAAAATTGTTAAATAAGACAAACACACTTTTGAAAAAGTCCTTTAATAAAAATAAAAAAAAATAAAAAAAGATTCCAGCGGTGGTAATCCACTCTTGCTATCCAGCGATGGATGATCATCTCTCCAGCAATGGCTGAACTGATCCAGAGCAGCGAATCCATCCATCTTCTGTCTCCATGGAGGAGACACTGCGGAATCCCGACGGCGTGACATTTGTTATATGCGGAGGGCGGGGCCACCCGTCACCTGACCCCGGCCCCCTCTGACGCAAGGGGAAACCCGGGCTTCCCCTGTGACATGCGAGTGACCCCGCCCCCCTCTGTGGTAACGGAAACCTGCGTTACATCAGAGGGGGGTGGGGTCAGATTTTTTATTTATTTATTTATTTATTTTATCAATGACTTTCAATGAGTGTTCTCTGTATTACGGGAGCTGACAATTCATTATAGCCATGATAGCAGTGATTTTAAAGGACTTTTTTTCCTGCAGAAATGACACTTTGTGCAGGGACAGTTCTAAGCATGGGAAACATGCGCCCCTTCACAGACATACTATAGACACCCCCCAGATACGAAAATTAAAGGAATATTACACTGCTCCCGAAAAAACGTCAGTTTTAAAAACTTTTTTTTGCATTGATACATGTCCCCTGGGGCAGGACCCAGGTCCTCAGACACTTTTTAGGACAGTAACTTGCATATTAGCCTTTAAAATTAGCACTTTAGAATCTTTTCTCTCTGTCAAATCTTTTCTCTCTATGTCGAAAATTTTCTCTCTGTCAAATATTTTCTCTATATAATCTTGGACTAATAGAGGTAAGGTTAGGCACATTCGACCATAGGTTCAATAGACACAGATTGTTATTGTCAGAATCACGTTGATTCTCCTATTCTATATCGAACTGTTGTAACAACGGAAATGAAAATAAAGCATTTATTTATGTCGGATCTTTCGTTTTTCGGATTCTGCACTTTTGTTATCGTTTGTCAAAACGAAAACGAAAATACCTGAAATTTGGACAAAAATGCATTCGGATGAAAACAAATGCACATGTCTACTATACAGTCCAAAGTGAAGTACAAATTGTTTCCCAGGTGAAACAATAAGCATATATGCACACTGCCCTACATTTAGCTGTTTAAATGGAGTTTCACTTTAATGTTTAAGTGACAAGACTAGTTTGCTGGATTTGCAACGGTTCATTTGAAACCAGTAGCAGTGTAAATGGTTTTACTTTCCCATTATGCAATAATTTGACTTAAAAGAAAAAAAAGAATGCTTGCATAAAAAAAAATATTTTCAAGTATTGTGTATTTTATTTAAAAATTATTTCTGTGTAAACTTTCTTTCTTTTTTTTTTTTTTTTTTTACATATAACCCAAAAATTCACAGGCATAACATTTATTCTTAGTGGATAGCCTGTTTACAGAAGAGTGTATCAGTCAAGAACAACAAACAGATTCCAAATAAATATCTTAAATGTAGAGTCTGCTGTTTTATTTTCCACGTCTGAACCATTTCAATTTAGATGGCTTGTACTCACACCTGCTGGTTATCTTCAGGATTCAAGTCACTTTTGTAAAATGAAAATATCATATATTTTACAGTTGGATTGGATTGCTGCGGAAATGAAGAGCGAGAACAGCTTTGATTCTCCTGCCAATGAGAAAATCTTGAAACATTTATAATGAAGTCATCGAATCACAGAACTGCCCCAGTTGTGATTTTTTATGTGGGTGGCCTCAGTTGGGAAATATGAAATAGATGTAACAGTAAGAAAAAAGTAAATAGTTAATTTAGGCAACATGGATCTTTGAGATGCCCCATGCTGACATGAAACATTGTCTGCTTATTTGTGTAGACGATGGGCCTGACATCAGGAGAACTGAATTCCACATGGTGGAATATTATATCATAAAAATGCAAGTCAGGGAATTGTTAGAACTGGCCTCCAAGTTAAATATTGACATTCACCAATGACCATAATCAATGTAGAATGGAAGTAGCTAAAAACTGCAGTATGTACCTCACACAGTTGGTCCATGGCTAGAATCTCTTCCTGTTTAAAAGGATTGCTGGCCGTAACACATTGATTTCACTGAGCTGTAAAGTAGGTGACTGTAAACAAATGGTTAAAGTATAATGTATATGAAGTATAATATATATGAATATTTGAAGAGCCTAAGTTTAGGGAATTTTAAAAACAAATCAGCACAAGGAATGGTACTCATCTTGAGAATTGAGAATTGTCCCTTGTGCTGATACCGGCAGCAATCCAATAATGGAAGCCTATTTACTTATTTATTTTCATTACAGGTTTGCTTTAGGGCAGTGGTCATCAACCCTGTCCTCAGGGCCCACTAACAGGCCAGGTTTACAAGATAACTGAAATACATCACAGGTGATATCATTTGATGCTCAATGATTGCAGTATTCTAGTCTGCATCTCCCCAAGGTAATACATAAAACCTGGCCTGTTAGTGGGCCCTGAGGACAGGGTTGATGACCACTGCTTTAGGGTGCCTACAGAATAATCCAGCCGTATACAGTCAGATTAGGTAATGTTAGTATGTGTGTAAGCCTATCATAAGGGCAACAAATATGTTTACCTAAACTTTCCTAAGGTGAAAATCTTTATTGCAATTATGAATTACAGGGTTGTTTCTGCTCCCCTGTACATAAGAACAAGCTTTTAAAAAGATTGTTCAGCGACTGAATTGTTCCCATATGGACAATCGCTACTAAATGTCTGCAGGAGTCCTAGACAATGACAATGACCTCAATGAAATCAGTAAATGAAATACATAATACATAGAAAAAATACAAATTTATGTTAATTTACTTTTGCAATTTTTCTTGCTAAAACATACAGTATTTGCCTTTTTAGTTTTAACTGCTAATTGCACTGTCATGCAATGCTGTACCCAAACAAAGTTTGCGTCTTTTTTTCCCCACAAATAGAGACTTCTTTTCATGGTATTTGATTCCTCTGCAATTTTTATTTTTTGCGATATAAATGGAATTATTATTTTTTTTTAATGATATTTTCTACTTTTTGTTAGAAAAAAATCCAATAAACTCAATTTTAGTCATACATTTAGGCCAAAATGTATTCAGCCACATGTCTTTGGTAAAAAAAAGTCAATAAGAGTATATTTATTGGTTTGCGCAAAAGTTATAACGTCTATAAACGGGTACATTTTCTGGAATTTAACACAGCTTTTAGCTTATGACTGCCTCTCTTTTCTCATTTCATTTCTTGAGGTGCTAAAATAGCAGGACAGTACAACCCCCCCATGACCCCATTTTGGAAAGTAGACACCCCAAGAAAATTTCTGAGAGGCCATGTTGAGCCCATTGAATATTTCGTTTTTTTGTCCCAAGTGATTGAATAATGAAATTTTTTTTTTTACAAAAATATCACTTATGCCGTGTACACACGATCAGACTATCCCCCGGGCTTTCCGAACGAGCGGGCTTGCCCACACACGCACACGCATGACCGTACTTTTCCGGTGGACTAGGTCTGGTGGACAAGCCGCCGGACTATGGCGGGAGTCTGCCGGACTTTTGAAAGGAACGGACTTGCCCACACATGGAGTAAAGTCCATTCATTTTGAAAGTGGCTCCAGGATGATGGGACTAGCGAAGAAGGTCAATGTCCCCGCCTCCATCAGCGAGATTGACACCTCTCTAGCCCCGTCACCTGGTATGGACTTAAAGGGGAACCCCTACGCTCAAAAAACGGCGTGGGGGTCCTTCCAAAGTCCATAGCAGACCCTTATCTGAGCAGCCCGGTCGGTCAGGAAAGGGGGTGGGGACGAGCGAGCACCCCCCTCCTGAGCCGTACCAGGCTGCGTGCCCTCAACATTGGGGGTGCTTTGGGGAAGAGGGGCCCTGTGGCCCCCCACCCCAAAGCACCTTATCCCCATGTTGATGAGGGTCTCTTCCCGACAACCCTGGCCATTAGTTGTCGTGGTCTGTGGGTGGGGGCTTATCAGAACCTGGGAGCCCCCTTTAATAAGGGGCCCCCAGATTCCGGCCCCCCACCCTATGTGAATGAGTATGGTGTATGGTGTACGATGTACCCCTACCCATTCACCTGAGGGAAAAAAGTGTACATAAAAAAACACAACACAGGTTTTTAAAATACTTTATTAGACAGCTCCGGGGGTCTTCTTCCATCTTCGGGGGTCTTCTCGCCGGACTCCTCTGCTATCTTCTGCTAGCTCTTTTACTAGCGGAGGAGTCCGGCTTTCTTCTTCGTTGCCGCCGCCTTCCGGGGGTCTTGTCCCACTCTTCAGGGGTCTTGTCCCGCTCTTCGGTTCTTCTTGCCAGGCCTCCGCTTTCTTCTTCCAGCTTTTTAACTAGCGCTGGCCCGGTCTTGTCGCCACATCTGCCACCTTCTTCATCTTCTCTTCTTCTCTTTTTCCTTCCGATCTTGACACAACGCTCTCTCCAGCCTTAATTGCAGGGATGCGTTGTGTGGTGACTTATATAGGGACAAGGGGCGGGTCACCGGGTGATAGCACATGGTGACACCACCCCTTATGATGTTACAGTCCCAGCATCCTCCGAGACTGTGACATCATAAGGGGCAGGGTTACAATGGGACATCACCCGGTGACCCCGCCCCTTGTCCCTATATAAGTCGCCGCACAACGTGCCCCTGCGATTACGGCCAGAGAGAGTATTGTGTCAACATCAGAAGAAGGAAGAAGAAGCAGAAGGTGGCGGCAACAGCGACAAGACCGGGCCAATGCTAGTAAAAGAGCTGGAAGAAGAAAGCAGAAGCCTGGCAAGAAGAACCGAAGAGCGAGACAAGAACCCCGAAGAGCAGGACAAGACCCCCAGAAGTTGGAAGAAGACCCCGTACAGTGGCGACAAAGGAGAAAGCCGGCTCTGCCACTAGTAAAAGAGAAAGCAGAAGATATCAGAGGAATCTGGCAAGAAGACCTCCCAAAGATGGAAGAAGACCCCCCGGAGCTGTCTAATAAAGTATTTTAAAAACCTGTATTGTTTTTTCCCCCCAGGTAAATAGGTAGGGGTACATGGGCTAGGCTCCCAAAAAGTCTCACACATGTGGTGTCTCCGTAATCAGGAGAAGCTACAGAATGTATTTTGGGGTGTAATTTCACATATGCCCATGGCATGTTTGAGAAATACAGTGGGGCAAAAAAGTATTTAGTCAGCCACCAATTGTGCAAGTTCTCCCACTTAAAAAGATGAGAGAGGCGTGTAATTGTCATCATAGTTATACCTCAACTATGAGAGACAAAACGTGTAGACAAATCCAGACAATCACATTGTCTGATATTTGAAAGAATTTATTTGCAAGTTATGGTGGAAAATAAGTATTTTGTCAATATCAAAAGTTCATCTCAATACTTTGTTATATATCCTTTGTTGGCAATGACAGAGGTCAAAGCTTTCTGTAAGTCTTCACAAGGTTGTCACACACTGTTGCTGGTATGTTGACCCATTACTCCATGCAGATCTCCTCTAGAGCAGTGATGTTTTGGGCCTGTCACTGGGCAACATGGACTTTCAACTCTCTCCAAAGGTTTTCTATGGGATTGAGATCTGGATACTGGCTAGGCCACTCCAGGACCTTGAAATGCTTCTTACAAAGCCACTCCTTTGTTGCCCGGGCGGTGTGTTTGGAATCATTGACATGCTGAAAGATTTGCTGATGGGAGGATATTTGCACTCAAAATCTCATGATACATGGCCCCATTCATTCTTTCATGCACACGGATCAGTCGTCCTGTTCCCTTTTCAGAGAAACAGCCCTGAAGCATGATGTTGCCACCTCCATGCTTCACAGTAGGTATGGTGTTCTTTGGTTGCAACTCAGCATTCTCTCTCCTCCAAACATGACGAGTTGTGTTTCTACCAAACATTTCTACTTTGGTTTCTTTGATCATATGACATTCTCCCAATCCTCTTCTGGATCATCCAAATGCTCTCTAGCAAAACTCAGATGGGCCCGGACATGTACTGGCTTAAGCAGGGGGACACGTCTGGCACTGCAGGATCTGAGTGCCTGGTAGCGTAGTGTGTTACTGATGGTAACCTTTGTTACGTTGGTCCCAGCTCTCTGCAGGTCATTTTGTTTCTGGTGTCCTTCGACAGCTCTTTGGTCTTCACCAGACATGGGAGTAAGTCACCCATGTGCAAGTCACAAGCAAGTCTTAAGTCTTAAACTTCAAGTCTCAAGCAAGTCCCAGGTTACTGTGGAGAAAAGCAAGCAAGCAAGTCAAGTCCAGTCCCTGCTGGAAGTCAAGCAAGTCAATTCAAGTCATTTATTTTGGTCAAGTCACAAATCAAGTCAAAATACTGATCTACCCCATTTCCACCTTTAAATTTGTTAAAAGTCAGTGTTCAGGAAAGGTTTTGTTTTATTTTCAACATTAACAAAACTGCTTTGTGCTTTTTTCTTGGCATATTAAAGAAACACTTTGAATGCCCAAACAGCAGACAAGGAGCAGAACACTCAGCAATTAAATGGCCAACAAGCCTGAAAAAAATGTAGTCCTTGCTGAGGGGGGAAAATAACTAAGTTCAAAGTTTGAACTTCAAACTAATAACACAGTATTTTAACATCTAAATCAGTGGACACAATGCCAACATCTGGACACTTGAATGGTGATGAGAATAGCCACTTAAAATGCCATATATGGGGGCGTGCAATGGATCAGTTTTAGGGTTTAAATATACTTTGTAAATAGCACCCTATACATTTATAGTCAGTGGTAGTTGTATCCTCTGCATTATGCCCTGATAAAATAACATTTAATTACAGTGCAGGTCAGTGTGATAATCACTATGATTACATCAGCTAGCACTTAAGTTTCATATAAAAACACAATTTTAACATATGTAAAACAAGTGACCTAACGGACAAATCTGAGTGAGATTCTTTTTGAACCAAAGATGTGGGCTTTATTTTTTGATTGTGCATTGTACTACAGCAGAATTAAAAAACATGCTATATAAAAATATACTATGCATATACAATATACTAAACCTAGTATTGACAAGATATCTTCTCTATTAAAGAAGAGGATATGTAGAGGTGGTTGTCCATATAAAATGGCAGAGATGAGGAACAAGGAAATTACCGTATATACTCGAGTATAGGCCGACCCGAATATAAGCCGAGGCCCCCAATTTACCCCCAAAAAAACTGGCAAACTTATTGACTCGTGTATAAGCCGAGGGTGAGACATGCCTGTCCATCCCTGTGTGTGTGTCCGTCCCTGTGTGTCCGTCCATCCCTGTGTGTGTGTGTGTCCATCCATCCATCCATCCCTGTGTGTGTGTGTGTCCATCCATCCATCCATCCCTGTGTGTGTGTGTGTCCATCCATCCATCCATCCCTGTGTGTGTGTGTCTCCATCCATCCATCCCTGTGTGTGTGTGTCTCCATCCATCCATCCATCCCTGTGTGTGTGTGTCTCCATCCATCCATCCATCCCTGTGTGTGTGTGTCCATGTGTGTGTGTCCGTGTGTGTGTGTGTGTGTGTGTGTGTGTGTGTGTGTGTCCAGCCTACCTGTGTCCCGAGCCTCCGTCCCGTGCCTTGCCTCCTTGCCTCCGTCCCGTGCCGTGCCTTGCCTCCTTGCCTCCGTCCCGTGCCGTGCCTTGCCTCCTTGCCTCCGTCCCGTGTCGTGTCGTGCCTTGCCTCCGTCCCGTCCCGTGCCGTGCCTTGCCTTGCCTTGCCTCCGTCCCGTGCCTTGCCAGGATCGCCTCGGCGGCCATTCTAAAATTCAAAAGCCCCGCCTCCGCCTCCGCCTGTGATAGGCGGAACACTGAATTTCCCAGCAGCCTGTGTTCCGCCTATCACCGATATCGTCTCATCCTCGTACTACGGACGAGGATGAGACGATGTCCGTGATAGGCGGAACACAGGCTGCTGGGAAATTCAGTGTTCCGCCTATCACAGGCGGAGGCGGAGAAGGAGGCGCGGCTTTCAAATTGTAGTATGTCCGCCGTCTGTCTGCTCGATACGCTGATCGAGCAGTCAGACGGCGATGACTCGAGTATAAGCCGAGGGGGGCACTTTCAGCCTCAAAAAAGAGGCTGAAAATCTCGGCTTATACTCGAGTATATACGGTACTTCTCACCAGTATATATATTACTTATTTATATATTAAATTACTTCTCATTAGTTTTATATATATTAAATTACTATATATATGTATTAAATTACTTTATATTAAATTATACAGTACATTATATTATAAACTTTATGGTCAGGCAGCCGTGTACCTGATCGGGGGCGTCCCCGTGGGCAGCGGTCATTCCAGTATTCAAAAGCCGTACCTCCTCCTCATCTGTGATATGCGGAAGACTCAATTTCCCAGCATTCAGTGTTCCGCCTATCACAGACATCCGCTCATCCTCATAACACAGACGAGGATGAGAGGATGTCTGTGATAGGCGGAACACTGCCTGCTGTGAAATTGAGTGTTCCGCCTATCACAGACGAGGAGGCACGGCTTTTGAACACTGCAATGTCCGCCTTCTGTCTGCATGACACGCTGATCAGGTAGGCATTGCTTGCGGTTAGTGTGTTAGTGGTGGTTTACAGTTAGGGGTAGTGTTAGTTAGTGGTGGTAGTGTTATGGTGCCAACGTGCCAAGTCATTGCAAGTCATATAGCCCAAGTCAAAGTGAAGTCGCAAGTCAGTAGTGACAAGTCAAAGTCAAGTCGAGTCATTTAATGAATTTAGTCAAGCAAGTCACAAGTCCTCAAACAGGTGACTTAAGTCTGACTTAAGTCAAGTCATGTGACTCAAGTCCCCCACCTCTGGTCGTCACCATAGTGGAGTTTGGAGTGTGACTGTTTGAAGCTGTGGACAAGTGTCTTTTATACTGATAACAAGTTCAAACAGGTGCCATTAATACAGGTAATGAGTGGAGGACAGAGGAGCCTCTTAAAGAAGAAGATACAGGTCTGTGATAGCCAGAAATCTTGCTTGTTTGTACTTATTTTCCCCCATAATTTGTAAATAAATTCTTTCAAAAATCAGACAATGTGATTGTCTGGATTTGTTTCCACATTTTGTCTCTCATAGTTGATGTATACCTATGATGACAATTACAGGGAGGGAGAACTTGCACAATTGCTGGCTGAATAAATACTTTTTTGCCCCACTGTGTATCATTTAGTGAAAACTTTGTACAAAAAAAAGGTTTGTATTTTTCCCGCAACTTGTGGCAAAATATAAAATATTCCATGGACTCAACATGCCTTTACATCCCATTCGCCAGCAGCGATCGCGAGGGGGTGGCCATGAATCAGTGGCCTCCCCCTCAGCATGGATCGCTCCTGGATCAATGCTGACTGCCTCAGGTATCGCGCCCCCCGGCTCATGGGAGGCAAGTAATATACCCATGCGTTACTTTGCCTGCCCGTGCCATTCTGCCAATGTATATCATAGTGAGGCGGTCGGCAAATGGTTAAGGATGTTGCTGTTTTTTAATCTCTGTCTATTGGAAAATTTATGTGAACAACGTTCCACTGTTAGTCCTGAAATCTGAAGACATAAGCAAATGTGTTTGGGTTCTATTTACTGGGCGTACATCAAATCCATTGTAAAGTCTAAAAATTACAAGCCTAAATCTGAACCTCTTTGTAGTCTATGTGGGCAAAACTTGAATTGAATAAAGTCAGTTTGGCTGAAATTCATTGACATTTGTGGCTGTCATTTGCTACCCGCCAATAAACATTAGATTGCAGAATATACACCGGAGTGTCGGATTTTCTTTTTCTTTGTTATCCACCAATAAACACTAGATTCTAGTGTATACACTGTGCCAGCTTTTCTTTGTTTATACGAACCGTGTGGATGAGGCCGTATTACAATACTGGGCAGTAGTAGAACCTACTTTCATGTATTAAAACTTAAAATCTATTTCTTATCAATTTCAAAGCTAATGATTTTCAAAAATGTATAAGGAGCTGGGCACTGCCAGCCACTGAGATGCCACAAGTGAGCTACATACATACTTACATTGGTCCAAGCTCTACCATGCATCTATTAAAAAAATTGTCATTCCTAAACTCCAGTGTTAAAGAAAAAAGGCTAAAGCCCTCAAATTTGTACCAATTGACCAAGTGGCAGAAGAGTTTCATAGTATAGTCTGTGAGCTTCCATTTTACAGCACCACACTGTATTGTCCTAAATGTTTATTGCATTGTTGAAACAGAGTGTGAAAAGAAGCCCATGGTGTATGTGCCCCTGGAGTGGCAGTCCAGGGGTGCCATACAATCACTGTGAGTGAGGGTCACTTTGAGTTATGGCACCATGGTCACTGCACCATACCATACTTTTTTTTCCACCTGACTCCTGGGCCGGGCATTTTGGCTGGGACCGGAGAAATTTTTGATTCCTGGCCGGAGGGCTTGGTTGTTGTTTTCACACAATGAACATTTTTTCCTCTCCTCTCCTCTCCACTTCCTTCTCCACCACTTTCTTTTATTTAAACCCATGTTTGTAATTGTATTTTTATGTTTGTACACAGTTTTTGCATGTGTGATTGGTAGGGTATAGATCCTCAGGCTTGCCCTGAAAGTCTTGGGAGGGGGTAGACATGGCCTTCTGGCTTGGTTCGCCCTCTCTTATGGGGTCTCCCTGCCAGATAGAGAGCCAGCAAAGCAGCCTCCACTGGAACTAGCCTTTCCAGGCCCCCATCAACCCGGCGGATTTGCATAGTGCCAGCCCGTGCCACTTCCAGGGTGATGCCAGCTCCTCCACCAGACGCTGACAGGAACAGGAACCACACCAATCCTAGTCAGAAGGCCAAGAAAACCCAGCCCTTCAGCCAGACCAAATGCAGCACCCATCCTCACCAGGAGCACCCATCAAGTCTGCTCAGATATGACCATCACTGGCCTCTACAACCTGAGAGAACCTAATGTGGTCCCTACCAAGCCAGGCCATAAGGGTACAATTACACCATCATATTTGCATAGCCTTGCCCCTTTGGGAGTAGCACAACACCTCTTCTGGCAACTGATAAGAACAGATTCTAAACTTGATCTTAGCCAAAATGCCGAGAAGCAATAACAGACCAGGTGAGGAAGCAGAATCTGCCAATGGTGGCAACAGTAGGCCATGAGAGGTGGAAGCTCGGAATGATGAGAGGCTAGGAGAAATGGCAAAAGCTGGTAATGGAGACAGGAGAACAGGGATGGCAGGTACTAGTAATGGTGGCAGGAGCTGGTAGTGGCAGCAGTCCAGCAGAGGTGGCAGGACCTGTTAATGGTTGCACACCAGCAAAGATTGTAAGAGCTGGTAATGCTGGCATGCCAGCAGAGGAGACAGAAGCTAGTTCATTTTATTGAAAGTGAGCCAGTCTACATTGTCAGAAGACATGCAAATTCCTCTCAGACAGCACTGGATGCAGATCAAGCCAAACGCTCCAACACCTACTGTGTAGGTTCTGGCCAGTGGTCCAGTCTGGATACCTAATAGTTCATGGGGTTCTTGTTTTATTTAGTGTCCACATAAGCCCTGGACCCCAAATAGTGTGCAATCATATAGTTTAGGGGCTGCCTGATATGGTCTTCTGGGCAAACAAATGGTGTAAGGGTAGCTGCCACTGGGATTCAGATTCATTTGTCCCCCAATGGCTGGTAGATTTACCATGGCTGAGACTGGTACAATACTACTATGGGCAGCAGATGGGTAAACAAAGTTGTGTGGAGTGGCCTGTACCATTGGGGCAGCAGCACAAAATAAGACAGCAGCTCCCTCCACTCCTCTGCAAGCTGCCCCTGACTCTGAACCAAATACTGCTTCACTGAGGTTCTACCTCTCCATCACTTACCTCTTATATTATCTCTGGCACTCAGGTGTTCTTCTGGTGCTCTTTTAGTCAATAGCTGATAACATAAATTCCTCCCCATCCTCCTGCAGCAAGTTATTAAAATGCTGTCCTGAAATATTTCATCTGACTCCTCCATGTCAGTTTCCGGGGCTTCAGGAGATAAGTAAGAAGAAGAAGAAGGTGCATTTGCAGCTGTCATGAAAAACGGGCTGTTCTGTGGCAGAGATGATGAAAATGAAGAAGGCTTGGTGAAGCACTAAGCTACCCCCTCTACATGCTCTGGCTGAATAGCACACCAACTGGCAGAAAGAAAAGCAGATGTTTCCTGCCTTTCAAAGATGTGGTCTGGCCATCAGATGTAGAACCTACTTGTCCCCCACTACCTGAAAGTACAGAACCAGTTATTTTCCCTCTATTATGAATGCAGGGGATGACCTGATTGTATTATCGTCTACAGCAAAAAGTGGGAATAGGGATGTTGTGCTGTAAGCCCTTGTACACACGGTCGGAGAATCCATCGGAATGTGTCCTATCGGACCGTGTTGTCAGATAATCCGACTGTGTGTGGTATGCATCGGACTGATTAAGTCGGAATATCCGTTGGACCCAATTTTCCAACTTGTTGGAAATATTTCCCGACCAACTGGGCCTATCGGACATACTCCGATCATGTGTAGAGAATTTTGATCGGACCAAGTGCCACGCATGCTCAGATCAAATTCCTACATCAAAGCTATTGGCTACTAGCCTGAATGTAGTCCCATCGTAACGAAATTACGTCATCACGTTCTGAAAGATCAGAATTTTCGACAACTTTCTCCGACCGTGTGTATGCAACAGTTTCGGACAAGATCCGACAGACAAAATCCGACGGATTTGGTTGTCGAAATCTCCGACCGTGTGTACAGGGGCTAAGAATGTGTTGATTCAGTGAAAAAAAAAAACTGTACCTCACATGCGATGATGTTCTGCAAGTAAGGGAAGATTTAACTATGTCACTGTGACACTGGGATCCCTTGCCACTGCAGCATCTGGTTTTGCTCCCTGCTGGCTGTCTGTCACAGAACATCACTTCTGAGCTGAGTGAAGCTTCCTCTAGGTTCCTCCTTGTCTCTCACATATGACAAGACACAACATTACAGGTAGACTGGGAGGAAGAATATATCTTATGCCACACTGTAAGTTCAGGGAGGGAGGAGGGAATTGGTCAGGGTGACAGAATAACCTGGGCAGAATAACTTGTGCTGGGATGAAAGGATTTGTTCTGGGGTGAGAGGATTAGTAATGGGGATGGGATTTGGGGACAGGGGATAATTTGTGCTGGGGGATTTGAGGGGAAGCTGATATCTTCTGAGGTAGATTTGGGGATGAGGGTTGGGCTGGGAGGTGGGATTTGGGGGAGACGATTTGGGGGTCCAGGCTGTTTTATTTGCTGTTTTATATTTTATTTTCTGCCGCTCTGGCTTGGGGATGTGAATCCAGGCAGAAAGGTGGTGGAGGGCCCATGCCCCTTTAAGCCACTCCCATTGTTACTGTAATTCAGTCACACCCACTGCTTTCCTTAGCAGACTTTTTTTGTTTTGCTGCAAAGCCTGCAAAGCCCGCAGCTGAGCTTCATTGGTTGCAAGGTTGCTAGTGGCCTCAGGGCTGCCGGCATCCTAGCAACCAATGACGTTGTGTGGTTGAGTGTCATTGGTTGCTATAGAATGCTAGCAGCCTTGATGCCACCAGCATCCTGGCAACCAGCAACATGGGGAAACAAACTCCCCATTCATAACACAAATTACTCCAAAATGACATTGGTCTCATTTACCGTCAGTTTCCTTTTCTGTGAAACAGCAGTAATTCTTTATGAATTTGAGTGTGAACACTGAAGCAAGAAGCAGATGATCGGAGGAAGAAGAAGTTGGAGGAAGAAGAAGATGGAGGAAGAAACCGAAGGATGAAGAAAGGAAGAAGACCAGAAGAAAGAAGATGAAAGAAGAAGACTTTAATAAAGGAATTGTCAAGAACTGTTTCTTGTAATTTTTTACATTTTTGTCACTTTTTTGGTGAAATGGTAGGGGGACTTTTGTACCCCCTTACAATTTCACACAAGGGGGGTGCTGGGATCTGGGGGTCCCCTTGTTAAAGGGGGCTTCCAGATTTCGATAAGCGCCCTGCCCACAGAACCCCACAACCACCGGCCAGGGTTGTGGTGATGAGGCCCTTGTCCTCATTAACATGGGGACAAGGTGCTTTGGGGGGTACCCCAAAGCACCCTCCCAATGTTGAGGGCATGTGGCCTGGTACATTTCAAGACGGGGGCTGCTCTCTCATCCCCCCTCTTTTCCTGTGGCCTGCCAGGTTGCGTGCTCGCATAAGGGTCTGGTATGGATTTTGAGGGGGACCCCCATGCCATTTTTTTTTGGCGTGGGGTTCCCATTAAAATGCATTCCAGACCTGAAGGGTCTGGTATGGACTGTGAGGGGGACCCCACTCCATTTTTTTAATTTTTTGGTGCGGGGTTCCCCTTAATATCCATGCCAGACCTAAGGGGCCTTGTATGGATTTTGAGGAGGACCCCCCTTTTTTTGCCGCGGGGTTCCCCTAATATCCAGACCAGACCTGAAGGCCCTGGTATGCTCTTGGAGGGGAACCCATGCCGTTTTTTTTTTAATTAAAAACGCCTGGCCTGGGGGCAACTTAAAGTCGTGTTGTAAGTCACCCCAAGTTGTGTTGTAAGTCGCCCCAAGTCGCGCTGTTATTCATACTCAAGTCGTGTCCAAGTTGCCTCCCAAAGTCACGCTGGAAGTCGTGTTGCCCCTGTGTGAATGGACTGTTAATGATACAGCGTGCGCTATTATCAATGGCATATTATTATCGCGTGCACCAGCATATTATCTGTTGTGCTTATGGTTCATACACTTACTTAATAATTGATCTGGCGCACAAAATAAGATATGAACCGACACGGCGCATTCATCTTAGTAAATTAACCCCATTGTAAAAATGTTGCAATTAAAGCAGGACCAAAATTTAAGATAAAAAAACTTAGAAGCAGACTTACTTTTATTTGCATGAATCTTTTGACATTGGACCTGGTGGGGAAGTGACTATTGTAGCCATTTTTAAAATCTGTATTTAGTAGAGAGAATTAAAGATATAGAGAGTGTTAACTTACAAGCTCCAACCAGTGCATTGGAGGTCACTAGTGATTTCAGATACACAATACATCTAACAATTTACAAACATATCATGATGGCTCATGCACCAAGTCCACAACGCCAGTATTTATGTGATGAATCATCATCTCTTCTGTCTGAATAGCCACAGACAACCTCCTGCAAATAAATGGAGACTCCAAGATGGTTCATGAAGTCAGTTTACACAATTTAGCCTACACGAATTTAATCATTACTAAAGCCATGTTTGCTGAAACGCATCAACTGACTGTATCTGCATATTGTACACTGTGGTTTGCTGAATAAAAGCAAGATTTTAGAGCAAAATTAGTTGTGAGGATTACCTTCATGGAGGATCATTACTTTCAGATGGGAGACTGTAGACCAGGCATCTGTGAGCTCTGCTTGATGGCGTATTAAATGGGTAGTATCACAGAATTTTTTATTTGCATGATTAGACTCCAAGATGACCACTGCAGCTGGAGCACAGGAAGAAGCCATCAGTGTGAGTGCTGGCTTGAACATTCTAGAAGACATGTGGTATTTGGTAAGAAGGGTGCCTAAAGCTGTGTCAATAGTGAACTGGAGATATCCAAGGATAGTAGGAGAAGTAAAGTATAAAACAGTAGGGGCTTGGTATCACATCCTGGTCATGCCCCTGAGTATTGCAAACTTTAGTTCTTTAAGAGCTACCTATATTTGTAGAATGTCTGTATCTGTTAGTTGCCTTTGAGAAAGTTAGGGGGACGCAATGCATCAGGTGGGTATGGATATGATATCATCGATAGGGATGAGCCGAACACACCCCGGTTCGGTTCACACCAGAACCTGCGAACGGGCCGAGAATTTGTGCGAACATTAGAACCCCATTAAAGTCTATGGGACTCGAACGTTTCGAAATCAACAGTGCTAATTTTAAAGGTTAATATGCAAGTTATTGCCCTAAAAAGGGTTTTTGGGACCCAGGTCCTACCCCAGGAGACATGTATCAATGCAAAAAAAGTTAATTTTTTGCTGTCTGTGCACCTCTTCAGAAGATTTCACCTCAATTTCTATCCCAATGACAAATGTTTTTTGAAATTTTGGGGTTTTTAGTAAAACAAGGATTGGGATAAAGCATCAGTGGAGAGGAGACACGTTTTTCCCATATCAACTCTTACAGGAGAGAATTTCCCTTCCTAGGAGTAGATTTCAACTTACTTCCTGTTGTCTCCTTCAGTTTGCAAGTAGGAGACATTTGTAAGTTGGATGTTTGAAAGTAGGGGCCTGCCCTATATGCTCTGCAGAAAATTGGGCCTAAGGTGTTGGTGTTGCCACAACACTGTAAGCCCTCAAAGGGACTCTTGGTGGGCGCTGGAACGCCCTGCTGTGAACTATTATATCAAGAATTGTAATTACATGCCATTGTTGAACAGTGGTAGAAAAATTGGGCCTTTGGTGGGGGTGGTGGTGCTGGTGCCATAACACTGTTAGTCCTCACAGTTGCTCTTGGTGGGCCCTGGAACGGGCCCAGCTGTGAAATATTATATCAAGAATTGTAATTACATGCACCTGTTGAACATGGGCAAAAAAATTGGGCCTTAGGCACTGGTGCCACAACACTGCAACACCTCACAGAAACTCTAGTTGGAGAGCAGGAATGAGCCCTGCTGCAAAGTATTGGATCAAAAATTGTAATTACACAGCCCTGTTAAACAGGGGCTGAAAAATTGGGCCTTAGACACTGGTGCTGGTGCCACGACACCACAATCCCTCACAAATACTCTATCTGGAGTGCAGGAATTAGCCCTGCTGCAAAATATTGCATCAAAAATTTTAATTACACGTTAAACAGTGGCTGAAAAAGGACCTTAGGCAGTGATGCTGGTGCCACAACACTGCAACCACTCTCAAATATTGTAGTTGAGCACAGCAACAAACCCTCCTGCAAAATATTGCATCAAAAATTGTAATTAAACGCTCCTGTTAAACAGGGGCTGAAAAATTGGGCCTTAGACACTGGTGCTGGTGCCACGACACTGCAACCCCTCACAGATACTCTATCTGGAGTGCAGGAATGAGCCCTGCTGCAACGTATTGCATCAAAAATTAAAAATCTAAAAGCTATCAGCATGATCATTGAGGAGGAAGTGGATAGTCACTCAGCATAACAGGATAGTCACTCAGCATCAGCATAGGCAGTCTTGAAGGGATCTGACATTTCAAAAAAAATATTCGGTTACATCAGCTTCAAGTGCTTGGTAGCTGGTGGTGATCCAAGACCGATTCATTTTTATGGAGGTCAGTCGATCAACCGAGTTGGTGGACAGGCGCACCCTGTGATCGGTTACAAAGCCTCCAGCAGCACTGAATGAGCTTTCCAAAAGAACCCTGGATGCAGGACAGGCCAGTAGCTCAATTGCATACTATGCAAGCTCTGGCCAGAGATCCATCCTCAAGACCCAGTAACCCAGAGTGGGAAAGGTGTCCAAGTCTGATCTTGCCCCTAGGTATTCCTGTAACATGTAAATCGTACACATCATGTCAATCAACATCATACCTTGGGGCTGCGGACTAAAAAATTGTCTGAGCGTATCGGTCAGACGGACACCTTCTCCACCGCTCCTTCTGTGACTGACCGAAGCCTCAGAAACATGTTGTCCAGGGCCAGGAATTTGTAACCTCCCAGTCTCTGGGAACGAGTGGCACAGACCTTTCTGCAAGGCCTCCCGGAGATGTTTCATCCTCTGCTCCCTCTGCAATGGCAAGATAAGGTCTGCAACCTTACCCTTGTAACGTGGATCAAGGAGGGTTGACAGCCAGCAATGATCCCTCTCCTTGATCCGATGAATATGAGGATCCTTCTGCAGTCTTTGCAGGATCAGGGAGGCCATGCAGCGTAGGTTAGCTGAGGCATTTGGTCCGGAGTCCTCTGGGTCACTAAGGACGACATGATCTGCAGCCACCTCCTCCCAGCCACGCACAAGTCCACAGGTTTCTTGGGACTGTAAATCATCCCTAAAAGACTACTGCTGATGCTAAGTGCCAGGCTCCATGCTCACACAATCCTCCTCCTCCTCCTACTCGTCCTCTTCCTGTAATTGCTGCAGCAGCTGCCTGCCTGTGGTATAGGATCAGCAGAACACCAGCAATTGGGGTAGCTTTAGGTGTACACTGTGCAAGTGGCACAATATATGGACTGTAATTGCTGCAGCAGCTGCCTGCCTGTGGTATAGGATCAGCAGAACACCAGCAATTGGGGTAGCTTTAGGTGTACACTGTGCAGGTGACACAATACACCGACTGTAATTGCAACAGCTTCAAATGAAATTCAATCACACTGTCTCTCTGTCTATCTTTCTCTGCTGCCACAACACACTACACAAGGCCGCCGGGCAGGCAGCCTATATAGTGTGGGGCATGGACTAAGCCCCCTGAGCCATAATTTGCCAAAGCCACCCTGGCTTTGGCCAATTACGGCTCTCCGTTTTTTCCGTACTGTGATTGGCCAGAGCATGCGGGTCATAGTGCATACTTGGCCAATCGTCAGCCAGCAATGCACTGCGATGCCGCAGTGAATTATGGGCCGCATCGATCCACTTGAATTTGGCGTGAACATCCCATAACATTCAGAATTCGCCGAATGGGTAAACAGGATGTGCTGTTGCTGAGGAACTGTTTGTTGCATACTGGTTTACATACCACAACTTTTATTGATGGTTTTAACCACTTCAGCCCCGGAAGAATTTACCCCCTTCCTGACCAGAGCACTTTTTGCGATTTGCACTGCGTTGTTTTAACTGACAATTGCGCGGTCATACTACCAAACAAACATTTACATCCTTTTTTCCTACAAATATAGCTTTCTTTTGGTGGTCTTTGGTCACCCCTGCAGTTTTTATTTTTTGCGCTATAAACAAAAAAGAGCGACAATTTTGAAAAAAAATGCATTATTTTTTTTACATTTTGCGATAATAAATACCCCCCAAAAATATATATATAAAAAATGTTTCCTCAATTTAGCCTGATATGTATCCTTATACATATTTTTGGTAAAAAAAAATGCAATAAGCATTTATTGATTGGTTTGCGCAAAAGTTAAGCGTTTACAAAATAGGGGATAGTTTTATGGCATTTCTATTCATATTATTATTATTATTTTTTTTTACTAGTAATGGCAGCAATCAGCAATTTTTACTTTATTTATTTTTACATCGGACATTTTTGACACTTTTTTGGGACCATTGTCATTTATACAGCAATCAGTGCTATACAAATGCACTGATTTCTGTGTAAATTACACTGGCAGTGAAGGGTTTAACCACTAGGGGAGAGTGTATGGGTTAGGTTTGTCCTGGGGAGTGTTTATAACTGTGGGAGGCGTGGCTACGTGTCACATCACAGGGTGCAGAAATCCGTGACACTGTCACTAGGCAAAACGGTGAGATGCTTGTTTACAGTAGGCGATCGTGGGTATCCCCCCAGTGATTAAGTCCGCGGGACCCACGACCTGACTCACGGAGCTGCTGGCCGCCTCTTAAAGGGCCATATACAGATATGTTTGCCTGTATGAGGCCTTCTGCCGACATATATCTGCGTCAGGCGGTCGAGAAGCGGTTAATAAAGTAGTTTAGCACTATGAATGTCCCCATTACTTTTTTTTAGCTTTATTATGCCTAATTCTGAAGAAAAAAGTGGATAAGATCTGTGTAGAGGCGTTCTTAGTAGGCTGGTTGATCAATATGCTGATTAAGATCTCTTTTACACATTAAAGTCCACCTTAGGAAGAGAGGGCACTCCTGAAGAGCACTGCGTGGTGGCTGTGATCTGTGTAGATGTTTTTTACATATATTATGTAGAAGGTTGGACGCTGGATTAACTTTATATTTTGTGGGAATTTTACACCTGTGTATCACATGGAAACTATATCATTATGTTTCACATAAATGTTTAATTTGTTATGTTAATTTTTTTTGTGAGTTGATACATATACTATATAGGCTAAGCTTTAATTTAAAGCTGAGCTCTGCATAAATTTCCTGTATGTGTTATTAATAGCATTGACAATGTCAAATAGCTTTTCTGAAATTGGTGCCGGGCATTCTGGCCATACATGGATCGAAATTCAGGTGGTTAAGCTTCTGACCTGGAGATTCCTTGTGTGCTGGTGACATATGTTCTGATTTTTTACAATAAGGGAACCCCCCCAGATATCTGTGTCCCCCTATGCGATTGAGTATGAGGTATTGAGTACCCCTTGTTACTCATTTACAAAAATGAAAAGCTGCTGGATGTGTCCAATAGCCTAAAGTGAACCAGTGGGCAAGCTTATGTCACTTTCTCAGCAACACAACATTCCATGCTCCCTCTCCCAGAGTTCCTGTCCTGTGTCTAAATTAGAGATTAGAAGAAAGAAAGGCCTCCGTATAACTGCTAAAAGAATGATTCAGGCACCTTCAGTACTTCTGCTGTGAACTTTGAGGATGTGTTGCTCCCCAATGCCTACAGCCGCGAAGGGCAGTGGGGCTTGTTTGAAACCTTACTTACCTTTGCTGGTTAAGAATATGTAACTAATTGAACGCATATGTTCTGTCCATAAGCTCACTTTGCAGTTTAATAATGTGCATAATAAACCTTTATATATTCTTGTATTATTATACTTGAAACTGATTGTATAAAGCAGTTTATGGAAAAATAATGCTACCGAAGTATGTTAGCACTTTAAAAAGTCCAATTTGTGTCTACAGTGCCAAAATGATAGAGTCCTGTTTTCCAAAAAGACCACTGTATATAAAATAGTTCCTATTCCCTTTCAGTCAGTGGTTTAATTTACCACTATTTTCCCTGCATTTGCCTGGCCTTGATTTCACCTAAATCAACTTAAAGTTTTATTTTTTGGAAGAATGACCTTTAAAACTGCAGAATTCATCATTATTTGTTTAGATTTCCCTAGTGTACAATTTTCAATACGTTTCAGCTTAGGAACAGACTTTGGTTTTTCTATTTCCAAAACTCTCTGGACTATAAACTGTGGTAAAGTCATGCAGATGGAATGCATAGAACAAAACAAAACTGGAGTGTAATTATCCAACGGACAACTCAAGCTGACACAATAAACAGGACATTGTTTTAAACACTGGGATTTTTTTTTTTAATAAACATGATTCGTATTTGACAGTTTCATTATTTGCACACCAAACTAATGTGGTTTACTGCATATTTGTATTTTATAAGATCTTTCTACAAGCAACGATGATGTGCAGATAACTATAATAACCAATCAGAGCTTAGATAACTGTTTTAATATTAGTGAAACATAAATTAAAATTTTTGTTTTATTAAAGTACTTTGCACATGGACTGTTTCAGTAGTCATGTTGATTGTATTGAACATGTGCATTCAATATCTTAAATTGTTTATTTTGTGTTATTCTAGAATACGACTGATGCACATAACACTTTTCATAGCATTATTTTCTCTATAAGAAATAGCAGGATGAGTACCTTGTATCTTAAAAATCTCTGCTTCCCCCTATTGTGGATGTAGTATATGTTGCAAATTGATGCTTAACGTCTGCCAAATATCTATCAGGGAGTGATTTATGACATGTGATATGCTGTTCAGCCCAAATGGGAACTGTTTAGCTGAAACATGAGAAAGGATAGACCTCATACACACAAAACCACGATGACAAGTTTCTGTTTGGATTACTGAGAGAACATACTGTACAAAGGTGCCACATTTTACAAAGAAAAACAAAAACACAGGCGCTTTAAGCTAAACAATTGCAAACCAAACTTTTCTGTCAGAAGCATTTTGCCTTTTGTGTGTAGTGACAGATTTTATATGAGATACGATACAATGAAAAGGTATGTTTTGTTTTTGCTTTTCTAAATTGTGGGACCTGGAGGCAGACATTTATCCTTTTTATAATAAAGAATATATTTTTTGTACCAACAATGCAGCTTGTGGAGAAAGTCAATAAAGAATAGGTTCACTTTTGAAACATGTTATATGTTACACCCAAACCTATGGTATAATATGTTCCAGCTCCTGCCCCTCTCACCCCCTGAGCTTCTCTCCACTGTATAGCGGCTGGGGGTTCTACTCCCTGCAACCGCTGTCACACTTATAATCACAGTGGCTGTGCAGGGCTGCTCCTACACAGCCATGTCACTCATTTACAGGAATCTGTGAATGAAGAAATTACAAGTACCCTCTGCCACCATGGTAGATGGGCTTGTAGTTCCTAATGGAATATGAGTGCATTCATTCTTGCGCCAGCTTTTTAAATGAAAGCACATACAGCGGTATGGGCTCAAAGCTGTGGGGGCAGTGCGCAGGAGTCTGACACTGCACCCACGATCCACTGATCACGGATGCAAGGCTTTGCAGGCTCCTGTAGAAATAAAAAATATATATACATCTATTCTGTGAAAAAATGTGCATGTAATATTTTTCCTAAAAGGTGAGCTTAGACTTAACGTTATTCTATTGAATGAGTACAGTTCAGAATATAACAGATATAAGATTAAAGGTTAGGTTCACTTTACTGTTAGGGCAGTATTGTTGTGGCACTCCCTTTCACAGTTTGTGCTGTCAGCAGAGAGGACAAATACGTTCAAAACTATTTTAGATGTGTTTACAAACAAATTAAAGGCAGGAGAAGCTCAATAGGGACCCCTGCCTATGGGAACAGGGACTGACACAAAAGGGCAGTTAAAGTTAAATTAATTTAATTAGTTACTTACCTGTTAACAAAAAGCTTTATTTAAATCTTCTGGAAGATTCTGAAAGGGTCAGGAGAACCTATGAGAAGAAAGAACAAATTTAACATTCATCGGAACAATGGCAGCACTACAAGAAGAAGCATCTCCTGTGTCGGTCTCAACACCATGGAAAATTTACTGCGTCAGGACAGGGAATCCTGGATGCACCTCTGCCTTTCATCGGTGAAACCATCGACTACTCCAGCTTCTTTTTCCCCTCCTTCTTCTTCCCCTCTCTCTCCTGCACAGCATCCAGCTTTTCCTTCTTCCCATCCAGGCCCAACCAGTTTTGTTACTTTCTCCCAGGGCCCCTCCTTCAGTTTCCTTCAGTTTGCCCCCCAGATGTTTCATGGGCTGCCCAGGTGATTTCTATTAATACAGCTCCTCCTTTGATGACATCAGCCGTGACTCAACTCTCTTCAATATATGTCCCGGAGCCTCCAACCGAAACTGGCGTATGTGCAGTGAATACTGATATTGAATGGTCTATAAGAATGAAGACGGTTTGCTGGAACGAACCCCGGGGCTTCCGCCTAATGAAAAAAGTAAAGTAAAGTAAAGTGTAGTAGAAGGGATTAATCCTAATTCTGCTCCTTTTGTTGAATCAGCTTTTTCCAATGTTTTGCCCTCGTCTTCTCTGCTCTATAATTTGCATAGTGACAATTTATATACCTATTTGCCTTCACAAGTTATACAGCCTTCATTACATGAACCAGTTCCTCCACAAACTGCATATTATTTCATGATAGTGTCAGTAATGTTTACTCTCCTATAGCTCTCCCGTCTGGTTTAGTGCCTACTGCACAAAATGTCTCATATGACCTGCAAGGGTCTTCCAGACCTATGGTTACAGCAACGTCTGTGTCACAGGTGGCACCTAGTGATGAGTCTGATCAATTGAATGCTTTGTTAATGTGGATGTCCTCTTTTGCTTCTTTAGCAGATCATTTTAAGAAATGCCTGCTTGCTGCTGTACTTGCAGGGTCTTTACCTAATGTGGACTATAGGCCACTGGCCCATGTTTGCCTGTTGAAGATATTAATGTTTTACTAGTATTGCATCCAATGCCTCATCCGGTGCCTGAAAGCTGTTTGAAGGAAGCCATAGTTTCTCCACATTTGGCCAAACTGTCAGATGCAGTCACACTAATTGAAGGTTTTTCTGCTGGCTTTCGGCTGCCACAATTTTCTATCTCCAGCTGTTTTTATTGTGACAATCTTGCTTCTGTCCGCCGTTTCCCTACTGTTGTCTCTGACAAAAATTTCAAAAGAAGTGTCTGAAGGTAGGGTGGCAGGCACCTTTTAATTCCCCCCTTTGTTAAATTTCGGGTTTGTCCTTTAGGTTTGATACCTAAGAAGTAGCCTAACAGTTTCCGTATTATACACCACTTGTCTTTTCCTGCTGGAACCTCTCTTAATGATGATATTGACCCTCGTTTACATTATGTTACTTACTCATCTTTTGACGATGCGGTTTTCAAGATACGACAACTAGGAAGATATGCATTTATGGCCAAAGCTAATATTAGGTCAGCATTCCGTTTGTTGCCAATAAATCCTACAGCCTTTAATTCTTTGAGTTTTTATCATATTGGTTTTAATTATTATTATTATTATTATTATGATTATTATTACAAATGCTTTCCCATGGGCTGTTCTTTATCTTGTATGTATTTTGAATTGTTTTCCTCCTTTTTGGAATGGGTTGTTTCTCTTCTAACAGGATCTGTAATATAATAAATTATTTTGATGATTTTTTATTTTTCGGTCCAGCTAATTCTTGAGAATATTTGTATTTTTTCATGGAATTCTGTTTGACTTGTCATTGTTTTGAAGTGCCTTTAGCCCCTGAAATATCGGTCTGGCCGACAACTTGCATCGATTTCCTGGGTGTTACTATTGACACTGACAGGATGGAATTCAGTTTATCTCAGTCTAAGTTGAACAGTTTACGATTTATAATTTCTTTTGTAATTTCCAAACCTAAGGTGACGGTTCACATGTTACATTCTTTATTGGGCTTACTTGCCTTTGCTACTCGTGTTATTCCTATAGGATGTGTTTTTTCTAAAAGATTGTACAGTGCCATTTCTTGTTTTAAATCTCAAAGACATTTTGTGCACATAACTTCCTCTTTAGTGTCTGATTTGTTGGTTTGGAATGATTTCTTTACTTCATACAATGGTTGTTCTTTTTGGCAAACCCCTTTCCAGGATGCTTCGGTCATTTCTTTATTCACAGATGCTGCAGGGAGTTCGGGCTATGGTGCATTTTATCAAGTTCATTGGTCAGCAGCACCTGTGGCCATTATTGGTTTGAGATGGGTTGTACGAAGAACATAGTTCTACTTGAACTATTCCGGACTTGGTTTCTTTAGAACTTTGGGGACATCAATTCGCAATTCACATTTATTATTTCATTCCGAAAACAAGGGGGTTGCAAATGCGATTAATTGTTTGTCATCCAAGTCATTGCCTGTTTTAGCAGTCATGAGACATATTGTTCTTAAATGTTTAGAACTTAATTTGTGGATTAAGGTTACATTTATACTAATTATAAGTTATACTAATGTTGTTGCTGATTCCCTGTCCTGTTTTCAGCTAAATCGATTTCACAAATTGGCCCCAGAAAAGGATCTAGAGATCTAGGGAATTAGGAGGGGTGCCACTGAAGACCTGCCTTGGGAGTTCATATGGAGATCTTGTTTGCTGGAATCAGAGAGTAACTAAAATAAAACATGTGTTGAGGACAATGCACTAGGCCTATGCACCTTCTGTGTTCTTCTATGCTTTCCGTTCATTTAGACTCCCCCAGTCTTTGAAAGACAGCGAGGTGTGCATTATCCACATATACTAACATGTCAAGATGAGAGTCTGATAACACGTTGGTACTTACCACACAGTGCAGGAGAGTGAACATTTTGATATGCTCTCACTAGCAGAAATAGAACCTGGGACAATAAATCAGCATGTCTTGCCAAGGGTAGTTTTACATAACTATGACATTCACATTAAAACAGGATGACATATATTTAACTGGGGAGCACAAAAAAAATTGTGATAATGTACCTCATACTGTAAACTGTAAGAGTGCTAAAGTGACCTCACATAACAGAATTATTGGGCAGATTTAATCTGCCACTAAATAGGTATGTAAATAGGAAGAGAATGGGATGAAAATCACTCCCAGTGTTGACAAATACTTCCACAAAAACTGAACAGGCTGCAGCTGTACATCCTTGAAACTAGAATGAATTGGACTATATCTGTCCAAAGTTTTGCTTTGAACACAAGATTGAAATATCCACATAAATCATTGCAGGGAAAATACTATTAAGTAATGACCTCTAATACCATATTCATTTCATAGGAAAAGAATCAATTTGGGGTATAAATAGAAAACAGTGATATATTTACACTCTTACGTCCTATGTTGCACAATTTAGAATTCAAAACAAATAAAGACAACTTAAAATTCTGCAGTGGAATGCTATAAAACATTATATAATACATTTTACAAATATAAACCTTACATTTCATAAATGACACCATTCATTTCCACATTCAGGCTTATTCAATAATGCAGTACAAAGGTGCTAATGGTTGCAACACAATCCTCTGTCAGAAACGATTTTACCTGATCCAATTACAGAGATTTAAAACGGAGAATTGCGAGAGGTTGCCGTGGATAGAATACCTAAACACCTTAACATTACTTATCACATTAACATTTCTCTTTGCCAGACTTACTAAATTAGCCATTTTAAGAAGATCCCTAAAATAAAAGTCATAATATATACCTTAAAATATCTATCAGCATGTGTATTCAAGCTCATATTTATAAAGGGAAATGCCCTGTACACACATTCGGACTTTCCGACAGAAAATGTGCGATCTGATTGTGTTGTCCTAAATTCCGATTGTGTGTGGCCTCCATATGACTTTTTCTGTCAGAATTTCCAGCACACAATGTTTGAGATCCGGATCTAAAATTTTCCGACAACAAAATCCGATTGTTTAAATTCTGATCGCGTGTAGACAATTCCGACGCACAAAGTGCCACGCATGCTCAGAATAAATTATGTGATGAAAGCTATTGGTTACTTTCCTCTTTATAGTCCCGTTGTATGTGTTGTACGTCAACTCATTCTGAACGATCAGATTTTCCGACAACTTTGTGCGCCTGTGTGTATGTAAGACAAGTTTGGGCCAAAATCCATCGGAAAAAATCTGATGGATTTTGCCATCGGAATGTCCGACCATGTATACAGGGCATTAGAGTTACACTAAACGTTATCCTTATTTTCCAGAAAAATCCATGTGCATTCACTACTTAATAGCCCTGTAATATATTTTTCTACTTTTTTGCCTCAATTCTGCTTGTTTGGAATGAGTGGTGCATATTAGGTGATGTCATATACACTGCTATATGTACATTGCATATCCCATAGTCTGAGCAAGAGAGTGGCTATGTTCCTACATACAGTGGGGCCGTGGAGAATGAACTTCACCACCCTCTAACAGGGAGACAGATCACAGAATCACAGAAGCAAAAAATAATAATAATTTGGAGATTCGGAGGAGGCTGAGATCAATAAAAGGTACATTTTTCAATAGATCTTTTTTTTTTTTAAAACAGAATTTTGTGTCACTTTAATCGTAGTTATTGAAAGAGCCTTCAATAGCTGAAACATTATAATGTAAAACAACATTATAATGTATAAACGCAAAGGCATTACAATTTGACTAAACTTTGTATGCCTTTAATACCTCTGTCATTTTTTAATACTGCTACTGTACACAAGAGTGTTGTGACTGTTTTCAGGTGTGCGCGCTCCATATATGATACACGTAACCGTACATACATGCATATATACACAATGACTAATAGTAATGATTTCATTTTTTATGGAAAAAAAAACCCAACTTTTTTTAAGGGAAAAAAAAAGCAGATTTTTACTTTGGTGTAGCTTGTAATTTTGAACCCAGAAGCTGCTTTTTTAATTATCTCTTGAGAATACCATGCAATGTATTTAGACAAGGGGTTTATCACTAAACTGGAATGTGTTCATTGTATAAGGCAGCTCCTCCTGGGATACAGTTTATAGGCATCTGGTGCAGAGGAACACTATAACAAGTGTTCCATTGTAAGCCTCTGTTCTTTTTGTATTGCAAAGAAGCTGGCAAGGAGGAAGACACTGCTTATTTTTAATGTACAATGCTTGTAGTGGATTTCCACTTGTAATTACGTTGAGTGTATTATGGTACATGTCTACAACTCTGCTCTCAAGTACTGTTTACAATAAAATTCCATATAACTGACTTACAAATCACACTCACATTTTGTTCGTGATCAACTGCCTTTATATTTTATTATAGGTTACATACTCAGCCCTTATTATAACAATACTTTTGAGATGTAAAATGACAAAACAGAACATTAAAAGTTGAATGACAGCTTTCAGAGATGAATTTACTTTGGAAACATCTATACTTGAAGCGGAATAAATTATACATTGAGAAAAAGGGGGGGGGGGGGGTCATTCAGCTTTGTATTTGAGTTTAATGTAAATGACATTGGACACCTGGCACTCTCTGAACACTGTGACACTGTGCAGTAGTAAACAGGGATACAATGGTGTTCTTTTTCTGAGTGGAGAATCCATCTGCGCACCACAGCACAAAGACAAAAGAGGATTGTTAGCACTTTAAGGCACCTTGATGCTATCATACCACTTGACTGTTTTATTAATTGTTCCATCTGTTAAGTGAGAACTTTCTGACATTGGCTGGTACAGTGAATCGAAGCCCTGAAGTCTGCTTTCTATTGGTTCCACATGTGTTTGCATTCATTGTCAAGCAGGACAGATTCCAGTGAAAAGACAAAGCGCTTCAGATCGATTGGAATATCAGTCATGCAGAATAGAAGGCGAGACATGTCATGCCCTCCTTTTACATGCCTATATAATCTGCTTCAATGCCATACAGAGAATTTAATAAGGATCAAAGGATTCTTACATGTGAAGATTTCCATCTCAGTATAAGTTATGCAAAATGAACTAAAATGACCTGTTGAATATCTCTTCTGTAATAAAAGTCAGAAATCCCAATCTTGCAACTTATAAATCAATGCTTATGTTTGCTTATTATGAACTCCTATTTCTAAAAATGTCAACTTTTATTAATAAATATGAATTCATTTTTAAACCAATGTTAACAACAATGGATATAACAATGAAGAATATTACAATATTAAGTGATGGCTGAATGATAGCCCAGATGCCAAAATGTTTGTCTATTTCCCACATATACATTTACCATCATATCCTTCTAACAAAGCTATGATATTATAGACATAAATAGATCTACAACCCAAAGAAGTCAAGATCCCGATAGCCAGTCATGTGCAGGAGAATAAAAAAAACTGTATTTTGCCTTAAACATTGATTGACTGAAGTGAACACAGCTTCACTTTATTCTCTAGGTTGACTCCTTCCCGTCGAGAATACGCACATATGCGGCCACGGGTTTAAGGGGTTATACCGGGATGATGCATGCAGCTGCACCGTTTTTTAGAGCGGACGCTCGGCTCTTCAGGGATAACAATCAATGCGGCTAAAAGCCTCTTGGATGTTATACCGGTGGAGAGAAAGGGGACGTCCCCCCTCCCGCTGCCTCCCGCTGCCTTCCGCCACTCTTCCCGGGCCTCCCGTCCCACCGGGAGACCTAAGACACAATCTGGCACTTCTGCCGGCTATAGTAAGACTGGAATGTAGCCAGTCTTCTTTCTGTAAACACAGGAGCAACATCACAATGTCACTTCCGGTTTATTCGGCTGCCAGTGGTGCCGTTTTTAAAAAAATGACAGTATTCAGAATGTGAATACTTTAAAGTGCAAAGGAGGGATTGGCGGTCTTTTAGACCCCCAATCCCTCCATAAAGAGTACCTGTCACCACCTATTACTGTCAAAAGGGATGTTTACATTCCTTGTGACAGCAATAAAAGAGATATCTTTTTTTTTTAAGTAACAATGTAAAAAAATAAAAATATATAAAACAATTAATAAAAAAAAAAAATGTAAGGTCCCCGTGAGCTTACGCTGCAAAGAAAACACACATGTAAGATGCGCCCACATATGTAAACAGTGTTCAAATTATTCTCTAGGTTAACTAAGTTATTTTTTTTATTTTTTTTTTAAGTATTTATATAGTGCTTTAGACAGACCCTTTTGCAGACAGCCAGTGTGACCACAATGGAGGTGTCAGGACCCGAATCTGAACCCAGTAGCTTTTCTTGCTGAGGCACCTGAGATGCTGGATAGTTCCCTGCCTGATTCCTAGGACAAACTTGTCTTCTATCTTGATTATAGGTGAACCTTGAATTCCTTGATGCTTCCATGAACTCCTATTAAAGCTACGCCTTTGCCCTTTCTGTTTATTTTTTACCTTATGCTCCCGTTGCAGTCCGCATCTTTATTACTATTCATCATCAACCTTTTTTCATGTTCCTAGATTGGGCTTTTGTTTGATCCCAGCCTGCAACCATTTCTTATCAATCTTTGGCTTGTTCTGTGATTTCACTTCAACTTGTTCCCAACCTACAAATATTTGTTACCTACCTTTGTCTGGTTTGGTTGGTTTGGCTACGCTTCCAATTGATCCCAACCTGCAACCACTTGTTACCAACCTTTGGCTTGTTTACCTACTATTCTTTTGTTTGATTCCTACATTCTACATCTGTTAGTGCCCCCTGGGTTGCTCACTTACTGGTGGGGCAATCCTGAGGACCGTGACCTGCCAAGACCATGCAGCAAAATCTCCACCATCCAGAGCTCTAGTGAAGACCGATAGATGCTTAAACCCTGTGTCTCAGATGAGCCTGTTTAACCTTCTAGAGGAATCTACTTGTGTATTCATCCTGCTGGTTTCTGTGTGAGCCTTTTCATTACCATACCCACTGGCCCCTGGGCCTGACTCCTAATCCCGATGGGGGAGAGGCTCTGCTCTAAAGTGGTGCCACCTGGCTTGGATAACCCAAGAACTTGGGCTTCTGCGTTCACAAGTAATAATGCTGAAATGAAGGAGTTCAGATTCAAAGAGAGAAATGGACTAAATAGATTTCTATATTATATAATGTGCAACTGAAGGGGCTTAATACAGAATTGCTTTTTATTGAATAAATAGGTGTGCTGAACTAAGTTTTAACTGTACAGGTATGCTAGGCTGAGTTTACACCATCTATTATTCTTATTATTCAATATAATAAAATATCTAATATATCTTTTTAAAGTTTTAGTACTGATTTTCAAAGTAATAGGTTTTAAGTTAGATTTAAATTGTATTAGTGTTTTGTTTGTAGGATAACAGACAAGACTGGAGAAGTAAGAGTATTGATGGGGTGAGGGGGGATGCAGGGGCAATGGTAAGAGCAGGCAGAGTAGGATGAGTGACAGTGTATCTCAAAGGGGCTGGGGGGGCTGGCACTTCCTGCAAGGCTGGGTGAAAGCAGAGGTAGCGTGGGTGTATGGAGTTTGACTGAGAGAAAGAATGTACAGGCACCGTATTGAAAGGAACACTTTTTGCAGGTCTGAAAAAGGAGACAAAACAAAGATTTATAGACAGAGTGCTGTGTGGAGGGTGTTGAGGGAAAGGTGGGCTGTCGTTATAGTGAGTTGCATAGGTAACCTCGTTGAAAAAAGACATACGTTCATCCAGTTCAACCAACTGCAGAAAGGGGTGGGAGATAGGGGAATGCAGGCATAGAGAGTGGTAAGGGAAGCGAGGGAGGGGGTGCTCCCGGGAAGGGAGGGAGGGGGGACTCCCGGGAAGACGCTCTAACCGAGAGCTCCGCACCGCTCCGGCCCCGTCCGGCTCCCCTTCCATCTACACTGAGCGGGACACACTCTACACGGACCCCCAAGCTTCCTGAACCACTCAGGCAACAATTTGCATGCTGATCGGTCCCAGAAAGATGGACGTCAGCCGCCAGCTGGACTTCACACAGAAGGCCCCTAGAGCAGCTAAGATGGCGGCCGCATCGCAGGCACGAGACAACATGGAGGAACAAGCATCCATAGAGGATCCTCCATCCCCTATCCAGCACCGGTCTTCACTGCTGGCAAACCCTGTGAGTACAGCCTCCCCACAAGGCTTCTCCCCTGCCTCCACGGAATCCCTGCTAGACAGAACAGTAGGGGGCATTCTCCAGACTCCCTCCCTGCATACTCCCATAGGCCTGGCAGGCCTCACAGGCATCCCAGGCACCATGCATTCATCCCCCATGCTGCCGGCCCAGTCCCATGATGTAAACCTACTAATGCAGAGCTTCTCTGACATGCTTGCTGCAGGGCTTGCCCAAAATGCTAAGCAGATTACATCCACCATCAAGGCAGATTTACAAGACTTACAAGACCTAGGAGCCCGTTTGGATGCAATAGAACATGTAGTGGACAACACAGTGGCCCGCACCATCCAGAACTCGACCTGCATCCAATCGCTCCAGGATCAATTAGAAGCCGCCCAGGCTAAAATTGACGACCTTGAGAACAGGAGCAGATGATACAATTTTCGCATACGGGGGTTACCTGAATCTGTCGCAGATGTACCCAGCACTGTCAAACTCTTTATCAAGGAACTCATCCCAGATATCCAGGGCCATAGGCTAGAGCTCGATAGAGCCCACAGAGCATTACAGCCCCCCCTGCCAATATGGCCTCCCGAGGGACATTATCGTTAAACCCCATTTTTACAGCGTCAAAGAAGAAGTGATGAGAAAAACCCGTAATCTGGATGACCTTTCCTTCCAGGGTCACAAAATCCTAATTTTTGCGGACATATCCCCCACTACCATTCAGAAGTGCAGAGCCCTTAAACCCCTGCTTGAAATCCTGAATCAGAATTCCATCAAATACCGCTGGTCATTCCCCTTTCGCCCCCAGTTTCAACTAAGAGATAAACAGTATGGCTTTTCCTGTTTCCAAGATGGCGAGCGCCTGCTACTGAAACTCGGACTTATAGCCCAGGAACTAGCTCCTTTGCTTCAACCGACCAAGACAAGCTCTTCCAAGCGACCACCTCCAGGGAGCCCCCTAAACCCACTATGGAACAAACAGCTTCCAAAGAGGCAACAGGACTCATGCCCCCCTAGATGAGTTCTTTCCTCGGGATCCTTACCCGGATCCGATTTTTTCCTCTCATGGGATTGCAGGGGGGACCCACTTAAATGAGTAAGTGGACAACCCCCCCTGGACTCTGACTTTTAGGTTGGACCCTTGCAGAATCCTCTGCATTCTATGGTCGGGCTCCATTAGCCCCCTTATGGCTAACTGGGATACCTGTCCGTGCTTTTATTTTCCTCCACCCCGGCTAGGGACGGGACTTCCCTCAAGGACTTCTATCTCCCCACTTCACAATTTGTTTATCTTTTTATTTTTTATTTTTTGATATTGTTGTTTTTCTTGCCTCTTCCCTCAGCATCCCCCGGTCTTTAGCCAAGCTCAGTGAGGCTCCCCTCTCCCCAGCTTCCAGCCTAAGACACTCCACCCTACCCTTCTACCCAGGAAGCTTATGCCTCTCATACAAAGTTGTTTTTTTGTGATGTAAATTTCTCCTGTTTTGCTTCTACTTCGTGTCCTGCTGGGGGGTCCCCTTTTTTATTTTTATTTTATTTAATTTTTGCACTATTCTAGTTCTTGACACTAGTTTTTTTTCTACAGTTGACCCTAGAGACATATGTTATATCATTTGTCCCCGTACTATGTTTTTTTTTTTAATTCTTGGGGACCGCGGCCGGAGCGGTCCATCATGCCACCCTACCTGTTGTGACTTGGAGGGACGCACCTCCCCCGGGTGACACCAGGAACACAACCCTTAGCGGTTGTACTTTTTCCAAGCCCTCCTTACCAGGGGGCCCCGGACTTGGACTTGGTTCGCCAGTCCTTTTTGTTTTCATAAGAGAATAGCTGATCGTTATGTTTTGCATATCTGCTGTACTAAATATGTTCTTTTTCATTTTTCTCGCTCCACCCTTTTTTCCCCTCTCCTCCTTCTATCTTTGCCTTCTCTCGGGCGCCTCCCCTCCCCTCCTCTCTCCCTCGAGGAACCTTCGCGGAGACCGTCACTCATTCAACTCTCAGGAGACCCCCGGGAGGATAGTCCCCCACAATCCGTGCCCAACGCTCCAAGGACTAAGGTAAGCCCCACTCACTCATGCTCGCCACCCACCTCTGACTTCCATGGCTGATTCTATATATTCTATAGCCCATACTCTCTCGCTCAAGATAGCCTCGCATAACACCCAAGGGCTCAACTCGCCCTCAAAATGCCGTAAGGCATTCCAGAGCTACCACACCAGAAGCCTTGATATTGTGCTCCTCCAAGAGACCCATTTCCCTGCCAGCTATACACCTTCCTTTCTTCACAGCAGCTTTCCAACACTTTACCTAGCTAATGCCGACTCCAAAAAAAGGGGGGTGGCCATCTTACTGGCAAAACGAATTCCGTTCCTACACTCTCAAACGATCAAAGACACCAAAGGTAGATACATACTAGTTAAAGGTCACATTGCGGGATTTATGTATTCAATTATCTCTTACTACGCCCCCAACCAGGGCCAAACACGCTTCTTTGCCTCCATGCTTTCCACCCTTGCCCCACACTTGGAAGGCAGAATTGTTTTGGGAGGTGATTCCAACATTTCGTTCGACCACATGCTTGACAAAACCACTCTAGACAAAGCCAAACTAAAAAGACCCCCTAAACAGAGTCTACGAATTGCTCGTCTCCTCCATGACAGAGGTCTGATTGACTCTTGGAGAGAACTAAACCCTACGGCCAAAGACTACACTCACTACTCTGCAACGTACGCCAGGATTGATCATATCTTCATTCCAAACTCGGAGATCCACACTGCGACTCATGCTGATATTCATGAAGTTCCATGGTCGGACCACTCTCTTGTGACCCTGCGCATAACTAGCTCCCTCTCCCCTCCTGGCCCCCCTCAGTGGCGCCTTAGTAAGAACCTTCTGTCCAATCCAGTTCATTGCACCATGCTGGAAAGAGATATTCGTGAATTCTTCAGTCTCAATGATACTGGGGACATTTCCCCAACCAATTGATGGGGTGCGCATAAGGCGGTCCTGAGGGGGAAAATAATTTAACTAGCGTCTAAACTAAAACGGGAATGGAAAATAGATGTGGAAAAACTTGAAAGCAAATTTAAGTCCTGTAGTAAAGCCCACAAAAGCAACCCTACCCCAGAAACCTTAGCTAATTCTGCCCGGGTGGCCCTCAATTTAGCCCTCACATCCAATGCGAACAAACACTTAAGCTGGCTAAGCGGCAAGTTCTATCTACAGGCCGGTAAAATTGGCTCGCAGCTGGCAGCGAGACTCTCCCCTAAAATTAAGGTTTTCTCTTTACCTAAGATAAAATCCCGAGCAGGTGTCCTTACTCAGAACCCCCATAAAATTCTAGAGGCCTTCCATACCTTTTACTCGAATCTATACTCCAATTCCATCCCGACCGATCCGGATTCCATTAATGCATTTTTAGATGAGGTGGCACTTCCCAAACTCACAAATTCTCACCGTGACGTCATGGACTCCCTATTCCAGATCAGGGAAGTCCAGGACGTCATCAAGAACCTCAAGCCCGACTCCGCCCCAGGCCCGGATGGTTTTTCGTCACGCTACTATAAAACATTTTTCTGAGGTCCTCTCTCCTTATCTGGTCCGGGTCTTCAACTCTCTTCGGGAGGGCTCCCAATTGGAGCCAGCGGCCAACCTTGCGTTCATTTCGGTCATCCCCAAGCCGGGCAAAGACCCCAGTGAAGTAGGCAATTACAGGCCAATATCTTTAATTAATAATGATCTAAAAATCATGACAAAAATATTAGCGAACAGAATGGCCTCGTTTATTGGTAAATATATACACAAAGACCAGGTTGGTTTTATTCCGGGGAGACAGGGGCCGGACCAGATCATGAGAGCTATTGACCTCATCTCTCTCATGCAATCCTCCTGGGACGGGAACTCCCCCCAATCTGGATTTATTCTCTCTATAGACCTCCAAAAGGCCTTTGACACGGTCACTTGGCCGTACCTCTTTACCACTCTCCAAAAATGGGGCTTTGGCCCGATGTTTCTCACAACACTTTCATCCCTCTATTCTTCTCCAAAAGCCCAAGTTAAATTGCAGAGTCATCTCTCCGACCAATTCCCAATCCTTAAGGGAACCAGGCAAGGCTGCCCCCTTTCACCCATTCTTTTTGCCATAGCAATCGAGACGCTAGCCTTAGCTATCAGACAACACCAAGATATTCATGGAGTACAATGTGGTCCAAAAACCCACAAGTGCGCCCTCTTTGCGGATGGCATGTTGCTGTTCATCACCGCCCCCCTCATCTCCACACCTAATGTTCTCCTACTCCTTCAAAAATTCGGGGTAATTTCAGGACTTCAGGTTAACATGTCCAAGTCTACTGCCCTTAACATATCCACCCCTCAAGAACTGTTAGATAGAATCAAAGTCCACTGCCCTTTCTCTTGGAGTTCCTCCTCTCTATCCTACCTAGGTATTCACCTCACCCCCAAGATAGACCTTTTATACCACCATAACTACCCTCCCTTATTCAAGAAGTTATCTGAAGATCTTGAGCAATGGTCGCTTTATAAATTGTCGTGGCTGGGACGGGTAAATGCAATTAAAATGACCCTGCTCCCCAGGATCTTATACCTTTTCCGGTCCCTTCCCATATCCATTCCAAAACGCACACTGGATAAATTCCAGCCAGCAATTATTCAATTTATTTGGGGGAGGGGGAAGGCCACCGCCTCTCTAAGTCGGTTCTTTTCAGATCTAGGAAAAAAGGAGGCCTAGGGCTACCTAACTTATGGTGGTACTTTCAAGCTGCCCAACTCTGCCAATTCTCGGCCATATACTCGAAAGGCCCGAAACCCGACTGGGTAGACTTAGAAAGACAGGCTACTCCGCATCATACCCTTGACTTTCTCGCCTGGAGACCAGAAAAAGAAAGGCCCCCAATCCTTTCTCCAACCTTGTCACACACACTAGCCTTGTGTGACACCCTTCACAAAAAACATTCCCTGATTTCGCCCTGGCACCCCCTCGCACACATCTTCCATAACCCCCACTTTCCCCCTGGTCTCAATATCAAGGCTTTCCAGTGGTGGCTAGACAAGGGCCTCTATAGAATAGGACATTTTTTCAACTGCAATGGCCCCTTATCTCTTAAACACTGCATCTCCAAATTAAACATGCCACCCTCAGAATCTTTTCGCTACCATCAACTTTCACACTATCTGCATGGGATTTGGATGAGCCATGACAAATCTCTGTCGGTGACTCCATATGAGCTTTGGTGCTCCTCAGCCATGGGGGTCAGGGGGGGAATTTCCCTTATTTACTCTGTGCTAGCTGATCCCCAGGGAAAAGCGAACTACATGGTGATGTGGGAGCAAGACCTTCAGTTCGAATGGGATCTGGACACCTGGCACCTCAATTTCGCTCCTACAGGGGCATTCTTAATTACGCCCTTGTGGAAGCAGACCTTAAGGTCATATCTCGATGGTACCTGGTCCCCACCCGGCTCACCAAGTTTTTCCCCAAGTCTTCCCCGCTCTGCTTCAGGGGGTGCGGCCTTCAGGGCTCTCTCTTGCACACGTTTTGGGAATGCCCCAAAATCAGGGGCTACTGGAACAAAATTTTTAATCTCATTCGCAAGTCCACGGGCAATTAAACAGGATCCCACCACAGCCCTTCTCAACTCTAGCATCCCCAAGGTTCCTAAACAGACGTACTCTCTAATCCACTTTATCCTTCTGGGAGCCAAGATCACGCTGGCACACTCGTGGAAATCCCCTTCAGTTTCCTTCTCCCAGGCCAAACAAAAAATATCCTGGATAATGGCACAAGAAAAGGTGGCCAGCAAGATCCTGGACTCGGCTGAGAAATTTAGACTTATATGGGAACCTTGGGCTGCTTACGTTGGAATATCCCTTTTGCCCTGATATTCCTCAAGATCCCTACCCCCCCCCCCCCGATTCCCCCTAAAAAACAGGTTCGTCTGCGAAGGTTCCTGCCCTCCCCTTCCTCCTTAACTCCCTTTTTTCCCCGCTCTTTTCTTCCTTCGAACCCCAATCTCCCTCTCTGACTTCCTCTATTACTACTTACCTTGTCGCGAGGCCGTCTTGACCCACCACATGTACTGGAGTATACTGGATGACAGTGGGTCTTTACAACCGTTTAGGTTTTTTGTTCTTTGTTTCTCTTCCCTGTTTGTATGTATACGATGTAATTTTTTTGTATTCTATTACGGCCTCTGATTTGGGCTCCCATCCAGAGTATGGGCTGGAGGGTCTGTCCTCCTTCGGCCCATTTCATGGCAACTTCCCTATGTTAATTGCATTTCCTCATAGAGGTCCTAGTTTTTCTCAGGTTTGGGTTTCAGGACAGAGGGCCCTCCTGGGCTAATTTTGCTGGTCCTTCGGGGTCTCCTTGGTCAGCCCCCTCACAGCAAGATCCCTATGGAGTGAGGGGTCCTGACCGGGGTTTGATCCTGGGGGACTTGGAAACAGGGTCCCGTCCGTTTATGTGTACAATCTCACCATCCAAGACCTGTTAGCAGAGCTGGCTGAGCATTCCAAGTAGACAGCTACTCACACGGAAGTCTACTCTATTACCTGGAACCCTTTACGTACTCTTTTCTTTTTTGGTTTTACTTCTTAGAGGGTATGTATTTTCCTCATCCACCCGTATTTTGTCATACCTGCTTTGACGTTCAGAGTCTGTTGACTTATGCTTTGTACCAATTTCACCTTCTGCATTCTGTTTTCATTGTCGGATGGATGTTATTTTTGAAAGTTTTAATAAACGATTTTTGAAACTTAAAAAAAAAAAAGAAAAAAAAAGGGTAGCGAGGTAAGGTGAGGTGAGGAGGGTCAAATGTGGTGGGTGTTAAAGGAAGGGGGAGCAGTGGGTCTAGAGGGACTGATTTAGGAACACTGGTGCTAAGAAATAAAGGCAAACTGGCTATAACAGTAACAATTATTTTATTTTTATTTTCTAAACAATGAACAATGAATCAATGAAAAAAAGCTAGCCCCACAGCATCAGGTGTGACAATATGACAGGTGGAACAGCAGGTAGAAAGTCTCTGTCACCTCAGCACACACAAGTGACTCCCAAAGGGGCTGACTTTTCCTTATTCCCTTTCCGGTGGTATCACTGAGGTCATGTTGGGAGTGCACAATTCTTGGAAAGTCTCCCATTTCCCTGATAATCAAGTTGAGGGACCTGGTCAGTACAGCTCTCTCCAGGGAGTGGTTCAAAAATTCAGAAAATGCAAACATAGCCAAGCCCTTGGCCAGTGCCATGGCCACTATCACACCAGATCTACATTGCAAGGCTGTTACGCATAGAACAGATGGTGGGAGCAGTGAGAGCTGTTTGCCTTCCCTGTACAGTAATGCTTGCAAAGGGAGCAGAGCAGTGTGGGCAGAGGTGTGTTGGCTGGGAGTGGAATGTTTTGGGAGGGGTTCATAGGCTGTCAGTGGAGCAGCCTGGGCAGGGAGGCATTGCCTGGGAGTGGAGTGGTCTGGACAGGAGTTGGAACAGGAATAGGGGAGCAGGTACTTGGGTGCATTTAGTGATTGAAACCTAGCATATTGTGGTGACTGCAGACAGGGAAAGGAGATCTGCCACTTGGGACCACAGCAGTTCAGAGGGGTGACTGTTTGACGGGTAGCATGTTCATTTTGTTAAAGTATAATTGGTCAATAAAGCAGAAGAGGTGGGGTGTGAAAGAGGATGGAGAAGGAGACATATCTACTGGAAACAGAATACCCCAGTGGAAAAACAAAGCTCTGACTAAGGTATTTTCTTTAATGGGAATGCAGAAGTGTACTGTGAAAACAAAGCTTTAACTTAGTTTTTTTTAAGAATGTGCTAATTCTTATCTATATTGTTCTATCTTCTCACTCAGTCTCAGTCATTAAAGGTAATCCATGATGGTTTGGGTCAGCCTTAATTCATAAATAGTTCATAAGTCTTTAGAAACCTCAGGGAAGGGAGAATGAGGGAGTATGCCACTGCTCTGGCTTATTCACTTGTGTGCAGATTTCATCGTGAGTTATTGACCCTTGTAAACAACTGGCTTTTTACAATAGTAGGTAACGAGACTCAGAACAATAAGTGAAATGAAGCATTAAAAAAACACATGCTTGCTCAAAAAAGATGACAAACAATTAATGTAAGATATTTCATATTCACCTAAAAATATATTGTTATTGTGCTTAATTATGTTAAATCATTTTTTCCTGATCATAGTCAATAAAGAAAATACTGCTATAAATTTGTTAAAAAACTAGTTCTGAAGTAAAAACATAAACAAAAAATCTTTATAGGCCCTATGGTTCTCTTAATTTTGTGCGAAAGTTAATCCCCTAACTGGAATAACTATTGTAGCAATCTAATGCAAAAACTTCAATCAAATCATATTTTAATCCAAACATATTTTGCAAATGTTATTTTCTTTTTTCAAGTCACAACTTGTTTTCTCCCCATATGAGTCGGCAGATATGCCAAAGTAGCTTGATGCAGCTCAATATCATTTAGGAAATCAAATGCAAAACATGAGGAGACAGAAGCACTTGTTAAGAACCTTAGAATCATTTCAGAAGCATCTAAAGCTGATCTCAAATGCAATATTGCATTTTCCCAACTGGACGTGCCGTAGCAAATGTAAGGTTAGATAAGGTTTACCACTAACCCATATGCTCCGTTATTTGTGAAATTATTTTACAAAGTTACAGCACATAGTGAGTCCAATAATACATATTTTGCTAACAGGATAATCCACTAGAAAAGCAAATTTCTGACCCAAGGTAGAGCTAATCATTTTGTCTTTAATACACTGTCCATATGACTTCAGCAGCATAATGATACTTAAAAAATGTTCCGCCTGAAAAAAAGTAGTTGTCTCCTTCCCTTAATTTATCCATTGCTATATAGCTTCTACATGGAGACTTTCAAAGATTAGAGTTAGGACTGCACTTTGCAGAGGGGTGCTGATGAGGGAGTAAAGCTTCAACAAAAATCTTGCATCCTCAGATCTCCAGAACCAAAAATCTGCAGTTTTAATTACCTGTTTCAGATATTCTTGGTTCATACAGTTACTGGTTATCGCATATAGACATGCAACTAATAGATGAGAGTCTCTTTTCCCATAGCGCACATATTTTCTGAGAGATAATTGGCTTCTGTTGATGATCTCCAACTGAAATGGTAGCTGCCTGGCTACTATGTTGACTGGTTTCAAAACTTCCTGAGTCACCGATGTAGTTTGCAGATCAGAATAGTTAGAAAAAATTAAAAATGCTATATCTATGTACCTTTTCAGGTCAGACACCTATAGCAAGAGTATTGAAGATAAAGGATCAGCTTGAGAGACAGAAAACTAACACGTGCAGAAAGGTCTGTGTGGCTTTTTCGCTGATATATTTACAATTGAATATCTTGCTGGGGTAGAGGGCTGATTAGAAGATTAGAATAGTATACTGCAACTTTACCAGATATACTGTACAATCCTTGTAGACGTATTAAGGTTATAATTTGTTGTAGTGGTGAAGTAACATAAGTATATTTTTTGAATCTGAACTTTATAGTAAATTAGATCTCAATACAACTATAAAAAGGTTTTAATTATAATTCAAATTTTGCTAGCAGGACATCCCACTACAAATACAAAATTTCTATCTCAAGGTAGAACTTGTAATTTTCTCATGGATCTTCAATGCACTCTCCATATGACTTCAGCTGTATGTGGATACTTAAAACTCCTGGCCCCAATTCCTGGTTTTCAGGAACATGATATTAATTCTCTGCTTTCACCATTACTCTGTGTTTCGCTTCATGCAACTTGGCTCTTACAAGCTCCATTCTGATCAAGAATTAATTCCAATGGCGCCTGCTGTTTTCTTTCAAGCTTCGCTTGCAGAAGGAGAAATCCTCAAACTACTGTTGTTATAAATGCTACACAACATTGAAACTATATTCACTGAACACACAGAAAAGAACTGTTTGGAAATAACATTAATCAGCATGAGCCTTATGGTTAACTGAGCTACCTCCGCACTGAGATTTGTATTCAACTTATTCTGATAGCAATTAGTAAACACGATGGAGCATGGAATTGCAGACAGATCATTACTGACCGCAACTATAGAGTCAGCCAACCATTGTATAGAACACATGGCCCAGTCCCCTTGCTTTAACAAATGTCTAGGTGGGCACCATGCCACACAGACATATGGGTATGTATGTTAGCAGACTAAGAACAGGTATGGGATTTAAAAAAAAAATTCAAGGGCAGCTGGTTTTAGCAATACATATTCCCACACTAAGTGATGCTGTAGCAATCTATGAGTATATCCTTTTAAACTAAATTACTCCAACATAAAAAAATAGATTACCTGACATTCATTTTAAAAAGGGGTATGTAACAGTAACATTAATATCAGAAATGTTAAAATGTGTTACTGAAACAATGAGGTTACCTTACCTTATAATGGTAATACCATTGACAATAGCATTGAGGCTCAAAACATTGTGTCTGAATTTAAATTATTAATGTCACCATGTTACTCCAGAAAGATATTTTGCCTTTGCTTTAGGCTAAAATCAGATAGGAGAACATGCTTTCTTCCCTTGGTGTTACAGGACTATGGAGCTTTTTGGTTGACAGAGTATTGGTGAATTACTGTAACAAATGTAAAGCCGCGTACACACGGGCGGACTGTCTGTCCAACTTAGTCCGCTGAAACACATTTCAGCGGACAGTCCGCTCGTGTGTGGGCTTCAGCGGACTTTTTCAGCGGACAGTCTGGCGGACTAAGTCTTTCGGAATTTCCGTAATATTGTCCGTCCAACTTTGGTTTCAGCGGACAGTCCGCTCGTGAGTAGGCAAGTTGGACGGACTAAGTATGGCGCATGCTCAGAAAGGATTTACACGGCCGAAGGTTGCATTGCAGTGTATTGGACGTCGTATTTCTAGTCCCGTCGTACGTGCTGTACACGTCATCGCGCAAGCTTTCAACGGACTGTCTGTTCATCGTGTGTGGTCAAGTCCGTTCATTCAAAAGTAGGACGGACTGTCCGTCGGATTGTGTGTACGCGGCTTAAGAGTTGAGAAATAGAAATGTATTGATGTCTAAGTATTTTTGAAGTGGCCACCAGATACTTCTATTGGTTGGACCCTAACCTTCAAATATTTTCAATAGTGAAAACGATAGCAAATGAGTGCTTTAAAAGGATAAAGCACTATTGCCAGTTTTACTTTGCATGTGGGTGATGTGAGAGGAGGGCTTTGGTGACTATCAGGAAGGAATATTACATGGTGGAATCGGTTGCCTAAGATATATACCAAAGGAAGTAGGAACAAATAAGAGAAATACCCCAGAGGATTAACCACTGTCACATGTTTTTAATAAGCCTTAAGGTAAGGGGGCATCTGGTGAAGGGTTGCACAAGGAGTGATTTGTCGCATGCACAGAGGTGGATCAAAGTGAAGAGCTTCGGTCTATAGCATTTCACCTTTATTCACTATACATCGGACTATTATATTGTCCGTATTCACTATAGATGGGACTATTCCTCATTTAATAATTGTTTATAAGAATATTGTTTTATTAATAGGGGGGTGTGTGCGCTCGCTTTTAAACCAAAAAAAAAAGAGATAACAGACAATGTTTTCAATAACAACCAGGTGTGAGTGAATGTGAAATATGTGAACCAGCACAAACAGTAAGTACGTAAACTTATATATAAACTATGTGGACTCACACAAGTAAAAAAATGGAAAGTGACTTAGTGCAAAATTAAAGTTGCTGCATACATAAAAGATGCATGCGCCATATACCTTAAATATTCTAATAAAATCAAATAAATAAAATATGGCAACAAACAGTGAAATGAAATATGGTACAAGCCATATATGTGAAACACAGTGATATCAGTGCATCAGGCTAAAGTGTCCCAAATAAGATGCAAACATGCAACTCAAAAGATCGCAGCAAAAAAAAAATTAATTTAAAGTGCAATGTGCCAAACGGGGGACGATCCTCTAGTGGTGATCCGTGCCAGTAGTGCTAGCGCTGGGTAATTACCTCCCCGCTGCAAGATAAGCAGCGAAAAATCACACAGGCAACCAGGTGGCAGAGGATGATCCAAGGGATGGCTGTACAGCAAGGTCTTGGGGATAACACAAATGTCTCCAGTTTCCTCGTATATGGTCACCGGGCTCAGAAGGATAAACCAAAAGATACCGCCATAGTGTAGTATTTTAAAACACCTTTTTATTTTAACCACTTGGGTACCGCGCTATTGCCGAATGACGGCATTAGCGCGGACCTAGATTTCCGGGACTACGTCTATTGACGTCGTCCCGGTTACGAGCGGCCTGCGCGCCCCCTGAGGGGCGCGCGCGGCGCGCTCTGTGATCGGCGAGTCCGTGAGACTCGCCTGATCACCGATCCGTGCAAGGGGTCGATCCCGACCCCTTATCACGTGATCAGCTGTCAGCCAATGACAGCTGATCATGTGATAGAACGGAGCCGTAATCGGCTATTATTCCTCCTCGCGCTGACAGCGCGAGGAGAAAAAAAAAAGCCGATCACCGGCGGCCGTGATCGGGACATCAGTCCCGATCATGGCCAGCAATGCAAGGCACCACATGCCACCTGCCAGTGCCCACCTGCCTCCCGCAGTGCCATCCTGAAGGATAAATAAAAGTGAAAGTAAGTGCCCCCCGTCTGTGCCCATAGTGCCCACAGTGCCACCCACAGTGCCACCCACAGTGCCACCCAATCTGCCTCAAAGGTGCTGCACCCCAGTGCCGCCCATCAGTGCCCAGCAGTGCCGCCCATCAGTGCCCAGCAGTGCCGCCCATCAGTGCCCAGCAGTGCCACCTATCAGAGCCACCTATCAGTGCCACCTATCAGTGCCCATCAGTCCCATCTATCTGTGGTACCTATCAGTGCCCATCCGTGCCACCCATCCGTGCCACTTATCCGTGCCACCCATCCGTGCCATCTTATCTGTGCCCATCTTTGCCCATCAGTGCCGCCTTATCTGTGCCCATCGGTGCCGCCTTATCTGTGCCTATTAGTGCCGCCTTAACTATGCCTATCAGTGCCCACCAGTGCAGCCTATCAGTGCCCACCAATGCAGCCTATCAGTGCCCACCAATGCAGCCCATCAGTGCCCACCAATGCAGCCTATCAGTGCCGCCTTATCAGCGCACTTCAATGAAGGAGAAAAATGACCCGTTTGCAAAATTTTATAACAAACTATTAAAACATGATTTTTTTTTTTTTTTTTTTGCATCTTTTTTTGTTTGTTTAGCAAAAAATAAAACTCCGAGCTGTAACTAAATACCACCAAAAGAAAGCTCTATTTGTGGGAAAAAAATGATAAAAATTTAATTTGGGTACAGTGTTGTATGCCCGCGCAATTGTCATTCAAAGTGTATCAGCGCTGAAAGCTGAAAATTGGTCTGGGACTGAGGGGGGTTTAAGTGCCCAGTAAGCAAGTGGTTAAATAAAATATCTACTCACAAGGAAATGCCAACATAAGCACAGCAGACCGCCGAGCGTCTAGCCCGGATGTAAACGTCACTTCCGGTTCCTACGCGTTACGTCATCAATAGGACTTCAACTGGGGTTAAGCGGGGAGGTAATTACCCAGCGCTAGCACTACTGGCACGGATCACCACTAGAGGATCGTCCCCCGTTTGGCACATTGCACTTTAAATTAAATTTTTTTTTGCTGCGATCTTTTGAGTTGCATGTTTGCATCTTATTTGGGACACTTTAGCCTGATGCACTGATATCACTGTGTTTCACATATATGGCTTGTACCATATTTCATTTCACTGTTTGTTGCCATATTTTATTTATTTGATTTTATTAGAATATTTAAGGTATATGGCGCATGCATCTTTTATGTATGCAGCAACTTTAATTTTGCACTAAGTCACTTTCCATTTTTTTACTTGTGTGAGTCCACATAGTTTATATATAAGTTTACGTACTTACTGTTTGTGCTGGTTCACATATTTCACATTCACTCACACCTGGTTGTTATTGAAAACATTGTCTGTTATCTCTTTTTTTTTGGTTTAAAAGCGAGCGCACACACCCCCCTATTAATTTATCCTATATTGAGAGTTTACTCATAACAGTGATTGCTGCTGCTTTTAATTTACCTTTCCCAAATTTTCCATAGAGCGCGGAAGCCCACAGATATACAATATTGTTTTATTATTGCATCCGTTATTCCCATTTATCTATATCACTTTATTAATTTATTTATTTACTTTATCTGTTTATATTTTTTGTTTATGATTGGGAATCCATGTGGAGCTTTGACTGCTTGCACTTTACTGAGGATTGGTAGATCGTATTGAGCATTGTACACTACTGACCATCCAGGACAGGGGTTCACATATCGCATTTATCGATAATTTGTTTCCACTTAGAGATGCACTCATTTGTTATTCACATAAATAGGAAGTGTGCTGGCAGCTTTTTATCTATTTATTTGTTTTTTTCTGCAGTAGCTTGCATAGTAAGCCAACCAGCTTCTACATTCAGCTTGTTCAATTAACCTTTGACAAAAAAAAGTGGAAGCTGATAGATCTCTATGCAGAGCTGCACCAGAATTTGCACTCACCTGTTTTAGTAAATCAACCCCAAAGTATTTTATTTACTAAATGTGTTAAATTAAGACAAGTGACTTAAAAAAAAAAAAATCTAAGCATTAAAAAAAGCAAAAAACCTTAAAAAGTACAGGCAAGGGAAGCAGACCACTCTAGTATAATTTGTACAGACTAATGTTATTTCCACTGTACAACACCCTATCAATAAGGATTGGCATGAAAAAAGACAGCACCACTCATTATATGTTACATATGTTTAACATATGTTTAATTGGGAAATACAACAAAAAAAATTAGCAAAAATCATATGATTCCCATCAGATGGATCAATTGCCCATACACATCTGTGGGGTTAATTGCTATTTCATCATGAACCACTTCAGCCCCAATCCACAGAAGATTTTACCCCCTTAATAACCAGAGCATTAAGGAATTAAGCCTTAATCTAGGCTTAACTGTAGGTTAAGGTGGTTGTAATCAGTTTACAACCACTTTAAATGGTCTCTCAGTCTGGTTCAGTAGGTTACACAATCATGGGGAATACTGCTAACTTTACAGTTGTCCAGAGGGCAGTCATTGACATCCTCCACAGGTAGGATAGGTCACAAAGGGTAATTGCTAAAGAAGCTCTCTGTTCACAGAGTGCTGTATCCAAGTATATTAACCACTTAAGGACTGAGCCTCTTTTTTTTAGATGTGTTGTTTACTAGTTAAAAACAGTTTTTTTTTGCTAGAAAATTACTTAGAACCCCCAAAAATTATACTTTTTTTCGAACACCCTAGAGAATAAAATGGCAGTCATTGCAATACTTTCTGTCACACAGTATTTGCGCAGCGGTCTTATAAGCGCACTTTTTTTAAATTAAAAAATAAGACAACAGTAAAGTTAGCCCAATTTTTTTTAATATTGTGAAAGATAATGTTACGCTGAGTAAATTGATACCTAACATGTCCCACTTCAATATTGCGTCTGCTCGGGGAAAGGTGACAAAACTTTTACCCTTAAAAAACTCCATAAGCGATAGCAATACCCAGCCATACTCAGCCATACCCAGCCGTACTCAGCCGTAGTCAGCCCCCCAAGGAGAGCGCTTCTCCTAAGTGGTTTCCCAATGCAGGGAGGAGCTGATAACGCCACTGGGGGACCCCAGAAGAGGCTGATTGGGGCCACTCTGTTCAAAACACACTGCACATTGGAGGTAACTATGACATGTTTGTTATTTTAAAAAAATCAAGGGTTTACAACCCCTTTAAGTTTTCACAGTTCACAGTAGTGATTTGGGGAGCCATGTTATCTGCTGCTGTTGGGCCACTGTGTTTTATCAAGTCCAAAGTCAGCACAGCCCTCTACCAGGAAATTCTAGAGCACTTCATGCTTATTATTATTATTATTATTGCTCTCACTCTACTGATCGTGGCAATATTTCACATGCGTGATTCGAACACTTTTTCATTATGCGGTCGTCACTCACGTATGTGTTCGCTTCATGCGAGGGATGGGGCACATTTACATTTTTTTTCTTATTTATTTTACCTTTTATTTTTATTTTTAGACTTTTTTTAATAAAAAAAATGTGCCACTTTTATTCCTATTACAAGGAATGTAAACATCTCTTGTAATAGAAAAAAAACAAAAAAAAATCGAGGGTTTACAACCCCTTTAAGTTTTCACAGTCAGTAGTGATTTAGAGAACCATGTCATCTGCTGCTGTTGGTCCACGGTGTTTTATCAAGTCCAAAGTCAGCACAACCCTCTACCAGGAAATTCTAGAGCACTTCATGCTTCCCTCTGCTGACCAGCTTTATGGAGATGCTGATTTCATTTTCCAGCAGGAAAAGTACCAACACCTGGTTTAATGATCATGATACTACTGTGCTTGAATGGCCAGCAAACTCCCCTGACTTAAATTCCATAAATAATCTGTGGGGTATTGTCAAGAGGAAGATGAGAGACACCAGACAATGCAGACGAGCTGAAGGCCCGTTAGCAAAGCATTAATTAAATTTTTTTGTTCATTTCATTTCTAGAGCCACCACACACAAACGTATCCAGGACATGGGCTACAACTGCCACATTCCTTGTGTCAAGCCACTCCTGAACCAGAGACAACATCAGAAGCATCTTACCTGGCTAAGGAGAAAAAGGACTGGACTGTTGCTCAGTTATCCCCAGTCCTCTTTTAGGATGAAAGTGAATTTTGCTCTACGAGTTTTTCTCTTATTTTACCTAATACTTCCCCCTCTGGGTTTTCTTTTTTTTTTCCTTTTCCTTCTCCCACTCATCTTTCCTTCTCCATTCATTCTACAAAATGGATTAACCTTAAACACATTGTTGGTCCGGAGCGACTTAGTCAATAAATATAACGTGAAGTTAATAATATGTTCAAGTTAACATAGTACTATGCATAGTATTTCTTCACGCTTTTTTTTTTAATATCACACAATAGTTATCCCTGTTGGGGATGATGCAAATGATACTAAGGTTCGTGGCTTACGGTCCGGATTTTATCTCTTCAGTAACCTTACCATCCGACCAATGAGTGGGAATTATTAGACTGACTTTGTCTTTTTTGTTCCTGTATGCACCCAGTTCCTTAATATGTAGGGCCAAAGTGGGCTTTCCATAATGTATTACACTTTTGTGCTACTGTTGAAAAATTGCCAATAAAAACTATTGTAATGAAAGTAAATTTTGCATTTCACTTGGAAATCAAGGTCCCAGAGTCTGGAGGAAGAGTGCAGAGGCACATAATCCAAGTTGTATGAGGTCCAGTATTAAGTTTCCACAGTCAGTGATGATTTGGGGATCCATGTCATCTGCTGCTGTTGGTCCACTGTGTTGTATCAAGGCTGTTGTGGGCTCCTTGAGGGTGTAGTGACCAATGTGAGTGTGCAATGTACAGGGATAGGGACAATTGTAGACACTCACTCAGGTTGAACTGGATGGACTGGTGTCTTTATTCAACCTTACTAACTATGTAAATATGTAAGTCCAAAGTCAGCGCAACCCTTTACCAGGAAATTCTAGAGCACTTGGGATGCTGTTCACATTTTGCAGCAGGACTTGACACCAGCCCACACTGCCAAAAGTAGCAATACCTGGTTGAATGATCATGGTACCACTGTGCTTGATTGGCCAGCAAACTCACCCAACTTAAGCCCCATAAAGAATATGTGGGGTATTGTCAAGAGGAAGATGAGAGACACCAGACCCAACAATGCAGACGAGCTGAAGGCCCGCTATCAAAGCAACCTGGGCTTCCATAATACCTCAGCAGTGCCACAAGCTGAATGCTTCCATGCCACACACTACATTGATGCAGTAATTCATGCTAAAGGAGCCCCAACCAAGTATTGAGTGCATACTATACTGCACATGGACATACCTTTCAGTAAGCCAACATTTCTGTATTAAAAATATTTTTTTTTATTGGTCTTATGTAATATTCAAATTTTCTGAGATACTGGATTTTATGTTTTCGCTAGCTGTAGGCCATGATCATCAAAATTAAAAGAAAGAAATGCTTTAAATATATCTATGTGTGTAATGAATCTATACAATATGTGAGTTTCACTTACCGAAATACATTAACTTTTTGATGATATATATTTTTTTTTAAATACACCTGTATGAGATATCTCTGGCACTTTGGACCAATGCCAACTAAATCTGTATAAATTAGATTCAAGCATATTTATTGTTTTGAATCACAAGAAGCACTTACCTAGATCTTGTTACTACTTTAGCATGTATAAACTCTAATGCCGCATACACACAATTGGAATTCCAGACAGAAAAAGACTGAAGAGAGCTTTTCATCGGAAAATGCGACAGTGTGTATTCTCCATCAGGATTTAGCTGTCCGAAAATTCCGCCAGCTAAAAATTGATAGCATGTTCTCAATTTTACAGACAGAAAAACTTTCTATCAGAAATTCCGATCGTGTGTATGCAATTCCGACACGTCAAAACCATTAGAGCTTTTTTCCGACAAGAATTCTGATCGTGTGTATGCGGCATAACACTTATTTTTCAAGAAAAATGACCCAAATACACCTGGAATATAGAGCTTTAATGTTTACTGTATACGTCAAGGCAAAAATTTTTTTTAGTTTTGGATAGAGTGGGGGGGGGGGGGGCTAGACCTTTTGTCAACTTCTGGTGAATACTGTTAGTGAAACAGAAAGTGAGGGGGAAATTAACTATTGTGCAGTTGTCACCAAAGTCAAGGCTAAATTATCCAATGGGGAAACTTGTTCCTGTGATACCTTTCTAAGATGGTAATTCCTAATTTTCTATTGACTCCATCTAAAACCTAAAGCAAAAGTTTTCACTATACATGCACTCTTTAGGTGCAACATACAGATAAACAGTCAATAAAGTGTTCTTCTCATCTGCTGAATTCTGTCCTGCAATCTAGATTGTATATTTATGAATTGCTATTTTTTTAAATGTTTTATTTATTTTAGGTAGAAACAAAAACTACCACCACAATGTTGGCTCATGCCTGCTAAATCGGTTCCATGTGTGGTCCTGTTAGCATCACCTGACCCAACAAACTTCGACTGAAAAGGGATTTGGATCAAAAAGTGTCAGCTGAACAGTGACTGCATCCTATATTTGGATATCCTAAAATACTGTAACTGGAGTGGAGATTCCTACATACATGCTGTTTATGTGTTTGTGGCTGGCCTCGGAATTGATCTCATGGAAGAAATTTTTGAATTCCTCACTAATGCACTATATTTGTAATCTGCAAATGGTCCTGGTGTGGGAGCATTGTGGGATGAGATTTCACATTCCTAGTCATTAGGCTGTAATTTAGCCAATAAGAAAGTCGGTTTATCAGTTTACTTTCAAAGGAAGGGAATTGTGATAATTGATTCAAGTTCTAAAGACTAAAAGACAAATGCTTGTAGTTTTGTTCAACTTTTTCATGCCATGCCATTTTGGAGTCATGGATAAACTACCAAAATATAATTATGCTATTGCTGGTGTTGCTGCCATTTTCTAGAGCCTTACCAAGAACATTTTAGACATAGGTTGTATTCTGTTCTTCTATAATGCAAACAGTTGTACAAGACAACATCTCCCTCATCCCATCCAGATTTCAATACAGATTCCTATAATCAGACTCTACACTTTGGCTTTCTACATTATATAGAACCAATAGCATCAATTGCTGGTATTACAATGATTACAGACTTAGTATCCTGATTCATAAAAACAATTACTAGTTATATAAGAAAATATACATATCCAAACAAACTATTGAGTGGCATACTTCCAGGACCTCTCTGGTGTGCAGAAAACTAGCTGCAGCTGTTGTATGTCTGGGTGTGCCAGTTTGATAATGTGTAATCATATTTGCATAAAGATAAAGAGGAAGGTGTAGCAGGACACAGCTAAACCTATGGTTTCATCACAAATTAAAGGCAATTTTAAACTAATTAGGTGTAATTTGTTAAAAATGTATTCTCAACCATGAGGACTCTGATTTTCTAATTACAGGACACTGCTTACTGTGGCTTTTTAGGTGGGACAAAGCATACCTGAGGGGGTCTTCATTCACTTCAAGCATGTCTAATGGAGCCACAAAAGACAGGTGTCTTGTCAGATAGTAAAAACGTATCATAACACCTGCAACATATTAACACTAGCACAGCTCCTAATGGAGACCAGGTGTTTGATTTAAATTAGGAGTAAACAACATATTTAATCTTTGTTTCCAGATTATTATATCTGCATATCTGATTTTTGCTTGGTTTGTGATATCAGGTGTTATTTATCCCAAATATCTCCTGAGGACTCTAAAAGTCGACTTCAGAACGTTGCATTCATATAGAGACAAGTAATGCTAATGCTGTCATTATATGCAGTTTCCTAGTAACATTTTGAACACACAATTTCTGCATTTTGCATTCATTTAAATAATATCTATTAAGAACATTTTATATGTTTAAGAAGTTTCTGAGACCTGGCAAAAAAAAAGGTTAATTAATTTACAAAGGCATATCCATTCATGTTAAGGACATTACTGCTGAAAAATAAGACATCTAGGAGCCACAAGTTGCAGCAGAACAAGTAGGGCTAGCCTACAGTATATTGGCAATCGCAATCTCATGTTTTCATGCAATTAAAGCTCTTGTTAGTAGTTACCTTGATTACCACTATACAACACACTGAAATCCATTGCTGCTACCACCACTGGTTAAATCATTCAGTAGAAAAATCACCAGTTTATATTTACTCTTACCATATCAACACTTCCAGCACACACATAATATCCCTTGCTCAGTACCACAGTATCCCTGTCATACTGTCTGTCAACATCTTTTTTGCATATGTACCAAGCAGTGCTTAATAGTGCAATGTTCCTGTCACTGAATATTATCACTCCTTATAGATAAATGCTATGGCTATTGTGAGGGGGTTCGCTCGGTAGCGGGTGTGTGTGACCCCCTGGATGGGTTCACAACACAAAGTCAGGCACAGCAGACAGCGGTGTAGGTGCAAAAAACAAAAGGTCCGGTTTATTTAGGCTACATGCAGTGATACATATAACAGCCAAACAAAATAAAACAAGAAAAAATAAATCCTGGTCAGCTTGACCTCTAACTACACACGTAGACTCCCTGTCTAACAACTGGGTGCAGCCCCAGTCCCTGTCTCTATTGTAGGGGTTTGCCACACAGGCGTTAACTCACCGCACAGAACAGATCTCAGACTCCCCAGTCTATACACACAAAACTGGTTCCAGGATGGAGCATCTCCCTATGCATGCTGTTTTTTTTTTGTAGAGGTCTTAATGAGCCCACTTACTTCAGCTGGGCTCATTAACTCTTCCCCTCTAATTGTAAAAGTCTGCATAAAGCCTGAATCTAGGACACACATATTTCCCATCCTGGATACAACCAGGTGATTTTACCTGCGTGCTGCCACATACCCCCCCCTCTTGTTTCAACCTTGGGGTTGTAACACAAGCAGCCAGACACGCATGTATCCAAGACAAAGCATCCACATTCCCCATTTTAACACCAGGGCGATGCTTAACTGTAAAGTTAAATTCCTGTAGGGCCAGGAACCACCTATTTACCCTTCTATTGGTCTCCTTGTTTTGAGCCATCCACTTTAAAGGAGCGTGATCAGTCACCAGGTCAAAGTGCCTACCTAGCAGATAGTACCGAAGGGAATCTAGAGCCCACTTCACTGCTAAACATTCCTTCTCAATCGTGGAGTAATTTACCTCATGGGACTTCAACTTCCTGCTGAGGTAAATGACTGGGTGCTCTTCCCCGTTCCAGACCTGGGATAACACTGCTCCTAACCCAACGTCTGTTGCATCAGTTTGTACAACAAAGTCCTTAGAGAAGTCTGGTGAGTACAACACTGGCTGGCTACATAAGGCTGTTTTTAAGGACTGAAATGCTTCCTCAGCCTCTGGGGACCATTTAACCATAACCAACTCTTTCCCTTTTGTCAGGTTGGTGAGGGGCACAGCCTGAGAAGCAAAATGGGGAATGAATCGTCGATAATAGCCAGCGATTCCCAGAAAGGCTCGTACCTGTTTCTTGCTGTTGGGACGTGGCCAACTCTGTATGGCCTCGACTTTATTGACTTGGGGTTTTATCCCCCCCCTCCCAATAGTGTACCCAAGATATTTGGCCTCCTCCTGTCCAATGGTACACTTCTTTGGATTGGCCGTAAACCCAGTTTCCCGGATAGAGTCTAGGACTGCTTGTACTTTTGGCAAATGTGAGACCCAGTCTGTGCTATGGATAATCACATCATCCAGGTAAGCTGCAGCATATTTATGATGGGGCCTCAGAATCTTATCCATTTTCCGCTGGAATGTTGCCGGTGCATTCTGTAACCCAAACGGCATTCTCTTATATTGGAATGCCCCATCTGGGGTTACAAACGCAGTTTTCTCCTTGGCCGACTCGGCCAGGGGAATTTGCCAATACCCTTTGGTGAGATCAAGAGTTGTCATATATCGGGCTGTTCCCAGCCGGTCAACCAACTCATCTATACGTGGCATGGGGTAGGTGTCAAATTTTGTAACTTTATTTAATTGTCTAAAATCGTTACAAAACCGCCAGCTCCCATCAGGTTTGGGCACTAGTACAATAGGACTGGACCAGTCACTCTGGGACTCCTCTATCACACCCAATTCCAGCATCCTTTGAACCTCCCCACGTATTGCCTCCCGTCGGGCCTCTGGTGTTCTATAAGGTTTTAGTTTTACCCTTTCTCCTGGCGGGGTGATAATGTCATGCTCTACGCCAGATGTTTGTCCCGGAAGCTCAGAGAAAATCTCTTTGTTACGAAGTACAAACTCTTTAACCTCCTGTTGTTGGGGTTTCGATAGGGTGTCTGCTATTCCAACCTCAGGAACTAAGCAATCAGGCTGTACTTGTGACAAAGTCTCTGCGACTAGGGATTCCCTATCCCTCCAGGCTTTCAGCAGATTGACGTGATAGATCTGCTCCGGCTTTCGCCTTCCTGGCTGTCTAACCCTGTAGTTCACCTCACTAATTTTTTCAATTACTTCATATGGACCTTGCCATTTGGCCAGAAATTTGCTTTCAACCGTAGCGACTAGCACCAAGACCCTATCCCCCGGGGAAAAAGTACGTGTCTTGGCCCCACGGTTGTACACTCTCTGCTGTGCTAACTGCGCTTGGGTTAAATGTTCCTTTACAATTGGCATTACCTGTGCAATTCTATCTTGCATCAGGGCGACATGCTCAATCACACTCCTGTGAGGAGAACTCTCATTTTCCCAAGTTTCCTTGGCGATATCCAGCAGCCCTCTTGGGTGTCTCCCATAGAGCAACTCGAAGGGTGAGAAACCCGTAGAGGATTGGGGTACCTCCCTAATGGCAAACATCAGATAGGGTATTAGACAATCCCAATTCTTTCCATCTCTATCCACCACCTTCTTTAACATTTGTTTCAGGGTTTTGTTGAATCTTTCAACCAACCCATCTGTTTGGGGGTGATACACAGATGTACGCAATTGCTTCACTTTGTACAACTTGCATAATTCTTTCATAACCCGGGACATAAAGGGTGTACCTTGGTCCGTAAGCAGTTCCTTACAAATACCCACGCGGCTAAAAACAAGGGATAGCTCTTTGGCTATGGTTTTGGCCGAGGTATTTCGGAGAGGAATTGCTTCCGGATAACGGGTGGCATAGTCCAATATAACCAAAATGTACTGATGCCCCCTAGCAGACTTCATTATCGGACCTACCAAATCCATTGCGATCCTCTCAAAGGGGACCTCAATGATAGGAAGAGGTACCAGTGGGTTAAGGAAATGTGGCATAGGTGCCGACTTCTGACACACAGGGCAGGAGGAACAATAATTTTCTATTTCCTTCATGACCCCAGGCCAATAGAATCTCTGCAATACCCTCTCTCTGGTTTTCTCTGTCCCCAGATGACCTCCCAGAATGTGTCCATGAGCCAATTCTAACACCAACTTCCTGTAAGGTTTGGGCACTACAAGTTGCTCAATGGTTTCTTCTGCCCTTTGAGCCACTCGATATAGCAGGTCCCTTTCCATAGTGAAGTAAGGATAAGGGCAAGTCTTATCTGGGTTCACTAACTCGCCATCTATTTTCACCACATTTTCCCGTGCCTTTATTAAGGTGGGGTCTTTTAACTGTTCTGTGGCAAAATTTTCCCTGTGAACCTCAAGATCCGAAAACTCCACAGACGGCATGTTTTCATCTGAGGATGTTGGCTCCTCCCCAGTTTCTCGAGTTTCCCCCGCCAATACCGACAAGGGAAATTCAGGAGAGTCCTCACCACTCCCAGAGGAATTCTGGTCATCTTCCTGGTTTAAAGGGGCACCAATGGGGGCCTCAGGACAATCCCAGAGTTCCCAGAATTTTGGAAAATCCCTTCCCACAATAGCATCATGTGGTAACTGAGACACTAACCCCACCTGATGAGAGAGGTTACCTTTGGGGGTCTCAAAAAACTCTGAAGTTACAGGATACTCTCGGGTGTCCCCATGCACACAAATAACAGCCACCCTGTTCTTCCCAGAGACCTCTGTAGTAAATAATTCAGCTTTTATCAATGTTACCAGGCTACCTGAATCTAGCAACACATCAACATGTCTACCATTAACACACATTTTACATAAATGTTTCTCAGGTCCCCGAATGGCAGTGCATGCAACTGTCGCAAACAGCGACTGACGTCTCTCCCTTAAAAAGTCACATTGCATAGGCTCATCCACAACTGGGCAATTGGCTGCAATATGTCCCTCTTGCCGGCAGCGGTAGCAAATAATTTTTTTCGCTGCCTCTTGCAGCATGGGCTTCCTGGGCTGCTCCCGCCAGACCTTAGGTAGAACTCCCACCCTCTCACTCTCTCCACCCTCACCCCTTGGAGTCATCTTACCCGCCACTGGGGATGATCTGGCCTTAGGGGGGAAAGTCCGTGAGTCCCTGGAAGAGGTGGTCAAGTTCTCTGTAGCCAAGTACCTCTCAACCAGATCCACAAGTTTATCTGCATTTTCTGGGTCTCCATGGCTTACCCATTTTTGGATGGCAGTAGGAAGAGCTCTCAGGAAACGATCCATAACCACACGTTCCACAATGTTTGGTGCGGTCAAAATCTCTGGCTGCAGCCACTTCCTGCTCAGGTGAATGAGATCATACATTTGAGACCTGGGAGGTTTTCCAACCTGAAAAGTCCAGTTATGCACACGCTGAGCCCGGACGGCCAGGGTGACACCCAGCCGTGCCAATATTTCTGCTTTTAGCACCACATAGTCTTTTGCTTGGTCAGGCTCTAGGTCATAATAAGCTTTCTGCGATTCCCCAGTTAACAGAGGGGCCACCAATCCAGCCCATTGCTCCTTAGGCCACTTTTCCCTTTCAGCAGTCCTTTCAAATGTGGTCAAAAACACCTCCGGATCATCCTCTCCAGTCATTTTTGTCAGTAAACGGCTCACACCAAAGGTTGCGGTATTATTGTACCCACTTGCTTCATTGGTCTGCGGACGTTGCTGTATCAATGTCTCTATTTGCTGTTGAAAATTCTGCAACAGGTCTATGAAGCGGGCTTCAGATCGCTGCTGGGCTTGTTGCTGAGCTTCCAAACTCTGCTGCAAAGTTGCATTTGTCTGCTGCTGATTTGCATTTGCCTGCTGCTGGGCTTGTTGTTGAGCTGCAAGGCTCTTTTGTAAAGCTGCATTTGTTTGCTGCTGATTTGCATTTGCTTGCTGCTGGTTTGCATTTGCTTGAGCTGGTTTGCATTCGCTAGAGCCAGCTGTCTCAGTATCTCCTCCATGCTGGCCTTAATAAAAAAAAAAAAAAAAACTGCCAAAATTCTCCACCAACTGTGAGGGGGTTCGCTCGGTAGCGGGTGTGTGTGACCCCCTGGATGGGTTCACAACACAAAGTCAGGCACAGCAGACAGCGGTGTAGGTGCAAAAAACAAAAGGTCCGGTTTATTTAGGCTACATGCAGTGATACATATAACAGCCAAACAAAATAAAACAAGAAAAAATAAATCCTGGTCAGCTTGACCTCTAACTACACACGTAGACTCCCTGTCTAACAACTGGGTGCAGCCCCAGTCCCTGTCTCTATTGTAGGGGTTTGCCACACAGGCGTTAACTCACCGCACAGAACAGATCTCAGACTCCCCAGTCTATACACACAAAACTGGTTCCAGGATGGAGCATCTCCCTATGCATGCTGTTTTTTTTTTGTAGAGGTCTTAATGAGCCCACTTACTTCAGCTGGGCTCATTAACTCTTCCCCTCTAATTGTAAAAGTCTGCATAAAGCCTGAATCTAGGACACACATATTTCCCATCCTGGATACAACCAGGTGATTTTACCTGCGTGCTGCCACATACCCCCCCCTCTTGTTTCAACCTTGGGGTTGTAACACAAGCAGCCAGACACGCATGTATCCGAGACAAAGCATCCACATTCCCCATTTTAACACCAGGGCGATGCTTAACTGTAAAGTTAAATTCCTGTAGGGCCAGGAACCACCTATTTACCCTTCTATTGGTCTCCTTGTTTTGAGCCATCCACTTTAAAGGAGCGTGATCAGTCACCAGGTCAAAGTGCCTACCTAGCAGATAGTACCGAAGGGAATCTAGAGCCCACTTCACTGCTAAACATTCCTTCTCAATCGTGGAGTAATTTACCTCATGGGACTTCAACTTCCTGCTGAGGTAAATGACTGGGTGCTCTTCCCCGTTCCAGACCTGGGATAACACTGCTCCTAACCCAACGTCTGTTGCATCAGTTTGTACAACAAAGTCCTTAGAGAAGTCTGGTGAGTACAACACTGGCTGGCTACATAAGGCTGTTTTTAAGGACTGAAATGCTTCCTCAGCCTCTGGGGACCATTTAACCATAACCGACTCTTTCCCTTTTGTCAGGTTGGTGAGGGGCACAGCCTGAGAAGCAAAATGGGGAATGAATCGTCGATAATAGCCAGCGATTCCCAGAAAGGCTCGTACCTGTTTCTTGCTGTTGGGACGTGGCCAACTCTGTATGGCCTCGACTTTATTGACTTGGGGTTTTATCACCCCCCTCCCAATAGTGTACCCAAGATATTTGGCCTCCTCCTGTCCAATGGTACACTTCTTTGGATTGGCCGTAAACCCAGCTTCCCGGATAGAGTCTAGGACTGCTTGTACTTTTGGCAAATGTGAGACCCAGTCTGTGCTATGGATAATCACATCATCCAGGTAAGCTGCAGCATATTTATGATGGGGCCTCAGAATCTTATCCATTTTCCGCTGGAATGTTGCCGGTGCATTCTGTAACCCAAACGGCATTCTCTTATATTGGAATGCCCCATCTGGGGTTACAAACGCAGTTTTCTCCTTGGCCGACTCGGCCAGGGGAATTTGCCAATACCCTTTGGTGAGATCAAGAGTTGTCATATATCGGGCTGTTCCCAGCCGGTCAACCAACTCATCTATACGTGGCATGGGGTAGGTGTCAAATTTTGTAACTTTATTTAATTGTCTAAAATCGTTACAAAACCGCCAGCTCCCATCAGGTTTGGGCACTAGTACAATAGGACTGGACCAGTCACTCTGGGACTCCTCTATCACACCCAATTCCAGCATCCTTTGAACCTCCCCACGTATTGCCTCCCGTCGGGCCTCTGGTATTCTATAAGGTTTTAGTTTTACCCTTTCTCCTGGCGGGGTGATAATGTCATGCTCTACGCCAGATGTTTGTCCCGGAAGCTCAGAGAAAATCTCTTTGTTACGAAGTACAAACTCTTTAACCTCCTGTTGTTGGGGTTTCGATAGGGTGTCTGCTATTCCAACCTCAGGAACTAAGCAATCAGGCTGTACTTGTGACAAAGTCTCTGCGACTAGGGATTCCCTATCCCTCCAGGCTTTCAGCAGATTGACGTGATAGATCTGCTCCGGCTTTCGCCTTCCTGGCTGTCTAACCCTGTAGTTCACCTCACTAATTTTTTCAATTACTTCATATGGACCTTGCCATTTGGCCAGAAATTTGCTTTCAACCGTAGCGACTAGCACCAAGACCCTATCCCCCGGGGAAAAAGTACGTGTCTTGGCCCCACGGTTGTACACTCTCTGCTGTGCTAACTGCGCTTGGGTTAAATGTTCCTTTACAATTGGCATTACCTGTGCAATTCTATCTTGCATCAGGGCGACATGCTCAATCACACTCCTGTGAGGAGAACTCTCATTTTCCCAAGTTTCCTTGGCGATATCCAGCAGCCCTCTTGGGTGTCTCCCATAGAGCAACTCGAAGGGTGAGAAACCCGTAGAGGATTGGGGTACCTCCCTAATGGCAAACATCAGATAGGGTATTAGACAATCCCAATTCTTTCCATCTCTATCCACCACCTTCTTTAACATTTGTTTCAGGGTTTTGTTGAATCTTTCAACCAACCCATCTGTTTAGGGGTGATACACAGATGTACGCAATTGCTTCACTTTGTACAACTTGCATAATTCTTTCATAACCCGGGACATAAAGGGTGTACCTTGGTCCGTAAGCAGTTCCTTACAAATACCCACGCGGCTAAAAACAAGGGATAGCTCTTTGGCTATGGTTTTGGCCGAGGTATTTCGGAGAGGAATTGCTTCCGGATAACGGGTGGCATAGTCCAATATAACCAAAATGTACTGATGCCCCCTAGCAGACTTCATTATCGGACCTACCAAATCCATTGCGATCCTCTCAAAGGGGACCTCAATGATAGGAAGAGGTACCAGTGGGTTAAGGAAATGTGGCATAGGTGCCGACTTCTGACACACAGGGCAGGAGGAACAATAATTTTCTATTTCCTTCATGACCCCAGGCCAATAGAATCTCTGCAATACCCTCTCTCTGGTTTTCTCTGTCCCCAGATGACCTCCCAGAATGTGTCCATGAGCCAATTCTAACACCAACTTCCTGTAAGGTTTGGGCACTACAAGTTGCTCAATGGTTTCTTCTGCCCTTTGAGCCACTCGATATAGCAGGTCCCTTTCCATAGTGAAGTAAGGATAAGGGCAAGTCTTATCTGGGTTCACTAACTCGCCATCTATTTTCACCACATTTTCCCGTGCCTTTATTAAGGTGGGGTCTTTTAACTGTTCTGTGGCAAAATTTTCCCTGTGAACCTCAAGATCCGAAAACTCCACAGACGGCATGTTTTCATCTGAGGATGTTGGCTCCTCCCCAGTTTCTCGAGTTTCCCCCGCCAATACCGACAAGGGAAATTCAGGAGAGTCCTCACCACTCCCAGAGGAATTCTGGTCATCTTCCTGGTTTAAAGGGGCACCAATGGGGGCCTCAGGACAATCCCAGAGTTCCCAGAATTTTGGAAAATCCCTTCCCACAATAGCATCATGTGGTAACTGAGACACTAACCCCACCTGATGAGAGAGGTTACCTTTGGGGGTCTCAAAAAACTCTGAAGTTACAGGATACTCTCGGGTGTCCCCATGCACACAAATAACAGCCACCCTGTTCTTCCCAGAGACCTCTGTAGTAAATAATTCAGCTTTTATCAATGTTACCAGGCTACCTGAATCTAGCAACACATCAACATGTCTACCATTAACACACATTTTACATAAATGTTTCTCAGGTCCCCGAATGGCAGTGCATGCAACTGTCGCAAACAGCGACTGACGTCTCTCCCTTAAAAAGTCACATTGCATAGGCTCATCCACAACTGGGCAATTGGCTGCAATATGTCCCTCTTGCCGGCAGCGGTAGCAAATAATTTTTTTCGCTGCCTCTTGCAGCATGGGCTTCCTGGGCTGCTCCCGCCAGACCTTAGGTAGAACTCCCACCCTCTCACTCTCTCCACCCTCACCCCTTGGAGTCATCTTACCCGCCACTGGGGATGATCTGGCCTTAGGGGGGAAAGTCCGTGAGTCCCTGGAAGAGGTGGTCAAGTTCTCTGTAGCCAAGTACCTCTCAACCAGATCCACAAGTTTATCTGCATTTTCTGGGTCTCCATGGCTTACCCATTTTTGGATGGCAGTAGGAAGAGCTCTCAGGAAACGATCCATAACCACACGTTCCACAATGTTTGGTGCGGTCAAAATCTCTGGCTGCAGCCACTTCCTGCTCAGGTGAATGAGATCATACATTTGAGACCTGGGAGGTTTTCCAACCTGAAAAGTCCAGTTATGCACACGCTGAGCCCGGACGGCCAGGGTGACACCCAGCCGTGCCAATATTTCTGCTTTTAGCACCACATAGTCTTTTGCTTGGTCAGGCTCTAGGTCATAATAAGCTTTCTGCGATTCCCCAGTTAACAGAGGGGCCACCAATCCAGCCCATTGCTCCTTAGGCCACTTTTCCCTTTCAGCAGTCCTTTCAAATGTGGTCAAAAACACCTCCGGATCATCCTCTCCAGTCATTTTTGTCAGTAAACGGCTCACACCAAAGGTTGCGGTATTATTGTACCCACTTGCTTCATTGGTCTGCGGACGTTGCTGTATCAATGTCTCTATTTGCTGTTGAAAATTCTGCAACAGGTCTATGAAGCGGGCTTCAGATCGCTGCTGGGCTTGTTGCTGAGCTTCCAAACTCTGCTGCAAAGTTGCATTTGTCTGCTGCTGATTTGCATTTGCCTGCTGCTGGGCTTGTTGTTGAGCTGCAAGGCTCTTTTGTAAAGCTGCATTTGTTTGCTGCTGATTTGCATTTGCTTGCTGCTGGTTTGCATTTGCTTGAGCTGGTTTGCATTCGCTAGAGCCAGCTGTCTCAGTATCTCCTCCATGCTGGCCTTAATAAAAAAAAAAAAAAAAACTGCCAAAATTCTCCACCAACTGTGAGGGGGTTCGCTCGGTAGCGGGTGTGTGTGACCCCCTGGATGGGTTCACAACACAAAGTCAGGCACAGCAGACAGCGGTGTAGGTGCAAAAAACAAAAGGTCCGGTTTATTTAGGCTACATGCAGTGATACATATAACAGCCAAACAAAATAAAACAAGAAAAAATAAATCCTGGTCAGCTTGACCTCTAACTACACACGTAGACTCCCTGTCTAACAACTGGGTGCAGCCCCAGTCCCTGTCTCTATTGTAGGGGTTTGCCACACAGGCGTTAACTCACCGCACAGAACAGATCTCAGACTCCCCAGTCTATACACACAAAACTGGTTCCAGGATGGAGCATCTCCCTATGCATGCTGTTTTTTTTTTGTAGAGGTCTTAATGAGCCCACTTACTTCAGCTGGGCTCATTAACTCTTCCCCTCTAATTGTAAAAGTCTGCATAAAGCCTGAATCTAGGACACACATATTTCCCATCCTGGATACAACCAGGTGATTTTACCTGCGTGCTGCCACATACCCCCCCCTCTTGTTTCAACCTTGGGGTTGTAACACAAGCAGCCAGACACGCATGTATCCGAGACAAAGCATCCACATTCCCCATTTTAACACCAGGGCGATGCTTAACTGTAAAGTTAAATTCCTGTAGGGCCAGGAACCACCTATTTACCCTTCTATTGGTCTCCTTGTTTTGAGCCATCCACTTTAAAGGAGCGTGATCAGTCACCAGGTCAAAGTGCCTACCTAGCAGATAGTACCGAAGGGAATCTAGAGCCCACTTCACTGCTAAACATTCCTTCTCAATCGTGGAGTAATTTACCTCATGGGACTTCAACTTCCTGCTGAGGTAAATGACTGGGTGCTCTTCCCCGTTCCAGACCTGGGATAACACTGCTCCTAACCCAACGTCTGTTGCATCAGTTTGTACAACAAAGTCCTTAGAGAAGTCTGGTGAGTACAACACTGGCTGGCTACATAAGGCTGTTTTTAAGGACTGAAATGCTTCCTCAGCCTCTGGGGACCATTTAACCATAACCGACTCTTTCCCTTTTGTCAGGTTGGTGAGGGGCACAGCCTGAGAAGCAAAATGGGGAATGAATCGTCGATAATAGCCAGCGATTCCCAGAAAGGCTCGTACCTGTTTCTTGCTGTTGGGACGTGGCCAACTCTGTATGGCCTCGACTTTATTGACTTGGGGTTTTATCACCCCCCTCCCAATAGTGTACCCAAGATATTTGGCCTCCTCCTGTCCAATGGTACACTTCTTTGGATTGGCCGTAAACCCAGCTTCCCGGATAGAGTCTAGGACTGCTTGTACTTTTGGCAAATGTGAGACCCAGTCTGTGCTATGGATAATCACATCATCCAGGTAAGCTGCAGCATATTTATGATGGGGCCTCAGAATCTTATCCATTTTCCGCTGGAATGTTGCCGGTGCATTCTGTAACCCAAACGGCATTCTCTTATATTGGAATGCCCCATCTGGGGTTACAAACGCAGTTTTCTCCTTGGCCGACTCGGCCAGGGGAATTTGCCAATACCCTTTGGTGAGATCAAGAGTTGTCATATATCGGGCTGTTCCCAGCCGGTCAACCAACTCATCTATACGTGGCATGGGGTAGGTGTCAAATTTTGTAACTTTATTTAATTGTCTAAAATCGTTACAAAACCGCCAGCTCCCATCAGGTTTGGGCACTAGTACAATAGGACTGGACCAGTCACTCTGGGACTCCTCTATCACACCCAATTCCAGCATCCTTTGAACCTCCCCACGTATTGCCTCCCGTCGGGCCTCTGGTATTCTATAAGGTTTTAGTTTTACCCTTTCTCCTGGCGGGGTGATAATGTCATGCTCTACGCCAGATGTTTGTCCCGGAAGCTCAGAGAAAATCTCTTTGTTACGAAGTACAAACTCTTTAACCTCCTGTTGTTGGGGTTTCGATAGGGTGTCTGCTATTCCAACCTCAGGAACTAAGCAATCAGGCTGTACTTGTGACAAAGTCTCTGCGACTAGGGATTCCCTATCCCTCCAGGCTTTCAGCAGATTGACGTGATAGATCTGCTCCGGCTTTCGCCTTCCTGGCTGTCTAACCCTGTAGTTCACCTCACTAATTTTTTCAATTACTTCATATGGACCTTGCCATTTGGCCAGAAATTTGCTTTCAACCGTAGCGACTAGCACCAAGACCCTATCCCCCGGGGAAAAAGTACGTGTCTTGGCCCCACGGTTGTACACTCTCTGCTGTGCTAACTGCGCTTGGGTTAAATGTTCCTTTACAATTGGCATTACCTGTGCAATTCTATCTTGCATCAGGGCGACATGCTCAATCACACTCCTGTGAGGAGAACTCTCATTTTCCCAAGTTTCCTTGGCGATATCCAGCAGCCCTCTTGGGTGTCTCCCATAGAGCAACTCGAAGGGTGAGAAACCCGTAGAGGATTGGGGTACCTCCCTAATGGCAAACATCAGATAGGGTATTAGACAATCCCAATTCTTTCCATCTCTATCCACCACCTTCTTTAACATTTGTTTCAGGGTTTTGTTGAATCTTTCAACCAACCCATCTGTTTAGGGGTGATACACAGATGTACGCAATTGCTTCACTTTGTACAACTTGCATAATTCTTTCATAACCCGGGACATAAAGGGTGTACCTTGGTCCGTAAGCAGTTCCTTACAAATACCCACGCGGCTAAAAACAAGGGATAGCTCTTTGGCTATGGTTTTGGCCGAGGTATTTCGGAGAGGAATTGCTTCCGGATAACGGGTGGCATAGTCCAATATAACCAAAATGTACTGATGCCCCCTAGCAGACTTCATTATCGGACCTACCAAATCCATTGCGATCCTCTCAAAGGGGACCTCAATGATAGGAAGAGGTACCAGTGGGTTAAGGAAATGTGGCATAGGTGCCGACTTCTGACACACAGGGCAGGAGGAACAATAATTTTCTATTTCCTTCATGACCCCAGGCCAATAGAATCTCTGCAATACCCTCTCTCTGGTTTTCTCTGTCCCCAGATGACCTCCCAGAATGTGTCCATGAGCCAATTCTAACACCAACTTCCTGTAAGGTTTGGGCACTACAAGTTGCTCAATGGTTTCTTCTGCCCTTTGAGCCACTCGATATAGCAGGTCCCTTTCCATAGTGAAGTAAGGATAAGGGCAAGTCTTATCTGGGTTCACTAACTCGCCATCTATTTTCACCACATTTTCCCGTGCCTTTATTAAGGTGGGGTCTTTTAACTGTTCTGTGGCAAAATTTTCCCTGTGAACCTCAAGATCCGAAAACTCCACAGACGGCATGTTTTCATCTGAGGATGTTGGCTCCTCCCCAGTTTCTCGAGTTTCCCCCGCCAATACCGACAAGGGAAATTCAGGAGAGTCCTCACCACTCCCAGAGGAATTCTGGTCATCTTCCTGGTTTAAAGGGGCACCAATGGGGGCCTCAGGACAATCCCAGAGTTCCCAGAATTTTGGAAAATCCCTTCCCACAATAGCATCATGTGGTAACTGAGACACTAACCCCACCTGATGAGAGAGGTTACCTTTGGGGGTCTCAAAAAACTCTGAAGTTACAGGATACTCTCGGGTGTCCCCATGCACACAAATAACAGCCACCCTGTTCTTCCCAGAGACCTCTGTAGTAAATAATTCAGCTTTTATCAATGTTACCAGGCTACCTGAATCTAGCAACACATCAACATGTCTACCATTAATACACATTTTACATAAATGTTTCTCAGGTCCCCGAATGGCAGTGCATGCAACTGTCGCAAACAGCGACTGACGTCTCTCCCTTAAAAAGTCACATTGCATAGGCTCATCCACAACTGGGCAATTGGCTGCAATATGTCCCTCTTGCCGGCAGCGGTAGCAAATAATTTTTTCCGCTGCCTCTTGCAGCATGGGCTTCCTGGGCTGCTCCCGCCAGACCTTAGGTAGAACTCCCACCCTCTCACTCTCTCCACCCTCACCCCTTGGAGTCATCTTACCCGCCACTGGGGATGATCTGGCCTTAGGGGGGAAAGTCCGTGAGTCCCTGGAAGAGGTGGTCAAGTTCTCTGTAGCCAAGTACCTCTCAACCAGATCCACAAGTTTATCTGCATTTTCTGGGTCTCCATGGCTTACCCATTTTTGGATGGCAGTAGGAAGAGCTCTCAGGAAACGATCCATAACCACACGTTCCACAATGTTTGGTGCGGTCAAAATCTCTGGCTGCAGCCACTTCCTGCTCAGGTGAATGAGATCATACATTTGAGACCTGGGAGGTTTTCCAACCTGAAAAGTCCAGTTATGCACACGCTGAGCCCGGACGGCCAGGGTGACACCCAGCCGTGCCAATATTTCTGCTTTTAGCACCACATAGTCTTTTGCTTGGTCAGGCTCTAGGTCATAATAAGCTTTCTGCGATTCCCCAGTTAACAGAGGGGCCACCAGTCCAGCCCATTGCTCCTTAGGCCACTTTTCCCTTTCAGCAGTCCTTTCAAATGTGGTCAAAAACACCTCCGGATCATCCTCTCCAGTCATTTTTGTCAGTAACGGCTCACACCAAAGGTTGCGGTATTATTGTACCCACTTGCTTCATTGGTCTGCGGACGTTGCTGTATCAATGTCTCTATTTGCTGTTGAAAATTCTGCAACAGGTCTATGAAGCGGGCTTCAGATCGCTGCTGGGCTTGTTGCTGAGCTTCCAAACTCTGCTGCAAAGTTGCATTTGTCTGCTGCTGATTTGCATTTGCCTGCTGCTGGGCTTGTTGTTGAGCTGCAAGGCTCTTTTGTAAAGCTGCATTTGTTTGCTGCTGATTTGCATTTGCTTGCTGCTGGTTTGCATTTGCTTGAGCTGGTTTGCATTCGCTAGAGCCAGCTGTCTCAGTATCTCCTCCATGCTGGCCTTAATAAAAAAAAAAAAAAAAACTGCCAAAATTCTCCACCAACTGTGAGGGGGTTCGCTCGGTAGCGGGTGTGTGTGACCCCCTGGATGGGTTCACAACACAAAGTCAGGCACAGCAGACAGCGGTGTAGGTGCAAAAAACAAAAGGTCCGGTTTATTTAGGCTACATGCAGTGATACATATAACAGCCAAACAAAATAAAACAAGAAAAAATAAATCCTGGTCAGCTTGACCTCTAACTACACACGTAGACTCCCTGTCTAACAACTGGGTGCAGCCCCAGTCCCTGTCTCTATTGTAGGGGTTTGCCACACAGGCGTTAACTCACCGCACAGAACAGATCTCAGACTCCCCAGTCTATACACACAAAACTGGTTCCAGGATGGAGCATCTCCCTATGCATGCTGGGGTTTTTTGTAGAGGTCTTAATGAGCCCACTTACTTCAGCTGGGCTCATTAACTCTTCCCCTCTAATTGTAAAAGTCTGCATAAAGCCTGAATCTAGGACACACATATTTCCCATCCTGGATACAACCAGGTGATTTTACCTGCGTGCTGCTACACTATATATCTATGGCCACAAGCACCATGTCACGTCACTGTTGTCTGTCACGCTCCATATATCTTTCTACCCTTGTTCATACATATGTTCAAGCTGCTTAGATACACTGTGTCTCCACGATCTCTTGTGTGGTGTTAAATGATATATTATAAGTTGTATATCAAATATAGAGCTTATGCTACTTAACAACTAAGATAGAATTTACAGAGATGTATTTAGCAGTCAGACAGCCTGTTATATTAAGCTTCCACAATGCCTTTAAACCTCAGAATTAAAGATAAACTGATGAGACCATAAAACAGAACTCAGAACTGTACTGATTGGGCTTCCAGATGGAGCACAAAAAGTAATGTCATTATGACTATCAAAACTCAGCAACTATCATTGTGAGACATGCAGGGGCCTCAATGGGCACTGGACTTAAAATAATGCTCAGACGGCAGTTCCTGTAACCAAAAATTTGCAACTAGGATAAGTTAATGTTACTGTTCATTCTTTTTTTTTTTTCCTATGTGTATGAGTGTGTACTAGTACTGTATCAGGGGGTTTCAAATGAAGCTCTATAAAATATTTGTATAGTAAATTTTAAGTAAATATATATTGGCAGTGTTAAACCATGTATGAGACTGAAACACCCAGGAATAGGGATGAGCCGAACACCCCCCGGTTCGGTTCGCACCAGAACTTTCGAACGGACCCCAAATTCGTACGAACTTTAGAACCCCATTGAACTCTATGGGACTCGAACGTTCGAAATTAAAAGTGCTAATTTTAACGGCTAATATGCAAGATACTGTCCTAAAAAGGGTTTGGGGACCTGGCTCCTACCCCAGGGGACATGGGTCAATGCCTAAAATGTTTTTAAAAATGGCCGTTTTGGCGGGAGCACTGATTTTAATGACGATTAAAGTGAAAAAAGTGAAATATTCCTTTAAATATGGTGCCTGGGGGGTGTCTGTAGTATGCCTGTGAAGTGCCACGTGTTTCCCGTGTTTAGAACAGTCCCTGCACAAAATGACATTAAACGGAAATAACATCATTTAAAACTGCTTGCAGTTTTAATGTTATATCTGGTTCCTGCAATATGGTTGAAAATCATTGAGAAAAATGGCATGGGTAGCCCTCCCTGCCCATTACCAGCCCCTTTGGGTCTTGTACGCATATTAAGGGGAACCAAGTACCCATATTAAAAAAAGGAAATGCGTGTGGCCCCCAGGCCCTATATACTCAGAACAGCAGTATACAAGACAGGGACTGTGTAGGTTTGTTGTGTTAAGTTGAATCTGTTTGTAATTTTCAACTGGTACATTTTTAAAGTGTAGCTCCAGTCAAAAAAACTATTTTTAAGCTTTTTGGAAAACATAGGGAAGGGTTATCACCCCTGTATAATTTGTTTTGTCGTACATCTTTTTTCATCTCACTTGCTGTTGTCTCCTTCCGTTTGCAAGTAGAAGATGTTTGTAAATTGGATGTTTGAAAGTAGGGGCCTGCCCTATATGCTCTGCAGAAATGGCGGAACAAGGTGTTGGTTTTGCCACAACATTGTAAGCCCTCAAAGTGACTCTTGGTGGGCGCTGGAGCGCCCTGCTGTGAAGGATTATATCAAGAATTGTAATTACATGCCATTGTTGAACAGTGGTAGAAAAATTGACCTTTGGTGGTTGTGGTGCTGGTGCCACAACACTATAAGTCCTCACCGTTACTCTGGGTGGGCACAGGAATGGGCCCTCCTGTGAAATATTATATCAAGAATTGTAATTACATGTCCCTGTTAAACAGGGGCAGAAAAATGTGGCCTTAGGCACTGCTGCTGGTGCCACCACACTGCAACCTCTGCCATATACTCTAGTTTTATTGCAGGAATTAGCCCTGCTGCAAAGCATTGCATCAAAAATTGTACTTAAACGCCCCTGTTAAACAGGGGCAGAAAAATTGGGCCTTAGGCACTGGTGCTGGTGCCACCACACTGCAACCTCTGCCATATACTCTAGTTTTATTGCAGGAATTAGCCCTGCTGCAAAGCATTGCATCAAAAATTGTACTTAAACGCCCCTGTTAAACAGGGGCAGAAAAATTGGGCTGATGGCATCAACCAGAACCAGAAATGTTCTTCCAACATAACAGCGGAGGAGGAAGAGGATAGACAATCAACATAACAGGACAGTCACTCAGCATCAGCATAGGCAGTCTTGAAGGGATGTGGTGTTTCAAAAAAAATTATTCGGTTACATCAGCTTCAGGTGCTTGGTAGCTGTGGGTGATCCAAGACTGATTCATTTTGATGAAGGTCAGTCGATCAACTGATTCGGTGGACCCTGTGATCGGTAACAAAGCCACCAGCAGCACTGAAGGTGCGTTCCGAAAGAACGCTGGATGCAGGACAGGCCAGTAGCTCAGTTGCATACTGTGCAAGCTCTGGCCAGTGATCCATCCTCAAGACCCAGTAAGCCAGAGGATTTTCGGTGGGAAAGGTGTCCAAGTCTGACCTTGCCCCTAGGTATTCCTGCACCATGTAAATCAGACGCTGGCGATGGGTGCTGGAACCGATCATACCTTGGGGCTGCGGACTAAAAAATTGTCTGAAAGCATCAGTCAGACGGCCACCTTCTCCACCGCTCCTTCTGACCGATGCCTCAGCAACACGTTGTCCAGGACCAGGAGTTTGTAACCTCCCAGTCTCTGGGAACGCGTTGCACAGACCTTTCTGCAAGGCCTCCCGGAGATGTCTCATCCTCTGCTCCCTCTGCGATTGCAAGGTGAGGTCGGCAACCTTACCCTTGTACCGTGGATCAAGGAGAGTGGCCAGCCAGTAATGGTCCCTCTCCTTGATCCGAAGAATACGAGGATCCTTCCGCAGGCTTTGCAGGATCAGGGAGGCCATGCAGCGTAGGTTAGCTGAGGCATTCGGTCCTGAGTCCTCTGGGTCACTAAGGACAACATGATCCGCAGCTACCTCCTCCCAGCCACGTACAAGTCCACGTGTTTCTTGGGACTGTAAATCATCCCTACAAGACTGCTGCTGCTGCTGATGATGCTGATGCTGAGTGCCAGCCTCCACCTCCATGCTGACACAATCATCCTCCTCCTCCTCTTCCTCCTCCTCATCCTCTTCCTGTGTGATGGGTGGCACAGCAGGAACACTGTCTGGATAAAGGGGGCCTTGAGAGGCAAGGAAGTCCTCCTCTTCCTGCCTCTGTTCTGCCTCAAGTGCCCTGTCCATTATTCCACGCAGCGTATGCTCCAAGAGGTGGACAAGAGGTACAGTGTCACTGATGCATGCACTGTCACTGCTCACCATCCTTTTGGCCTCCTCAAACGGTGACAGGACAGTGCATGCATCCCTGATCATGCCCCACTGGCGTGGTGAGAAAAAACCGAGCTCCCCTGACCCTGTCCTGGTGCCGTAGTCGCACAGGTACTCATTGATGGCCCTCTGCTGCGTGTGCAGCCGCTGCAGCATGGCCAATGTTGAGTTCCATCTGGTGGGCATGTCACATATAAGGCGGTTCTTGGGCAGGTTCAACTCCTTTTGGAGCTCAGCCAGCCGAGCACAGGCATTAAATGATCGGCGGAAATGCACACATATTTTCCTGGCCTGCTTCAGGACATTCTGTAAGCCGGGGTACCTGCCCAAGAACCGCTGCATCACCAGGTTAAGGACGTGAGCTACACAGGGCACATGGGTCAGTTGTCCCTGTCGGAGGGCGGAGAGGAGGTTGGTGCCATTGTCGCAAACCACCATTCCTGGCTTAAGCTGGCGTGGCGTCAACCACCTCTCGGCCTGCCCCTGCAGAGCTGACAAAACATCCGCCCCAGTGTGGCTCCTGTCCCCCAAACAAACCAGCGCAAGCACGGCATGGCATCGTTTTGCCTGCAAACTTGCGTAGCCCCTGGAACGCCTACGGAGCACCGCTGGTTCTGAGGACAGAGCACTGGAAGAGGCCATGGAGGAAGAAGAAGAGGGGGGGGTGGAGGAGAGAGGTGTGTCACAACCAATAGTAGCATTTTGGAGGCGTGGTGGCGGAACAACCTCCAACACTACTGCACCTTGTCCTGCATCCTTCCCAGCTGCCAGAAGAGTGACCCAATGGGCCGTGAAAGACAGGTAACGTCCCTGTCCATGCCTGCTGGACCATGAGTCAGCGGTAATATGCACCTTACCGCTGACCGCCCTGTCCAGCGAGGCAAGGACATTGCCTTCCACATGCCGGTAGAGAGCCGGAATCGCCTTCCGTGAGAAAAAGTGGCGTTTGGGGACCTGCCACTGAGGAACCGCACATTGTACAAACTCACGGAAGGGGGCCGAGTCTACCAACTGAAAAGGCAGCAGTTGAAGTGCTAGCAACTTAGCCAAGCTAGCATTCAACCGCTAGGCATGTGGATGGCTGGGAGTGAACTTCTTCCGCCGGTCCAGCAGCTGGGGCAGGGACATTTGCCTGCTATAATCGGACGTGGGTGTACCGCTAGCAGAGTTCCCGGAAGCACTTGGCTGTGACACACCTAATTCTACACCTTCATTCCTCTCAGAGCAGGTTTCAGAGAGGACTGAAGGTCTAGTGGGGTTGGAGATGCCAGCTGATGAGGAGCAAGGAGAGGTCCGCTTTGTTCTTTGGTGTGGGTCTTTGAGGTACGCTTGCCAACGAGCTGCATGGCAGGTCAACATATGTCTGGTCAAGCATGTGGTGCCCAAGCGGCTGATGTTTTGGCCAAGTGAGATACGCTTGAGACATATGTTGCAAATAGTAGCGGTGCGATCTGATGCACTCGTCTCAAAAAAGGCCCACACCAAAGAACTTTTAGAATAACGCGCAGAGGCAGCGCTCTGCACAGGCGGAGCTCTGCGGTGTGATTCAGTCGGTGTGCTGCCCCTAAGCTGGCCCCCGGAGGGCATCCTGCCTCGTTGGACATGTGTCTCCTCCTCCTCCCTCCTTCCAGGCACCCACGTGGAGTCAGTGCCCTCATCATCCCCTCCCTCTTCATCGCTGTAGCAAACCTGGCAGTATGCTGCAGCTTGTGGAACATGACTGCCAGATTGCTGTCCTTCTTGAGCATCCCCTCTCTCTGCGCTCACGCTACTGCCTTCCTCTAGCTGAGTGTCATCATCAGAGCCCACAAAACACTGGGCATCCTCCTGGAGCATGTACCCAACACTGTGCTCAAAGAGTTCAGGAGACTCCTCAGGAGGACGTGGTGGGTCTAGGGAAGGAGTCACTGATGATGACATTGAGAGGAGGGAAGACGATGCGTTGGCAGCTGCTTTGCTACTACCCTGAGACTGGGTGAGAGAGGATGAGGAGGATGAAGAGGGCTTGGTCATCCACTCTACCAAGTCGTTGGCATGTTGCGGTTCAACATGTCCAGCTGCCGAAAAGAAGGACAAGCATGTCCCATGGCCACGTGCTGATGACAATGCACCGCGTCCACGACCAGCACCGTTGTCTCTAGACACAGAGCCTGCTTGCCCTCTTTTATCGGCTCGCGCCTGTCTGCCTCTCCTTGCTGGCCTTCCAGACATGGTAATGGCCTGAAGGGAGTTGGGTAAAACAGCAGTTGGGTAGTTTATATTGTGCTGGAGGCACACAACACCCACTAACTCCTGCAGATGCCTTTATTATAGAACACCAGAGATAAAGGGGTATATACAGATGTATACTGTGCTGTGCTGGAGGCACACACAACTTCCAATAACTCCTGCAGATGGCAAGTGGGCTCAAATAGAGAACAGCTATGTAGGTGGATATAGTGGTATTTACTGGGTACAGAGCACGCAGACAGCACGCACTATCTCCTAACACTACTGACTGCAAGCTCTATTATTAAAGATAGATCACTATCTATATAGGTGAGGTGAATATAGCGGTGTATACTGCGGTCAGGGCACGCAGACAATAACCAGAGAACACCAGAGATAAAGGGGTATATACAGATGTATACTGTGCTGTGCTGGAGGCAAACACAACTTCCAATAACTCCTGCAGATGGCAAGTGGGCTCAAATAGAGAACAGCTATGTAGGTGGATATAGCGGTATGTACTGGGTACAGAGCACGCAGACAGCACGCACTATCTCCTAACACTACTGACTGCAAGCTCTATTATTAAAGATAGATCACTAGCTATATAGGTGAGGTGAATATAGCGGTGTATACTGCGGTCAGGGCACGCAGGCAATAACCACTACACAACAGCAAGATATAAAATCGGCCGAAAACGATCGGTGTGTACTGTGTTGAAGGTACACAGAACACCCACTGCTTCAGATGCCAAAACACTACACGAGTCCGCCGCGATGGCGGCCTTATATAGTGTGGGGCGTGCACTACAAAGCCTGAGCTATGATTGGCCACAGGCATCCTGCCTGTGGCCAATCATGGCTCTCCTCGCTGCTGGCGCTGCGATTGGCCAAGCATGCGGGGTCACAGTGCATGCTTGGCCAATCATGAGCCAGCAATGCACTGCGCCATCGCAGTGCATTGTGGGCCGTGAACGCCACGCGAATTTGACGTGAACGGACCAAAATGTTCGGATTTCGCCGAACGGACGAACAGCCAATGTTCGAGTCGAACGTACGTTCGACTCGAACACGAAGCTCATCCCTACCAGTGATCCATCCTCAAGACCCAGTAAGCCAGAGGATTTTCGGTGGGAAAGGTGTCCAAGTCTGACCTTGCCCCTAAGTATTCCTGCACCATGTAAATCAGACGCTGGCGATGGTTGCTGGAACCGATCATACCTTGGGGCTGCGGACTAAAAAATTGTCTGAAAGCATCAGTCAGACGGCCACCTTCTCCACCGCTCCTTCTGACCGATGCCTCAGCAACACGTTGTCCAGGACCAGGAGTTTGTAACCTCCCAGTCTCTGGGAACGCATTGCACAGACCTTTCTGCAAGGCCTCCCGGAGATGTCTCATCCTCTGCTCCCTCTGCGATGGCAAGATAAGGTCGGCAACCTTACCCTTGTACCATGGATCAAGGAGAGTGGCCAGCCAGTAATGGTCCCTCTCCTTGATCCGAAGAATACGAGGATCCTTCCGCAGGTTTTGCAGGATCAGGGAGGCCATGCAGCGTAGGTTAGCTAAGGCATTCAGTCCGGAGTCCTCTGGGTCACTAAGGACAACATGATCCGTAGCTACCTCCTCCCAGCCACGTACAAGTCCACGGGTTTCTTGGGACTGTAAATCCTCCCTACAAGACTGCTGCTGCTGATGCTGAGTGCCAGCCTCCACCTCCATGCTGACACAATCATATTCCTCCTCCTCTTCCTCCTCCTCATCTTCTTCCTGTGTGATGGGTGGCACAGCAGGAACACTGTCTGGATAAAGGGGGCCTTGAGAGGCAAGGAAGTCCTCTGATCATGCCCCACTGGCGTGGTGAGAAAAAACAGAGCTCCCCTGACCCTGTCCTGGTGCCGTAGTCGCACAGGTACTCATTGATGGCCCTCTGCTGCATGTGCAGCCGCTGCAGCATGGCCAGCGTTGAGTTCCACCTGGTGGGCATGTCACATATAAGGCGGTTCTTGGGCAGGTTCAACTTCTTTTGGAGCTCAGCCAGCCGAGCACAGGCATTAAATGATTGGCGGAAATGCACACAGACTTTCCTGGCCTGCTTCAGGACATCCTGTAAGCCCGGGTACCTGCCCAAGAACCGCTGCACCACCAGGTTAAGGACGTGAGCTACACAGGGCACATGAGTCAGTTGTCCCTGTCGGAGGGCGGAGAGGAGGTTGGTGCCATTGTCGCAAACCACCATTCCTGGCTTAAGCTGGCGTGGCGTCAACCACCTCTCGGCCTGCCCCTGCAGAGCTGACAAAACATCCATCCCAGTGTGGCTCCTGTCCCCCAAACAAACCAGCGCAAGCACGGCATGGCATCGTTTTGCCTGCGTACTTGCGTAGCCCCTGGAACGCCTACGGAGCACCGCTGGTTCTGAGGACAGAGCACTGGAAGAGGCCATGGAGGAAGAAGAAGAGGAGGGGGTGGAGGAGAGAAGTGTGTCACAACCAATAGTAGCATTTTGGAGGCGTGGTGGCGGAACAACCTCCAACACTACTGCACCTTGTCCTGCATCCTTCCCAGCTGCCAGAAGAGTGACCCAATGGGCCGTGAAAGACAGGTAACATCCCTGTCCATACCTGCTGGACCATGAGTCAGCGGTAATATGCACCTTACCGCTGACCGCCCTGTCCAGTGAGGCAAGGACATTGCCTTCTACATGCCGGTAGAGAGCCGGAATCGCCTTCCGTGAGAAAAAGTGGCGTTTGGGGACCTGCCACTGAGGAACCGCACATTGTACAAACTCACGGAAAGGGGCCGAGTCTACCAACTGAAAAGGCAGCAGTTGAAGTGCTAGCAATTTAGCCAAGCTAGCATTCAACCGCTAGGCATGTGGATGGCTGGGAGTGAAATTCTTTCGCCGGTCCAGCAGCTGGGGCAGGGACATTTGCCTGCTATAATCGGACGTGGGTGTACTGCTAGCAGAGTGCCCGGAAGCACTTGGCTGTGACACACCTAATTCTACACCTTCATTCCTCTCAGAGCAGGTTTCAGAGAGGACTGAAGGTCTAGTGGGGTTGGAGATGCCAGCTGATGAGGAGCAAGGAGAGGTCCGCTTTGTTCTTTGGTGTGGGTCTTTGAGGTACGCTTGCCAACGAGCTGCATGGTCAAGCATGTGGTCCCCAAGCGGCTGATGTTTTGGCCACGCCAGATATGCTTGAGACATATGTTGCAAATAGCAGCGGTGCGATCTGATGCACTCGTCTCAAAAAAGGCCCACACCAAAGAACTTTTAGAATAACGCAGCAGAGGCAGCGCCCTGCACAGGCGGAGCTCTGCGGTGTGATTCAGTCGGTGTGCTGCCCCTAAGCTGGCCCCCGGAGGGCATCCTGCCTCGTTGGACATGTGCCTCCTCCTCCTCCTCCTCTCTCCTACCAGGCACCCACGTGGAGTCAGTGCCCTCATCATCCCCTCCCTCTTCATCGCTGTAGCAAACCTGGCAATATGCTGCAGCTTGTGGAACATGACTGCCAAATTTCTGTCCTTCTTGAGCATCCCCTCTCTCTGCATTCATGCTATTGCCTTCCTCTAGCTGAGTGTCATCATCAGAGCCTACAAATCACTGGGCATCCTCCTGGAGCATGTACCCAACACTGTGCTCAAAGAGTTCAGGAGACTCCTCAGGAGGACGTGGTGGGTCTAGGGAAGGAGTCACTGATGATGACATTGAGATGAGGGAAGACGATGCGTTGGCAGCTGCTTTGCTAGTACCCTGAGACTGGGTGAGAGAGGATGAGGAGGATGAAGAGGGCTTGGTCATCCACTCTACCAAGTCGTTGGCATGTTGCGGTTCAACATGTCCAGCTGCCGAAAAGAAGGACAAGCGTGTCCGATGGCCACGTGCTGATGACAATGCACCGCGTCCACGACCAGCACTGTTGTCTCTAGACACAGAGCCTGCTTGCCCTCTTTTATCGGCTCGCGCCTGTCTGCCTCTCCTTGCTGGCCTTCCAGACATGGTAATGGCCTGAAGGGAGTTGGGTAAAACAGCAGTTGGGTAGTGTATATTGTGCTGGAGGCACACAACACCCACTAACTCCTGCAGATGCCTTTATTATAGAACACCAGAGATAAAGGGGTATACTGTAATGGAGTCACACAACACCCACTAAGCCCTGCAGATGGCTCTATTAGAGAACAGCAATAAAGGGTAGATACAGGTGTATATTGTGCTGGAGGCACACAACACCCACTAACTCCTGCAGATGCCTTTATTATAGAACACCAGAGATAAAGGGGTATATACAGATGTATACTGTGCTGTGCTGGAGGCACACACAACTTCCAATAACTCCTGCATATGGCAGATGGCTCAAATAGAGAAGAGCTATGTAGGTGGATATAGCGGTGTGTACTGGGTACAGAGCACGTAGACAGCACGCACAAGCTCCTAACACTACTGACTGCAAGCTCTATTATAAAAGATAGATCACTAGCTATATAGGTGAGGGGAATATAGCGGTGTATACTGCGGTCAGGGCACACAGACAACAACCACTACAGAAGAGCAAGATCGAAAATCGGCCGATAACGATCGGTGTATACTGTGTTGAAGGTACACAGAACACCCACTAACTGCTTCAGACACCAACACACTATACAAAGCCGCCGCGCTGGCGGCCCTATATAGTGTGGGGCGTGTACTACACAGCCTGAGCTATGATTGGCCACAGGCATCCTGCCTGTGGCCAATCATGGCTCTCCTCGCTGTTGGCGCTGTGATTGGCCAAGCATGCGGGGTCACAGTGCATGCTTGGCCAATCATGAGCCAGCAATGCACTGCGATAACGCAGTGCATTGTGGGCCGTGAGCGCCACACGAATTTGCCGCGAATGGCCCATAACGTTCGGAGCCGATGTTCGACTCGAACACGAAGCTCATCCCTACCCAGGAACAGTCCAGCAGGTTTGCACTTTTATTTAGCAAGGCAGCACACAAACACAATTTTAATTCCATAGCATGAAGCAAACGAAACATTATCTCTAGAGGAGAATAGACTGTAAAGAATTGGAAACTGTCTGCCCAAAAAGTAATACCTCAATGACTCTAGGGTCCACTTCATGGTCTTTTCCACTATTGAATAATCCCACCCTGCAAGGGTAAGTTACTGGATATTCTTCTCTATTAATTTCCTGGGACAAGACTCCCTCAGGGCAACATCTGTTGCATCTGCTTGTACAAGAAATTATTGACTGAATTGGGAATGATTAACCCTGCTCTCTTACCCAACATTGCCTTCCGCTCTTGAAAAGCTCTCTCCGCTGTTCCTTTACTTCGTTTAACTGTGTTGTATTTGCTCCCCTTAGTGAGATCGGAATTTGAAATGGTTACAGTAGCAAACTTAGGCAAAATTCTCCAGTAATATCTAACAACCTATATAAAGGCTCTAACTGGAAATGTATGACATGGGCTGGGGCCAAATTTTAATTGCTTCAGTCTTGTCTATTAAAAGATTTATGAACTCCTGCCCAAAGCTGTAGACCAGATACCAGGCTTCTTCCAGATTTATTGTGCATTTTTATTGGTAAGGCTGTTATTTCCTTTTCTATACCTTCTATAGGTGGTAATCCCAGTCAAGATTCAAAATTACAATATAATTCAGGTATGCTGAAGTATATGCATTGTGGGGTTTGACAATGTGTGTCATTATTCTTTGGAATGCAACTGGGCCCTATGTAAACCAAAAGGTAGTACCACATATATCTTGGCTGTTGAGGAACCGGCCAAACCCTTTATTAAGATCAAGGGTGCTAAAGTACCTGTCGTTATTCAACCTTTCAACCTTCCTATCAACTAATCCACCTAACTCAGGACATAAGCTTCAAATTTGAATATTTTGTTTCCTGACATTGTACCAGCTTCCATCTTTCCTTCAGGGTTTGCAGGCTTTGGCTGTGTAAATGACTGAGCAACAATGATGTCACTTCTGCACATGCACACAGGAGCCACGACCTTGGCATAGAGCTCTGAATAGATGGCACCATTCATTCATAGCACAGTGCGCATGTGTCAGTGACATCACCGGCTGCTACTACAGTAAATATCTCCTAAATGGTGTACGTTTAGGAAATATTTACTGTACCTACAGAAATCTTTATTACAGGTTTGCATATTTTCATTTACATTTCCATGTAAACACACACTGTTGCCAGAAATTGTAACCCCAAGCCTTATACTCCTTGGTATTCTGAGGTTGTAAGTCAAAGTAGTTGTATTGCCCTTCACATTCTCCCTTCCCCCATTAAAAATGGTGCTAGCATATTATCTCACTGCTCTTTGGGTAGCGTCCCACATTTAGTATCTCAAAGATGCTGAGGTAGGTTTAAACACTCCCTCCAAGGACAATTTTCATAAAGCACTGTGCTCCAACTGTTGAGGTGTAAAATGAAGTCCCTGTGCCACCATCTGCCTCTCTAACAGAGCCTGTAGTTTCTGCTGACCCTCTAAGAAGGCCTGGTGGGCTACAGACAGCTGTTGCATGCACTGGGCAGTTAAGAAGTTCACCCCTTTTTAGTTAGTCTTTGCCAGTATAAGCTGTTTTACAAACTCCCCCATTTGTTCAAGAATTGGTGTCTGTATCTTTAGGATGCTGTCTTCATCCAAGCAAAAAGTTGTAAGGAAGACAGGCTAAACTGGTATTTGCAGTAGTAAACAATGCATGAAACAGAGACACCCATGAATAGTCCGAGCAGGTTTGTCCTGCCCTTTAATTCAGAAAAGTAACAAACAAACAGAGTTTGAATACAGGAGGGCTTTGTATAGCAAGCCCAAAACATAAAATAAACAACACATTTGCTTCTCTGAGCCACCAACGAAACTCAGGTTATTTCTTGACTAACAACGTGCCTCCTAATGAGTTCTCCCATCACAAACAGGGAGCACTTGTACCCAAGGTTTAATTTTCTGTCAGAAGTCAGCCATTTGACACAACAGCTTACTCCCACAGCAGAGAAAGAGTAATTAAGAGAGTGAGAGAGCCCTGAACAGCAGTTAGCTTGCATATCTAACACCCACGTCAATGTCAGAGTAAAACCCACACATATTAAGTGAGAAGGAGAGTGAGAGAGAGCCCAAACAGTAATTCATTACCATAATAAACCACCATGTTGGTGGCAGCCCAGGGTTTTAAACACACTACCAATTGCTGCAGTACTGGCTCTGCTGTTGTTAGGGTTGCCCCCTATCATGTCTGTTTAAATCATTTTGTCAAAAAGGCATTTTTGTAATTGCCTTTTTTTTGTAATCTTAATTTTCTCTGCTGCATAAGACACTCTACTCCATTAGCTCATGTGCACCTCATTGCATCAGCCCCCAACCGCTTGGTCACTGATGAAATACTGCCATCTTACTCTACCTTCCCTCATGTGAGCCACCTCTTGCAGGCAAGATTTGCTGTCTAAGCCTGAATTAGAGTTTAGTCAACTAGCGTTGAAGTGTGAGAGTGAAGACTTAAAGAAAACCTGTTTATGCAAATTACAACCATTTCAGGATTATTACATGAAAAAAAGTCAGTTGGTTCTCTGTGATTTAATTATAATATAAATGCTATGGACAAGGAACCTTTTTCTGTTTGAAACATTGGAGAATTTGAATGAATCCCCCACTGCTCAGTAGCAATCGGCCCAGTCACTGGAGGGAATATATGTACCTTCCACTGATTACCAGTATTTGGCCCTGTCACTCCTTTCACTGTTCACTGCACATATGAACCCCCAACTGTTCAGCAGAATTTGTTCCCGCATATACGTATTCAGTTTACAGGAATTTTAAAATTAGAGGTCATAAAAGCACTTTTTATCCTGGTTGTGGGATGGTGATGCATTGCGTGCCAACCTGCAATATATTTACTGCCTAGTACTGGCCAGAGCTAGCCAGCTATTTTATTCCCTATGGGTTTCAATTGTATATTATAATATTAACATTAAAGTATAGTTATCATTATCGTTTTTTTTTGTCTTCTTAAAAATGGTGTTGATCATCAGTTTATTTAAGTGGCAGATTCCACATCGACAGACATCCAGCTTTATTTCCTTCCAACTCACAACTACCCTCTCAGTTTGAGAGTCAAGAGCCCATAACAACAACCTGTTTGCAATTCTCCACTGGCAGGCAGCCTTTAAACAGTCTAAACATTATCCACATTTTCAGTCCTTCCTTATTTTGCTTGTCAGTTATCTAGATGTTACAGTTTGACCTATATACTCTATATATTATATGTTCAAAGATTGCATGTCTTACATGGCAAGACTGCAATATTAGTTTGTGTCTTTTCTCCAAAAAATACCTATTTAGTTAAAGCCTACGTTCAGGCTATTTTTTTTTTCTAATTGTCTCATGAGAGGTTTTAAAATAAAAAAAAAGCAACTTACTTCCTTTTTGATAATATCTCACACAGTAATTCTTGTTTGTTAGAACATGTCCTTAGTCTTCTGGGTTGAATTATAATGGGCGTCATTTAATCCACAAGACTGAAGACACCCTGTGGATACTGTATAGGGCATTCTAGACTTATTCCCTAAAGGTGATGTTCTTCACTTACAGTGTAATGAGACAGAGAGCTGCACAAACATCCAAAAAGAATACCATGAATGTCATCTGACCAGTCTGACGAATATGTCTAAAAATAGAGAAAGAAAATACTAACCTTACTACTAGTACTTGTGGTAATTAGAACATTTTTAAATGTTTTGCAATTTTATTATTATTCAAAGCCCATTTATTGTAGTTTTGGAAGAAGGACAAAATTACCTTAGGCAAAAAGCTGTCATTTATATTTTTATTACTAGCTTGTAAAGGTTATGGTTCCCCATGGTATCAATAAATACAATGAATTTTTTATCAGCCATAGAAATGTCTTTTTGCCTATGCTTTGCTTCTAAAGAAATATTTATATAAAAATAGTTAATGCCTTATTTTTTTTTTGTGAGACAGATTATCGCATATTAAAAAAGACAGGCTATTCCCTGCATATTCCTAAGCTAATATACATCATTCCGGGTTATAATAGAGGTCACGTCATTGTGGTTTGTAAATGTTTCCAGTGGCATTTGATAATTAAATTACAAACAATAGTCAAGATTTTCATTACAATTTATTACATGGCTGTGAATTTCTTTAGACCCTGTAAAATGAATATAAAAAATAATAATTGCTGAAGTAGATTTGGCAGTGCTAAGTACCCATGTCTTTCATTTTTAAATCACAATAAGTTACAGACATGTTTAATAAATTATTTTAGTCATTTAAACGCATGACTTTCTTGAATTCAGGTTAGCTATCCTTGTACCTAAGAAATTAAGTCAGCTGTAGTGTTAATCCTGTATTAAGTATTTTCTGGGAAAAAAAAGGTAATCTTCAGTCTCAGAGCATCGGATTACATAAAAACTAAATAAAGAGCACACATTGCTTTGTGTCATATGGTTTAATATCTTAAAAGGATTGAAAGGACTGATATTTACATTAAACCCTGTAGTAAAGACACACACAGACACACACATACACAACAGTATAGAAATGATATATAAAATATAGCACATGTATGTTAAGGCAGCTGCATAAATGGGATCTAAATGTGAAGTTTAACTTCTCTCCTATAATTAAGAGTAAGACTCTAAGGGCTATTTCACATGGAACGGATCCATGATGATACACCCCGTGGACATCCGCTTGCTCAGCGGGGATTGCTCCGTCGATCCCCGCTGATCAGGAAGTTGACAGGTCTGTCTCTGCACACTACACAGGGACGTACCTGTCAGAGCGCCGCTCTCCCCTATGGGGGTTCTGATGAGGACGGACCGTAGAGTCCGTCGTCACCCAATCCAATCTGCAGACGGATGGAAAAGTAGGTTTTTCCTCCGTCACACTTTTTTGGATCGGAGTGGGTCGGATGTCAGCGGACATGTCACCGCTGACATCCGATGCTCCATAGAGGTCTATAGAGCGTCCATTCAGGTCCGCCTAAAAAAAAACTGACAGGCGGACCTGAACAGATCGGCCATGTGAAAGAGGCCTTAGTATAAATATCTAAAAAAAAAAAAACAATGAGAAACAGGAGAATACACACATAATCAATTTTCTCTATATCATGAAAATGAGTGTATCTATGTTGCCCTTGTACACATTCTAGCAATGTCTAAAAACTATGGAACATTGATCTGCACATAAGTGCTCAGCAACCCTTAATCTCCAAAGTACGTCCTTGAAGCTTATATACACACTGACACTCTGTTATCTTATTCTTATTATTTTCTGCATCTGATGTATTTTCTCTTCAGCTAGCTTTTGGGTGTCCACCAATAATATAACTCCTGCACACAAGTGCTGCGATTACATGATGCCAGCTTCATTTTTGGCATCTCATTTGAAGCACACATGTTTGTTTAAGGTCATGCTGACTCACCAAAACGGGTCTCCAAACAGGTTCCTTTTTAAAAAAAGGGATTTTTCCAGATTTCTTCAGGTGACGAATTCCCATTAGGTAGCATAGTTGTTTTTTTTCTCTGCCTTTTGGCTAAGATCAAGTGTAGCATCTGTTCTTATCAGTTTTCAGAACAGAGAATGCTGGTGTCCTATGGAGAGACAGAGTGCTGGCTAGTGTTCCTCTTTGATGTAATTGGTAAGCAATGGTGATTGTGGTGGGAGGGCCTTTTTCCTCCTGGGTTAACACTGGCCTTGATTAAGGCTTATTCCCAGTTGTAGGCAAGGCTCTCCCTAAGCTGTCTAAATTATGATGCCTCCTGGTAGGGATGGGGCTGTATTTGTCTGCCCGAAGACTGGGCTGTGAGAGAAGCCCGTGGTGTATGTGCCCCTGGTATGGCTTGGCCAGGGGTGCGTTAATTTTCGCAGGTGGGGGAACTCCTCTGGAGCTTTTGGGCACTGCCTGACTACATACTTTTTTCACACCTGCCTCTAGGGCTGGGTCTTTTGGCTGGCACCAAGGGACTTTTTGGTCTCTGGTAAAAGGGCCTGCCATGGTATGGCACTATGACACTTCTCCACTTCCTTTTCCCCACTTTTATTTGTGTATTTTTGTCATGTTTGTCTTTTTTTGTTGCACAATACACTTTATCACAGTTTGATTAATAGGATATAGGTCCTCGGGCCTGCCCTGAACGTCTTGGGAGGGGGTGGATATGGCCTTCTGTATTTGTCCACCCTCTCTCATGGGGTCTCCCTTTGGGGAGCCCCACCTAGTACTTGGGGTTGCTCTGTTTTGGCAGACCTCCCAGAGAACGGGGTCTACCTGGATTTGGCTAGGTGGACCAGTGAGTACCTCAGCCCCAGTCAGGAGCCTTGTACCCTGGGGGATCAGGTTAAGGGACTTTCCTCTTTGGAGGAGGTCCATGTGTACATCCTGTGCACTTTTTTGCGTTCTTATGTTTTGCATGGTGCACACACCATGGGCTTAAAAAAAAAAAAAAAAAGTTGTTTTTTCTACCTTCCAATACACAAAAAGGAACCACTGTTAATATACGTTAATATAAGCCATGTACCCCAAATACCATATATTGTACAAAATATACTGTAAAATCACCAAGAAATAGCTTATCCCCATTATAACCTCACCCACTGTACCTCCTTGATATTTAGAGAGCTCCCTTTGTAAGAATTTATGCCAGTATTTTCAGTGTATCCACTCAAGGCACCTGTATTCTTTGTCCAACTGAGGTGACATATATGTTAGGTCGCCCGACTTCTCCTTGTGGCCTAGGCTCTTGGAGATGGCTCAGTGGAAGTCCTCGCCGGCGAGATAACCAATGACTCATACACAATTGTGATGCTGAAATGGTTACAATCTTTAATTCTGGTTTTGCCGTTTTATACTATTTTTACAAGACTCTGCCCCAATTTTGGGGACCAATCAAAATTATACACATTAATATTCATTAGCACATTATTAATGTCTTGTGACCTCAATCTTAACCTCTGTATTTCAAAGCTTATTCCAGTTCAATGACTTCATACTTTCTGTTACCGTCTGCTGACCATGACGTGCCAGCCACAACTTCCTAAAAACCAAGTCTAGCCTTTCCATACCCAGTAACAGTGTACAGAGAGGAAAACCACAAACAGATGCGTCCTGAAACTAAGACATTTTTACAGAAATAGATAGACATGATCATGAGATAATTCAGTATTAAGCAATACTATCATGAGATAGATTTTCTAAATTGTATCAAGTTAAAGTTTTTCTAAATTACTTAAGCAGATTAGCAATCCTGTATTGATTTGTATTGTATTGATATTAGCAATATATCTCCAGGGTAAAAGCAATAATCAGAATCAACAATCAATAACGCAATGTATTATGGAATCTCCTTACAATCCTCCCTTTGACCATTCGATATTATCGAAATGGTCATTCTCTACCCATTTCGTTAGGCCTCATGGATTCATATCCTCCGGCCTCATGTTCCTGACTCTCGTACCATACAGTGGGATCTCTGGAAATGGAAGTCAGCTTCATGGTTTCGGAACGTGCTTCGCTACCCTTCCTGCAGAGGCATTTGAGTAACATGAAGCATGCATACAAGAACAATACGAAAAGCAGTATGGTGAAAATAGTCATTGCAGTGTTCTTCAACCATGAAGTGAGACCTCCTAAACTGAACCCGGTAGAGAAAGGGTCCCATGTCTTCCCAATGTCCCTTGCATCTTGTTGTAGCTTGTTTACCTCTTTTCGGTGTTGTGCAATTATGTCATAGTAATCAGGGATCTCGATACTCGTGTTATGTATCCAGGTGCAGCATTCATAGTCCTCAGTAATTTCACAGAGGCCAGTGAGGGCTGCACTCATGCTTTCTATAGCCAGGTCATGTAACTCTAGTTGTTTCCTAATTGCTCTGGTTTCTAGGTTTAGTTTTGTGATGTCATCAGAGTCCTTTTCCAAGATCTCATCTATGATTGAAGTGTAGTTGTTTAGTTTCTTCATCAAATCTATTCCCCATCCTGTCCAGGAAGGAAACCAGGCCCAGGTCATGTCTTTTTCTAGGAACATTTCTCTTTTCACATGGTGTTTTAGAGGGTATCTTGGGTGGGTACTAGCTTTAAGTAGGTGTCCTTGTCCATTATCCCCCACTACTCCCATTATAGGGACTATTTTAGCTAGATAACACCACCCTTGGGGTTCCTCAGGAATCCATGGGTAACAGAGCTTGCCACAACAGATGTAGGTTGTGTTGCCTAGTGCTAAGGGTCGTTGACTAACAATAGTCCTTGCGCCTTTTGAATATCCAGATGTCGTCAGCAGAGCTAATAACTGTGTGACCGGGGAGTGGGAGCTAGAATTAAAAAGGTCATAGATGGTAGCATTAATCACAGGGTCTGTGGTGTGAAAAAATGAGTTATCGGTAAGGGAAGCCATGGAGACATTAAGTTTCGACCATTTGCACACCTCAGCTCCCCTGGAAATGTTTCCCATTATGAAACACCAATCTGGAGCATGGCTTCTACCCACGATTTGAAAACTGAGGGGCTTTTTGGGACTTTTCCTTATGACATTGGCAAGAACAATAGGGGGTGTTCCATTCAGGAAAGGAGTGATGTTTAAGGGAATGGCCATTAATGGGATTCTGGCTGTATTAGGGTGGAGTTTGCTGCATATCCAACATTTCTTAAAACCAGACTTTTGTGCATAACTGTACTTAAACTTTAACAACAACATTCTGTCGGTGAAACCTGAAGGGGGTTCAGTGGGGTGTATACTTCTTTTATATTTTAAACTAGGTGGTGCATTGGCTGTCTGTGCTTTCCCACATATGCCTTCTAATAGCCCTGAATCTTCTGGATGGTACACACAATTTGCTATTAACCAAACAGGTATGAATACTATCAGAATCAGACATGTCCAGAAGCATAATGTTTTTCCTGACACAAAAGTGGAAATCATTTTTGTCAGGTATTGTGTACAAAGTTCTGCTACTCGTTTCTTCCTGTGGGTGAGGGATTTGTCTCGTCGTTCAGAGAGATTTGCTTTATGCCTTCTTGAACGTCCTTCAAGTCTGGTTGCTGTTCCTGGTCAGAGGAGTCCTGGGGTGCTGGAGGCGGGTCTGGGATCTGGGGTTGCTGTGGACACTTCTTTAGCCGGCTGGCGTGGATCCAGGTGTTTCCTAGATCGGTCAGTACAGCAGTTCTGGAAACCTTCTCTATCTTCCAAGGTCCGGAGTAGATTGGTCCGATCCTCTTTTTGTGGGCCAGTTGCTTGACTAGCACTTGATCTCCTGGGATGAAGGGGTGTGTCGGCTCTGTGGGAAGAGGAGAAAAAGTGACAGAGACATGTTCGTTCATTTCCTGTAGCATACTTACCAGATTTTTCACGTACATTTCCTGTTGGGAATAGATGTTAATGTCAGTGTTTTGATCTAAGAGGGGCAGCTCTATGTTTGCAGGAACTCCCATCAAAATCTCAAAGGGCGAGAGTTTTGTTCTGGCATGTGGTGTTGTTCTGATCTGAAATAGGACAGAAGGAAGGTAATCCAACCATCCTTTCATGGTGCCCCCCGTAGCCTTTTTTAACTTGTCTTTAATGTTCCTGTTCATTCTTTCCACTACCCCTGCACTTTGTGGGTGGTAAGGGATGTGCAGTTTCCACTGTAAGCCTAGTAGCTTAGCTAAAGTCTGTGTAACAGAGGAGCTGAAGGCAGGTCCTCTGTCTGACCATATGGCCGTTGGTATTCCAAACCTACAAACCCAATGGTTCAGTATGCATTTGGCAGCAATTTTAGCGGTCTCACCTGTACACGGAATAGCTTCAATCCAGCCTGACCATTTACATACGATTACGCAAAGGCATCTCAAGTTGCCTCTTTGTTTGGGCATGTGTGTAAAGTCTATTTGTAAATCTGTTAGGGGACCTAGGGGTGGGGGCAGGTGGCCATGTAATCCATGATGTTTCCCTTGGACATTGTTTTGTGCACAGGTCATACAACTGCTGGTGAGGAGTTTTGCCTGTTTATTTAAGTTGTTTGTACAGAAAGACTTTGTGTATATGTTCGTTAGGGCGGTGGTACCTATATGTCCTGGACCATGGAGATAGGAAAGTATGAGAACACTGCTTGCTTCTGGTATGCCCAATATCTTCCCCTCTTTTGACCAAAGACCTTCTTGGTCCTTGGTCAAACCATCCTTGACCCAAAAAGAAACATCCTCCTTTGTAGCTAATCCCTGTATTTGTGCCACAATGGTTTTAAAGTTGGGTGATGTAAAATGTTCTTTGAAGAACATTGTTGTGGGGGCTGGCTGACCAATGTATAGGGCAGCGGCCTTTTTTGCTTCTCTGTCTGCCAGCGCGTTTCCTTTGGAAATTCTGCTGTTATTTGATGAATGGGCCTTTACCTTGATGACCGCTATCCGCTTTGGGAGAAGAATCGCTTGCAAGAGTGCTTTAATTTGCGTAGAGTTAGCAATTGGCTTGTTGTCAGCAGTTTTAAATCCTCTATTTGCCCATATTACGCCATAGTCATGCGTGACCCCAAAAGCGTACCTACTATCTGTGTAGATGTTTACCTCCTGATCTGAGAAAAGTATGCAAGCTCTTGTGAGCGCCTCCAATTCTGCTACCTGTGCCGAGGAGGGTGGTAAAGCTTTTGCTTCCAACACCACATCAGGGAGTTGGACAATGGCGTACCCTGTCAGGAATGTTGCATCAGAGGGGCGGGAGCAGCTGCCATCTATGAAGACGTCCTGTACTCCTGGCAGGGGAATATCAGTGAGATCTGGGCGAGGGCTGGTTATTGCTGCAACCTGTTCAACACAATTGTGTTTCTGATCAGGGTCTCGTGGCAGCCTGAGCAAAGAATGCAAAAGGCGGACAGTGGGATTACTTGGTGGTGCGTGTTTGAGGGTGAGGTTATCAGTATTCAGAAGTGTGATCTCATACCCACTAAGCCTTTGTGCTGTCATATGCTGCGTGTTCATGTTTTGCAGGAGGTGAGTCACTGAATGAGTAGTGTAGAGAGTCAGCTCATGGCCTAATACTGATTTGTTAGCTTCTTGAACTGCCATTGCACAAGCAGCAAGGTTTTGTAAACAAGATGGCATCCCTTGTACTTGGGTAGGCAACTTTTTTTTGAGAGATAGGAGACTGGCCGGTACCCGGTTCCATGTTGCTGTGTCAAAACCGCAGCAAAAGAATTTCTCGACACCACACAGTATAATTGAAAAGGTTTGCCATATTCTACCAATCCCAGGGCGGGGGCCTGAGTCAGACTTTTTAACAAGGCCTGAAAAGCATGGAGCCTTTCTGTTGTCCAATCTATTGTCTTTGGGGCGGTGGATAAGGTAGCCTCCCTCAGAATGCCATCATAATATGAACAATCTGGGATCCATTGGCGGCAATATACGATTGCGCCCAAGAATGACAGCAAGGTTGCTTTGTCTCTCGGAGGACTGAGAGCCTGCAGGGCTGCGGCACGTTTGGGGGATACTAGCCTGGTTCCCTCCTTCAAAATGCATCCCAGGTATTCTACCTGACTTTGACACCATTGTATCTTCTTCCGCGATGCTAGGTGGCCAGACCTGGCCAGGTGATGTAACAGAGATGTGGAATCGACCGCACAATCTTCAGCAGATCGACTGCACAGGAGCAAGTCGTCCACATACTGTATTAGTACCGACCCGCGCTCAGCAGTCCATGACTTAACTGTCTCATTAAGGACCATGGAGAAGGCTGCCGGACTGTCCACATACCCCTGCGGTAATCTTGACCAGGTCAACTGCTGAGCCTTTTTTCCCCACCCCCATGAGAACGAGAACATGGGCAATACCCCTTCATCGATCGGGATGCTAAAAAATGCATTTGCCAGGTCCACTACTGTGTAGCAAAGGGAATCAGCAGGTATTTTCAAAAAAATGAAAGAAATATCTGCCACCAAAGGTGGCAGAGGTATAACCTGCTTGTTGACGGCCCTTAGGTCCTGTACAAGCCTCCACTCCCCATTCGCCTTTTTCACAGGGTAGATTGGTGTATTCCAGGGGCTTATAATGTGTTTCAGAATCCCTTTTGCTATGTAATCATCAATTAATGGTGTGATGCCTTCAATTTTTTCGAGTGGCAGGGGGTATTGCTTATGATATTGTACTTTGGCGTCTGGACGCATTTGTGGTGTGTAAGGTGTACAGTTAATAAAACCCACACTCCCTTTGTTTTCTGCCCATATGGCATGTGTTTCTAGAGTGGGTGGTAATGATGCAAAGAGTCCCCTGTAAGTGTGTCTCTTTGGAGCATGTAAATCGCAAAATGGTGAGCTGGCAGTGAGGGAGCCCCCTCTGTCAAATTTAATGGTGATATTCAGTTTTGAGAGTAGGTCCCTCCCCATTAAAGATACTGGACAATCCACAAGGACAGCAAAACTCTGGGTACATAGTTCCTGCCCTTCTGGAGTAGCCACGGGCAATGGTGGAGTGATGGGGTGGGTAATTGATGTCCCATTTATACCAATAGAGTTTCCCTCAGTACAGTGCGGTGTGTCATATATGGCATCATTCAAACTACTGAATGTAGCCCCTGAATCTAATAATAGACATATCAGGTGTTTGTCTACCCGCAATAGTACCTGCGGAAGACTTTTCCACGATGGATTATAACACACAAGGCTGAGGGACGGGACATTCTCTTGGCATCCCTATTGTGGGGTCCGCCGAGCGGATGGCCACTGCATCGGGATGCGTGGGGGTGGTCTATGAGGCTGAGGCTGGTATTGGGGTTGTGGTGGGTGAGGATACCTGATATCCTGAAGGCGATGTGGGGCGGTGGTGTTTAGATTCCTACCTCTTCCTCTCTGAGCGTTTGTTCCAATTCTGTAGGGACATTGGGACTTCCAGTGTCCCAGTTCCCCACAGTTAAAGCATCCCTTGTCTGGTGGGTAAGCCTGATCTGGGGGATAAGATTGCATTGGTGGATAAGGTTGCATTGTCATTATGTGGGTGGGCGGAGTCTGGGTTGGTGTCAGGGAGGGAAAAATGCCACCCTTCTGCTCAAATACCCCTGATGTTTCTCGTGATCTAGTATCCTTCATAAATTCATCTGGGGCTTGTTCTGCCCACTTTGGATTAGTGAATTTAAGCAGCTGTGTCACCTTCGTATCGCCACCAGCCATAATGGTGGAGGTGAACAATTGGGGGTTGGCGTTATCTATTGCTTTCCACAAGCCATACACCCGGGTACAAAATTCATAGAATTTTTCCTTTGGTCCCTGTTTTGCTAGGATAAGTTCCTGGAGTGCGGATGAACCCTTGTATATAGTAGACCAGTGATTCCCCATGCCTTTCCAAAAAGATACCCAATCTTTATCTTCCTTTATGTGGGCTGTCCATAAGGCCTCTACGGGATGCCCTTCTGGACTGTCAGGGTCAATTATACTAAGGATCCCTTTTATATCTTCCTTATCCAAGCTTGTCCCTGCACTGTATTTTGCAAGGAAAGCGCCAGCCTCCCTTGGGCTTTTCTTTGGACTGGGGCATAATTCCTTTATTTTTGACAGTGTGCCTAAAGGTAGGGGAATATGGACTTCCGTCTCCCCTATATGCATAAGCGGTGCTTTAAAGGTGGCACCCAGACTTTCCTGTTCCACGTCTATTTCTTTCTCACCCTGCTCCCTTTCCTCCTGTGGGGGTTTCTGGCTTATGGCCGATTTCGTTTGGCTTCTGAGTGTGGTGGATGGCTGTGAAATTATCTTTCCCTTGGCCTCCTCAATCCTTCTTGCCTCTTTCTCTAGTTTCCTTTCGTATGCCTCTAAATCTTCCCTTTTCCTCTGTATTCTTTCTTCCTCTACCTGCTGTCTCTTATTAAATTCTTTCTGTTTCTCCTCCCATTCCTTTTCCCTGGGGCTCAACTTCCCGACTCCTTCCTCTTCCCCCTCTTTCAGGGTCTTTCTATCCCTTTCTTCCTTAGTTATCGCAGAATATTCTCTCATCTCACCTTCCCTCTTATCCAGCTCTCTTTTATACTCTTCCAGCTCTTTCTCCCTCCTAGACATTTTCTGCTCTATTTCCTCCTTTCTTTCTCTAAGCTCTTTTAACTTCTCTTCTAATTCCCTTTCCATTTTTCTAATCCTCTCTTCTTCCCTACTTTCTATACCTTCTGTCCGGACTTCCTCTTTCCTGCTTCTACTTTCGTTTTCCCATCGTGTAACTTGTGCCTGATCAGCTGCCCCATACACTATGGTGGCCAACACTGCTGGGTCTAAGGATGGATACAGCTGAAGACATGGACCCAATGTTCCATCTTCCTGTTTAACCATCACATAAGGGGGGGGTGGTGGTGCCTCAGGTTGCTGAGATAGGGCGGGTGAGTTTACAGGCTTTACTGTGGGGACTTTAGTTACATACTTTGTTTTGTACTTGGCTAAGCATTTATTCCATGTTTTGTAACAATCTTTCATGTACTGGGTGTCTTCCCATTTCCCAGGTGGATAAGAGTGCTTGTGCACCTGACACACCTTGCTCACCTCTTTCCATTCATCCTCTGAACAGGGACCTAGTGGTCCTGGGTCATGTATTCCCAGCTGTTGGCACCGTTCTCTGACCTGTGTCCAAAAAGGTTCTACCTGTGGCCCCGGTAGTGTGTTTTTAACATACTCATAGGGGGATGGGTTGGCCGTGGTCTGGGTTGCTGCAGAATTCCCCATCTAATAACCTTGGTAGGGTGTGTCTAGTACAGGGACAGAGATGAAAGCAACCTGTTTGTGCTATAATCTGTTCCCTGACTTGTGAATATGTCCCCTCGTCTGTTATTGCTGTGGGGCTGATATAGCTATGAAGGTTAACCCTCAGTACTCGGTATAGGAAACCCCTCCTCGTGGTAGGATATACTCCCCTTGCACCAAGTCGGTATGAGAACCCAGTTGGTCTAGTAGTTAGCAGGATCCACGTCCTGTCAACACTAAGGAACAGTAAACCAAAGGTGCAACGTGGGCAGGCGGGCGCTATCTCACTACAATCGGGTTCCTGATTTATGTTGTTCATTTAGTGCATATATGTGTAATGCCTTAATAAAACCCTTCAAATCAATGCAATACTTTACATTCAGTTGTCATACATATATATATACCATACACTTATCTCTAATTCTCTATACACCCTAAATACTTACGGTGGTACCTAAAAGAAAAACAAGCAAAATCATATATATATATACAATGGCCAAACAAATTTACATTATATCAACATGTTATTATAAGTGCACTATATTTCCCCCAAAAAGATTGGGCGTCCACTCAGCCACTCCTTATACTGCGGGCGTATCCTATACTTCCCGAGTTTTAAACACACTTATTATATATACCTCTACCTCTACCTAACATACTCAATACAGTCAGACCAAGCCTAGTCAGACTACTCTAAAAAAAACCAAAATACCTGCGAGCCCCTCTAACCTTCCAAGGGGCCAGCCTAGCCCGTTGCGAAGGCACAGTTATGTAAGTGGGTGGATATACAAGGTTATTTGAACAAGGCAAGCACCAACACCAGTTCACCAAAAATAGGTAAAAAGGAGCAGAATGTGTCTTACCTGTTCAAACAAACGCCAGACCCCACTTCTGGTACCAAAACTGTTAGGTCGCCCGACTTCTCCTTGTGGCCTAGGCTCTTGGAGATGGCTCAGTGGAAGTCCTCGCCGGCGAGATAACCAATGACTCATACACAATTGTGATGCTGAAATGGTTACAATCTTTAATTCTGGTTTTGCCGTTTTATACTATTTTTACAAGACTCTGCCCCAATTTTGGGGACCAATCAAAATTATACACATTAATATTCATTAGCACATTATTAATGTCTTGTGACCTCAATCTTAACCTCTGTATTTCAAAGCTTATTCCAGTTCAATGACTTCATACTTTCTGTTACCGTCTGCTGACCATGACGTGCCAGCCACAACTTCCTAAAAACCAAGTCTAGCCTTTCCATACCCAGTAACAGTGTACAGAGAGGAAAACCACAAACAGATGCGTCCTGAAACAAAGACATTTTTACAGAAATAGATAGACATGATCATGAGATAATTCAGTATTAAGCAATACTATCATGAGATAGATTTTCTAAATTGTATCAAGTTAAAGTTTTTCTAAATTACTTAAGCAGATTAGCAATCCTGTATTGATTTGTATTGTATTGATATTAGCAATATATCTCCAGGGTAAAAGCAATAATCAGAATCAACAATCAATAACGCAATGTATTATGGAATCTCCTTACAATATATGCTGATGTATATGAGTTTAATCAAATGAAGCCAATACATTAATAGTTACAAAAAAAACAATATTGCCTAGGTCTATACTTCTACATTATTCCTAACAGAGGCTTAATATGGCATTTGTTAAACTTCCACGGCTATATGTGCATGGTTATAACTTGGTACATTCATCCAACATGTATGCTTTCCTTGAAGTTTTTTTTATAGCACATTATGTGAATGAGGTGGATTACTTTGCAGGTATTATTTTTATGTGATGCTTGCCTGTGTGAAGCTTGCCTGGTCTCTATAAATTAGGACAGTTGGAAAACATTGAGTATGGTAGTTGAAATTTGAGATAGTATTTTGATATCAATATTTAAAATTGGTCTGTCATCGGGATTGTTACCTCTGCCTCAGGGTGCCTGCCTTAGGGTGGGGAGTGTGATACCTTGGAATAGCTTATCTACTAGGTTAGGTTGAAAGGAAGTTGGTTTTTGATAGAATTTGGTAAGGAAGGATGTCAATTTCTTCACAGTAGTGGAAAGTTTGGCTGTGATTATGTTGTCTGCTAAGTGTAACATTAGTGGTTTAATACTTTTGTCATGGAAAGTAAGTAAATTTACCAACATTGAGACTGGCTTACTAACTTTACCACTTAAGCCCCAGACCATTTTGCAGGCCAGGACCAGAGCACTTTTTGCGATTTCGGCACTGCGTCGCTTTAACTGACAATTGCGCAGTCGTGCGAAGTGGCTCCCAAACAAAATTGACATTCTTATTTTCCCACAAATAGAGTTTTCTTTTGGTGGTATTTAATCACTCCTGCGGTTTTTATTTTTTGCGGTACAAACAAAAAAAGAGCGACAATTTTGAAAAAAAGCATTATTTTTTACATTTTGCTATAATAAATATCCCCCAAAAATCTATAAAAAAATGTTTTTCCTCAGTTTAGGCCGATACGTATTCTTCTACATATTTTTGGTAAAAAAAAATCGCAATAAGTGATTATTGATTGGTTTGCGCAAGTTATAGCGTTTACAAAATAGGGTATAGTTTTATGGCATTTTTTTACTAGTAATGGCAGCGATCAGCGATTTGGATCATGACTGTGACATTATGGCAGACACATCGGACATTTTTGACACATTTTTGGGACCATTGTCATTTATACAGCAATCAGTGCTATACAAATGCACTGATTCCTATGTAAATGGCACTGGCAGTGAAGGAGTTAACCACTAGGTGGCAGTGTAGGAGATAAGTGAGCCCTGGGGAGTATTTATAACTGTGGGGGGGCGTGGCTGTGTGATCTCTGCTCCGATCACAGGGAGCATAAATCAGTGACACTGTCACTAGGCAGAACGGGGAGATGCTTGTTTACATTAGCATCTCCCCGTTCTTCCTCCCCGCGAGACGATCGCTGGTAGCCCCCACGGTGATCGAGTCCGCGGGACTCATGGAGATCCAGACCGGCGTGCACGCGATGGCATGGCTGCAAATTTAAATGGACGTACCTGTACACCCATTTGCCTGTCCGTGCCATTCTGCCGACGTGCGTCAGTTGGCGAGTAGTTAAGTAAAATCTTGGTCCAGTATATTTGTTATTCAGCTTTATTATTAAAAAGTTGGTTTAGTGACAGCATCCACCCATTTATATATAGATGTAGAAGGGTGATTTTTCTTTGTCGGTTTCCAGCATAGGAGCGGAGATGCTACTGATGCAGTGTATTCTTCAAAGTATTATGTAAGAGAAGCTTGAATAGAGAAGGCTACGCTTGTAGAAAAGAACAAGGAATCATATAGATACCAACTGAATTGGTTCGTTTTGGGTAAAAAAACATGTCAGAGAGCTGGTGGCTGTCAGTCACTGCTCCCCCCCATCACTCTCACTGGAGCGTTGAGCTGTGGAGGGGATTGGAGCAGCCGGCTTAGGCTCTCAGTGGCTCACTGAGAGGCTGAGCCAGGTGCCGACCCAGGCAAGTGGGCGGATCCCTACCATATAGTCGTGATCTTTCCAGAGCGGCTCTGTGACGTCAGCGAAAACAGGTCACAGGAATGCAGAACGAACTGCGCTCCTGTGTTCCACAGGAAAAGTAAAGCTAAATGAGCTTTATCTGTTCTTCTCATTTAAGCTAAAGAAATTAGTGGATTTAAAACAGTTACACACTGTGAATTCAACTATAATCAACCAGGTATACATTGAACCATAATGAACAAGTTACAAAACTGACGTATACCTAAAACAATAACGTGTCTCTACATACATGAGTAGGAAAACAACACATTTTCCCCAGCTCTACATGCAATGGGCCTTTTAACAAGGGATTACTTAGTATAAAGTGAGAAGGTCATATTCACTGAGCAATGTGCAAGAGGTCATATGGCCTGGTTCTCATTTTTTCCCCTCATTTTTAAATGATAGCTAGTAACGATTTTTGTCATAGGTTGTGTCGAGCTGGGAGCAATAGGGTGAATAATAATATGATAGTGGTCAGAAAATGTTTAATCAAACTGACATAGCAAGAGAGTTTTATGGGTTGAGTAGAGGTCAGATCGTTAAGCTTGGAAAGCTCTGCTGGTTTCATGAAAGGTCAGTTGATCGGAGGTCAGTTAACCTGTAACGACAGTGAAGGGACATATATAATCAATGACAATCAATACAGTCTTTGGAATAATATGACTAGTATCATTTATACAGTTATATTACACAGTTGACATGATTGTGAAGGAACATATAGGGTGCTAACTGGCAGAGGTGCCATGCGCTTGTGGAAGTCATAATAGTGATAACAGTAATGTGTAAATGCTGCTAGTGAAGGGCAGTGTGAGTGTCAAAAGTTTGAGGTGATTAAAATGTAGGTTGTCCTTATACCCTACTCCACATGCTATGCAATGGCTGCTAGCACTTAAGAGCCCATTCACACTGAGGCAGCACGACTTTCAGCACGACTGCCTCAGGCAACCGGGATCCGACTTTAGCGGCGGCTTGCAAAATGACTTCTGTATAGAAGTCAATACAAGTCGCCCCAAAAGTTGTACAGGAACCTTTTTCTAAGTCGGAGCGACTTGAGTCGCTCCGATTAGAACGGTTCCATTGCATAGAACGGGACATAACTTGTCAGGCGGCTAAGTCGCCTGACGAGTCGCTCCTGTGTGAACCGGCTCTAAGGGCAACTTTGTTTCAATAAACTTTTTTTATGAAATAAACGTTATTAGTCAATAAAGATAACAATAACAGTGACCCTTTGAACAGTAGTCTCACATGGTGAAATTATTTGTGAAGAAGTGGGAGTATGTACACATGAAAGGTATGAGTGACAATCTCAGTGCATCTAATTTTTGAGGTGCTTATATGAGAACATTCTGTTTAGTACTGGTTGGCATTGGGGTGTAGTAGCTCTGTGGCACATACTGTGAGTGAAGCATAAGATTCAGTCCAGTGCCCACAGGGATATATAAGGACAGATATTCCAGATGAACAAGGTTCTGCAAAGATCCAAGAGACATACAGTAGGTGTCAAAGTATCCATAGTATATTGGCAGCAAAAGCCATTATTCAGGCTTGTAGAATGCAGAGAGGGGGAGGCTCCAACTAAGTGTAGTATTAGAATATCATCATTTATTGCACAAGATTAAAAAGACTTACAGGAAGCAAGAGAAATTCATGCTCTGCTTTCCACATGTTTTAGAGTTCCTGGACACACTCTGAGGATGGCTGCCTTATTTTAGTTATTTTTTACTCATCTACTTGAACTAGTAGAATCTTAATACCCATATTTTAGCAGTTTAACTTATTGTAGAAACATACAGTATACATTTTGGAGTTACAGATCCCCACCTGGTATATCTCATTAGTCAGGCTTGGCTGAAGCATCCTGATCCCATCTGAGGCCAGACGAGGGGCTGAGGCCTGGTACACCAACTTGGTTCAACATAGGACATTAGCCAATTATTAGCAGTGGCCATTAGAGAGTTAACAGAAATGTGATGTTAGGGATAAATATGGATATGATTGTTCCATATTCAGGGGTAATATTGGTTTCTAAACAGGTGCTCCATATCAGATAATCAGAATTCTAGGGGGGCATGTTCTGAGGACACAGGAATATGGTAGGGGCACGTTAAAGGTTTATTAAGGTTCAATTGGAACGAGCTTCTTTTTTTTTTTAAATTGACAATTTATATTAAAAATGTTCCTTATTATACAACAGAACAATAATAAAAAGCTAAAAAAAATGCTAATAAGGTGCACAGCAGACCAATGTACAGTAAGAACATTAAACATAAAGGAAGAAGTGTAATGCAGCTGCAATGGAACAAGCTTTTAAGGATGAGTGGTGCCAACTGCCAACTTGTTAAGGGCTCTGTTTTTTTAGTGAGATTGTAGACACACTTCTGACTTAGCTAGGAACATTTAAATTTTTTGATGGGATAGAAGGGTGTGAATGTAAACAATGTATACCAGAGATTAGTCTATTTTCTCATGGGTGTTCATCCAAAAATGAAGGTTAAACATGGAGATAGTCAAGTCTTTGATTGTGGCCTGTGCTGGCTGGTGTGGTTGGTGTTAATTTGGAGTGTAAATTTAATCAATTTCAGGAGCTCTTGTATCTCTTCTGAGTGCAATCGGTGGAGAATAATCAGAAGTGAATTGATGAAGAAAAATTTGAAATCTTCAATGTTGTGTTTTTTAAGTCCTTCTTTTTCAAGGCAGCCTGCAATATAGTATATTTTGTTTTGTAATAGGTGGGTCCAAATTCCAACCATCTCTGACAGAAACTCCTGCAGAAGAGTTGTGATAGTAAAGTTAAAGTGATTGTAAAGTTATGTTAAAAAACAAAAAAACAAACAAACAAATGTGTTATACTTAATGGCTCTATGCAGTTGAAAGACAAAAACAATACATTGCATAGCTCAGCTCACCAACAATTCTACCAACCAACAGTCTGTTTTAAAAACAGGGGTTTTGCAAATACACGCATAAGCTGCAAGGCCTCTTCACAGCGCCCTGTGTATGCCTGCAGTCCTAAACACTACTGAATTTATGAGCGTCTCCACAATGGGAGCACATGCATTACATGGATAGATGAGGCAGTCCACCCCTTAAAGGACCAGGAGCACACTGCACACCCAGCATGTAGCACAGTGGCAGCAAAGATGCCCAGTGTCCCCCCAAACCATATTTACAGCAGTAACAAACAAATGGCCCCTGCCCCCACCTATAACACAGCAAAGAGCATATGGAAGGGCAAATGCATAAAAGACCAACAGAACATTCCATAGCTCAACCCACCAACCAGTCTGCCAATCAACCAAAAGGTTTTGCACAGGGCAGCCAGGATCCTCCTCTTTATAGAGGCTATATATCCCTTCCCATATATGTCCAGTTTATATGCATTTGAACGAAACCCTGACAGCCATCCTACTGAAATGAAAGGAAGGATTTGCTAAAGCTCTGCACATACTGGGACCCATAGGAAACAACCTATCCTGAGTGATCTACTCCCTCTCTCCCCCTCTTTCTGAAATGCTGTGTACCTTACAGCAGTAAGGTAATAATTTAATACACCCATGGGTAGAACACACAATGAGGATTCGCATATCACTGAAGTGTGTTATTTGATGTTACTACAGAAAACCCTCCCACTGCACTTTGCAATTTGAATCCAGAGGAGCTTTTGTCTGTGATCTATCAGCACTATTTGCACTATTTGCACTTTATATGGACTTTTATTTATTATTGATTATTTTTTATATATAGTAATGAGTTTCGTTTATATGAGTTTTTGTGGATTGAATCAATTTATTCTATATTCAATTTTTCACGGTAGTCACTGGATTAGCACACTTTGCACTTTATCATATTTGTTTATTTATGCTTATCTGTACCTCACTGGTTACACTGTGCCTAAGCATTTAATTTTGCTTTATTTGAACACTATTTTATTTATCTGGCACACGTTAGGAGCGCAACACCAACTATTGATTTGCTTTTGTTTCCTAGTGTTTGACCCTTACGATGTTTGTAGCACCCATGGCTTTTTGTTTTTATTTTATTTTGTTTTATTTCCTAAGTAGCGCGGGGGGTACCCATTTTCCATCTGGATCCTCCTCTTTGCTGCTCCTGGTCCCTCCCAGCTTGCTATGGCACCCGAGCTGAGCTGCAGCTCTGTGTATCCATTCAGACATGGATCTGACTTTTTGCCACTCCCCCTCTCTCACCTGATTGGTTAACTGACTTTGATTAACAGCCACTGAAGCCAATGGCACTGCTACTGTGTCCCAGCCAATCAGGAGGGAGAGTCCCGGATGGCCGAGGGATTCGTGGACATCACTGGACAGAGAGGGGGCTCAGGTAAGTATTAGGGGGCTGAGGGAGGCTACTACACACAGAAGGCTTTTTATCGTAATGCATAGCATACATTAAGATAAAAAACCTTCTGCCTTTACAACTCCTTGTCTTCCATAAACTGCAAGAGCTGGCTGATTCTAATGTTTCCTTTTCTGTTATGGATTTCTAGATCTTCTAATTTAGACAGAGCATTTGAGGGATCCATATGCTCTGCTTAATTCTAAATCATTGATACATAACATAACATGCCCACGTGGAAGGGGCTAAAGAATTTTTAATAGCAGACTGCACTTGCATCAAACTAACATCCACAAATGAGGAGGACATGACTCCCCAACCACTTCTGCATCCGGAACCAATTCCTGAAATTTGTGCATCTGTTGACGAGACAGAGAATCAGCTATGACATTGTGAACACCTTGGACAAATTTAGCTTTCAACCATATATTCAATTTTAAACACTGAAAAACTAAGAAACGGAGAAGAGAAATAACAGGTAGAGATTTAGAGACCAAACAATTAATAGCAAACACAACGCCTTTATTATCAGAATGCAAAAGTATGCGTTTGTTCTTAAAATGAACACCCCACAATTCAAGAGCAACCACAACAGGGAATAGCTCAAGAAGAACAACATTCCAAATAAAACACTTTTCAATCCAAGAAGAGCCATAGTTCAGCTGACTATTTACCATGCCAAAAGGCACCATACCCATAACTACCAGAAGCATCCGTATAAAGATAAAGTGCCGAAGCCACACAAAAAGGGATTACCAAAGAGAGCAACCATTAAAAGAAACCAAAAATCTATTCTAAATCAACAAATCTTCCTGAATATCATTAGTTATCCGAATAAAGTGTTTAGGAGATTTAATGCCAGAAATGGCTCTATAAAGGCGCTTAGAGAAAACCCTCCCCATAGGAATTACCCTAGCAGAAAAAGCCAACAAACCTAATAAAGATTGAATAGTTTTCAACTGAACTTTCTGTTTAGATAAAATAGAATCTAACAAGAACCTAGTCTTCACAAAAATTCTAAACAAGTACAAGGAAAAACATATTTTTCTGTCGCCAACTGGGCACCAAATAAATCACAAATTATTTGAAATTCAATAAAAAGAAGTAAACAATCTAAACAATCTGCTTTATCTATGAACAAAAAATCATCCAAATAATGAATACAATTAGGAGAATTAGACCTGCGACAAACAACCCATTCTAAAAAGGACGAAAAAAGTTCGAAATAATAACATGATATGAAACAGCCCATAGGCAAAAACTTCTCAAAGAAAAACTGATTATCAAAAACAAAACCTAGAGAATTAAACGCAGAAGGACGAATAGGCAAAAGCCAAAAGTCGATTTTATATCAGCTTTAGCTAACAAAACCGAATTACCAACTGCCCTGATTTTTATTAACGTATCTTCAAATGAAGAATAAGAAACCAAACACAAGTCTGGGTCAATTTCATCATTTAAAGAAAGACCTTCAGGGTAGGACAAATGATGAATAATCCTAAAGGAACCAACCTCTTTTTTAGAAATAACCCCTAAAGGAGATATTCGAAAGTTATCAAATGGAGGGGTCTCAAATGGGCCAGCCACCCTCCCTGCATCAATTTAATTACAATTTTTTTCCCTAACAATCTCAACATGTAATGAAACCAGAGGCGGCTCTCTAATTAGGCAAATTAGGCGATGGCCTAAGGTCTCGCCCTCTCAAGGGCCTCGCCCTCTCAGGAGCCTCGTCACCACCTAGTTTGCCTAAAGAGCTGCCTCTACTATCCTCCTGCATCAATCCTAGTACAGTCAGCGCAGGGGAGCTTTGTGCCCGCCTCCTTCAGTTTACAAACAGTCCTCCTCCTCCTCCTTTCTGCTCTGTTACACCACGCCCCATGAGATGACTGCCCAGTCTCCATCGGAACAGCCGACAGAGACTAGCAACTGCCCCGCCCCTTACAGCCCCGCCAGCAAATGATGTCTGTCCCTTGAGCCGATATCTTGTGCAAAGGCTGGGTACAGCTAGCACCTCAGCAGGATTGCGAGTCCACCCTCTTCCAGGGTGGGGCTTCTGTGTTGGAGGCGGAGCCAATTCCAGTCCTCTCGCTGTAGCCTGTCTGTGTGCAGCTGACTGACTACTGAGCTCAGTGAGCTGAGGATGTGCTGACCAAGCTGTGAGGGGACAGAGCCTTTATGTGTGAGGTACATGTGAATGGGGGGGGGGTGTGTGCATGTCACTAGGGGGGTGAATATGTGATTGGAGGGTACATGCATGTGACTGGGGGAGGTGTGTGCATGTGAATGGGGGGTGTGTGCATGTCACTAGGGGGGTGAATATGTGATTGAAGGGTACATGCATGTGACTGGGGGAGGTGTGTGCATGTGAATGGGGGGTGTGTGCATGTCACTAGGGGGGGTGAACATGTGATTGGAGGGTACATGCATGTGACTGGGGGAGGTGTGTGCATGTGAATGGGGGTGTGTGCATGTCACTAGGGGGGGGTGAACATGTGATTGGAGGGTACATGCATGTGACTGGGGGAGGTGTGAGCATGTGACTGGGGGAGGTGTGTGCATGTGAATGGGGGGGTGTGTGCATGTCACTAGGGGGGGTGAACATGTGACTGTGGGTGTGTGTAAATGTCACTAGGGGGGTGAACATGTGACTGGGGGTGTGTGTGCATGTCACTAGGGGGGTGAACATGTGATTAGAGGGTACATGCAGGTGACTGGGGGGGTGTTAACATGTGACTGGGGGGTGTGAGCATGTGACTGGGGGGGTGTGTGCATGTCACTAGGGGGAGTGAACATGTGACTGGGGGTGTGTGTATGTGACTGGGGGAGGTGTGTGCATTTGACTGGGGGGGGGTGTGTGCATGTCACTAGGGGGTGAACATGTGACTGGGTGTGTGTGCATGTGACGGGGAGGTGTGTGCATGTGACGGGGGAGGTGTATGCATGTGACGGGGAGGTGTGTGCATGTGACGGGGGGAGGTGTGTGCATATCACTAGAGGGGGAGAACATGTGATTGGAGGGTACATGCATGTGACTGGGGGAGGTGTGTGCATGTGAATGGGGGGGTGTGCATGTCACTAGGGGAGGTGAACATGTGATTGGAGGGTACATGCATGTGACTGGAGGAGGTGTGTGCATGTGAATGGGGGGTGTGTGCATGTCACTGGGGGGGGGGTGAACATGTGATTGGAGGGTACATGCATGTGACTGGGGGGGGTGTGAGCATGTGACTGGGGGAGATGTGTGCATGTGAATGGGGGGTGTGTGCATGTCACTGGGGGGTGAACATGTGACTGGAGGTGTGTGTGAATGTCACTAGGGGGTGAACATGTGACTGGGGGGGTGTGTGCATGTGACTGGGGGTGTGTGCATGTCACTAGGGGGGTGAACATGTGATTGGAGGGTACATGCAGGTGACTGGGGGAGGTGTGTGCATGTGAATGGGGGGGGGGGGGATGTGCATGTCACTAGGGGGGTGAACATGTGATTGGAGGGTACATGCATGTGACTGGAGGAGGTGTGTGCATGTGAATGGGGGGTGTACATGTGATTGGAGGGTACATGCATGTGACTGGGGGGGGTGTGAGCATGTGACTGGAGGAGGTGTGTGCATGTGAATGGGGGGTGTGTGCATGTCACTAGGGGGGTGAACATGTGACTGGGGGTGTGTGTGAATGTCACTAGGGGGTGAACATGTGACTGGGGGGGGTGTGCATGTGACTGGGGGTGTGTGCATGTCACTAGGGGGGTGAACATGTGATTGGAGGGTGCATGCAGGTGACTGGGGGGGTGTTAACATGTGACTGGGGGGGTGTGTGCATGTCACTAGGGGGGGTGAACATGTGACTGGGGGCACATGTGATGGGAGTGTGTGCATGTGACGGGGAGGTGTGTGCATGTGACGGGGGGAGGTGTGTGCATGTGACGGGGGAGGTGTGTGCATGTGACGGGTGGAGGTGTGTGCATGTGACGGGGGGGGTGTGTGCATATCACTAGAGGGGGGAGAACATGTGATTGGAGGGTACATGCATGTGACTGGGGGAGGTGTGTGCATGTGAATGGGGGGGTATGCATGTCACTAGGGGGGGGGTGAACATGTGATTGGAGGGTACATGCATGTGACTGGGGGATGTGTGTGCATGTGAATGGGGGGTGTGTGCATGTCACTGGGGGGGGTGAACATGTGATTGGAGGGTACATGCATGTGACTGGGGGAGGTGTGTGCATGTGAATGGGGGGTGTGTGCATGTCACTAGGGGGGTGAACATGTGATTGGAGGGTACATGCAGGTGACTGGGGGGGTGTTAACATGTGACTGAGGGGTGTGTGCATGTCTCTAGGGGGGGTGAACATGTGACTGGGAGCACATGTGATGGGGGTGTGTGTATGTGACTGGGGGAGGTGTGTGCATTTGACTGGGGGAGGTGTGTGCATGTCACTAGGGGGTGTGTGTATGTGACGGGGGGGAGGTGTGTGCATGTGACGGGGGGAGGTGTGTGCATATCACTAGAGGGGGAGAACATGTGATTGGGGGTGTGTGCATGTGACGGGGGAGGTGTGTGCATGTGACGGGGGGAGGTGTGTGCATGTAACGGGGGGAGGTGTGTGCATGCGACGGGGGAGGTGTGTGCATGCGACGGGGGGAGGTGTGTGCATGTGACGGGGGGAGGTGTGTGCATATCACTAGAGGAGGGAGAACATGTGATTGGGGGTGTGTGAATGTGACTGGGGGGGGGGTATATGCGACGGGGGGGAGCATGCAACGGGAGGTGCGAATGTGACTTGGGGGGATACATGTGACTGGGGTTTACAGTCAGGTCTGCTCAGTCCTCTGCCAGTGTCCCAATGTGCCTGCCTGTGATTGACAACCCGTGTCCTCCTGACCTGAGTCCACCCCACCCTCATCCCCAGCCATCCAGGGCTCCACTGCGGTGGTTGGGAGGTCCCAGCTCAGTCCAGTGTGATCCCTCAGCCAAGGTGGGCAAGGCACTCTTCATTCTGCGCTGGCACTGCTCATGATCGGCTTCTCTGTGGCTATCTCCCACCAGGAGCTTTTCCACTATGAGGAGTCCGAGGGGACCTACTGCTGCCCAACAGGGATGATGAAATAGACAGAGCACTGACACCAGCACTGAGAGAGACGGAGCACTGAGAGAGACGGAGCACTGAGAGAGACGGAGCACTGAGAGAGACGGAGCACTGACACCAGCACTGAGAGAGACAGAGCACTGACACCAACACTGAGAGAGACGGAGCACTGAGAGAGACGGAGCACTGAGAGAGACGGAGCACTGACACCAGCACTGAGAGAGACAGAGCACTGACACCAGCACTGAGAGAGACAGAACACTGACACCAGCACTGACAGAGACGGAGCACTGAGAGAGACGGAGCACTGACACCAGCACTGAGAGAGACAGAGCACTGACACCAGCACTGAGAGAGACAGAACACTGACACCAGCACTGACAGAGACGGAGCACTGAGAGAGACGGAGCACTAACACCAGCACTGAGAGAGACGGAGCACTGACACCAGCACTGAGAGAGACGGAGCACTGACACCAGCACTGAGAGAGACGGAGCACTGACACCAGCACTGAGAGAGAGCACACTGCACTGAGGTGGAGTGCCCTGACACCAGTATTGAGAGCGTGTCAGCACTGACACCAGCTTTGAAATAGAGGACACAGACGCCAGTACTCTTAATATGCAATTTTATTGCTTGAATTATTTTTTCCCTTATGAACAAGAGTGGGGCCTCATGTCTAAGTTATGCCTAAGGCCACACAAAGCCTGGAGCCGCCTCTGAATGAAACGGAAGCTAAATTCTTAAAAATTATACAAGCAACACCAGAGAAAGTAGGTAAAATAAACCCGAAACCATCAAATAAAATGTCCGCTTTCTTGTGATCTGGGTACAGAAGCAGCCATGGCAAAAAATTTTACAAAATCACTGGCATTACTGCTTTTGTGAAATGTATCCTTCAATGTAGACGTAGCATTCTGTACCTGTTTTTTAAAAACAACAAATAGCTGGGTGCGATCCAGCATTCATGTTTATATCTACAATTATGAAGCCATTTGCAATGGCCTTCATTGAAATTAAAACATAAACCCTTACGAAATGGTCCAGCTACAGGTACTAAAGGTTTAACAGCAGGTTTTTGTGGCAACAAAAGATTCAACCAAAGGCCGGCGTCTTTCATACCCCATTTCAAAGATTTATGAACAGAAAGTTTTTGTCTAAAAGCTTCATCATAAAAGAACCAAGACAAACATGGAAAATGTTTCTATGCCTATAAAATACTTTCAACGTGTTGGAACATCACTGCATAACTCAGGATATCTTTCCCCCATAAGGCCGCGTACACACGCGCGGACTGTTCGCCCAACTTTGTCCGTCCAACAGTTTCGGCAAACAGTCCGCTCAAACTTAGCATGGACGGACATGCCCACACACGACGAACGAACAGTTTGCTGAAACCGTGCGCGATGACGTGAACGGCACGTACGACGGGACGAAAAATACGACGTCCTATACACTGCATTATAGCTTTCGGCGTGAAAATCCTTTCTGAGCATGCGCGCAACTTTGTTTGACGAACAAGCCTACACACGGGCGGACTGTTCGCTCAAACAAGGTTTCAGCGGACAGTTTTTCGGAATTTCCGAAAAACCTTGTCCGTCCAACTGTCCGCTGAAACTGTCTGCTGAAAGCCCACACACGAGCGGACTGTCCGCCCAAACACTGTTCAGCGGACAAAGTTGGGCGAACAGTCCGCCCGTGTGTACGCGGCCTAACACTAGCATATATACAAAACGCTTGCAACCAATTATTAAAATTGCGAGGACTAGACCATCGCCTGTCATTATCCAATTTATCACTTTCTTTTTTATCAAATCAATTGTCTTTAAAGGAAGGCAATAGAGACAACAATTCAATGTGATCACCTTTCCATATTTTTTCTTTAATAGCAACAGTTAAGTGAAAACCTAATGGTGACAATTCACAAGAAAGTACTTCTTTCATATATGGTTCAGGTACATTAGATACAGGTACAGAAGAAGGAGTCATAGATAACTCAGAAGAAGACAAAGCTATATTATGTAAGACAGTAGAATCATTAGCAGTAGTCATATTATCTATCCACATTGACGCCAAACCCGATTGAGCTTCAGATGGAGATGATGTAGGGGTAGGCAACATTTTTGTCAATAAAGCAGACATATTTAAAACAAAATACGCAGAACAGAGCCATCTAAAGACTCACCTCCAGATAAATTTGAACTAGCTTGAACCATAGGAGCATTGCCCTGTCGAACAACATCTGAAGATACATCCTGGTCAGTAGTAGTAGCAGCAGCTTGAGTATCAACAGTAACCATAGCAACACTGTCAGCAATAGGGTTAGCAGCACAAACAACAGTGGCTGTAGTAGGATTACTATCCATCATACATATGCCTTTCTCTAAAGCACATTTTTCTAGTGCAGCTGAATTCAAATGTCTCTTTTTAGACTTTTTCTTTAAATGACCAACAGCAGTACCTTTGCCTGTATGAAGTTGCACCTCAAACGATTCAAATCTTTGCGGTGTTTTTCTCATTCTTTTCTGTCTAATGCCGCGTACACACGATCTGAATTCTCGTTGGAAAAAGCTCTGATAGTTTTCCCAACGGAATTCCGACGGAATTCGGCTCAATCTGTCTTGCCTACACATGGTCACATCAAATTCCGATCATTTAGAATGCGGTGATGTACAACACGTACGACGGGACTAGAAAAAGGAAGTTCAATAGCCAATAGCACCTGTCTCGTAGTTGAATCTGAGCATGCGTGATTTTTGGCGTGTCAGAATTGCATACACACGATCAGAATTACCGATAGAAAGTTTTTCCGTCAGGAAAATTGAGAACATGCTATCAATTTTTGGCTGGCGAAAATTCGGACAGCTAAATTCCGATGGAGCATACACATGGTCGCATTTTCCGATGAAAAGCTCTCATCTGTCTTTTTTTGGCCGGAATTCCGTTCGTGTGTACACAGCATTATAGAAGGATCCACTGTGCATGCGCCGTCTTCTGAGATCGGAGAATAGGCGGAATCAGCGTGGAAATCCCCGAATGGCGGACCCTGTATCACGGGGTCAAGAGGAGGAACCCAGCGGGAGGAAGAGGAAGCCGACATCATAGGAACATCTGGCTGAACATGGGAGGAGGCATCCGTGTAAACAATCCGATCGTCAGTCTGACGAGCCAAAGCAGGAGGATGGCAGGAGGCAGAAGGGGAATCGATCGTAGGTGCAGACCCACAGGACCGAAGCCATTGCTCACCGCCGTCGGCTCCGGCCCACTCAATCATCTGACGCAGTAAGGAATCCATAGTGCAGTCACCGGAGAGGAATGTGAGATGTGATCTTCTTCTTCTTGTTCTGGTAAACTGCAGCTTATGACGCATTGTTTTCTCTTTTATAGGTGAACAACACGTGGCAAGACCGTTGAAATTAAATTAGACCAATGAATATTTCATTATATATACATTTTTATTCCTTAGATATGTTAGAGGCAAGTTTTTCAGTAGCTGCTGAAACTTTCCTCTTGCAAGAGAACTATTAATCTTAGAAGTCTGATGCATAGAGGCATCCCAGCAAGTGAGTTCAGCATTGATATCAGGTGGCCTGGTAATGCCAGTTTTGTTATAATTGAATGAACTGTTACGATTTTCAAGTATTAGGAGGAGTTCTTGAGAGAAGTCTGTGAAAATGTCACCTTGCCTGTCGGCTGCAAATCATCAGGTCTAAATCACATGGTTTATTATGGGCTGTTGCTAAATCTTTCCTCATTCATTGTTCCATGGGGTCAGGAAATAAGCTGATATGTTTCACTCAGGTCTAGGGTGTTTTTTCTGATGAAATTATTTAGTTGCATACCTAGACGGTGTGGAGCCATTTTAATGCATGGGCATTTTTTTTTAATCACACTGCTTTCAAAGCAGTGTGATAAGATAAGATAAGCTAAAACTTTGGTTCATTATTGTGTTACATGCTATTACTATGGAACAACATGAGGTTGGCTTACTAATTTATTGAGTCAAGGTTGTCCACTTAGCAAAGTGAGTGTTCCATTTGCTTAGTGAATATTAGTGGATAAGATGAAACTGCGTTCATTTTGAGAACCCAATCATGTGTGAGGGAAATAAAAAAAAAAAAGAAGATTTTGCTAGAACATGCCTTGTTGATTGAAGTTGAAGCAGACCTTCACTCAAACAGTAAAGTGCTTATTTAACTCCTCATTCCTATGCCTAACACTATTAACAATTTTTTGTTTATGAGCAGCATGTATCAGCTTCCACTTCCTCAATTCTTGCCTAGATGAGAAGGATAGAGCCCCTAGCATTCAGTGGGACTCCACAGGTGTAAATTTGGTCAGGGGACACACTGGGCACCTTTGCTGCCATCGTGTTATGTGCTAGGTGTCCAAAGTGCCCCTGGGTCTTTAAGGGTGATTGGGCTACCTCCAGGCTCATCTGCCCCATATCTATCCATTAGAATGCATGTGCTCCCATTCTCCCATTGTGGAGACACTTATAAGTTCAGTAGTGTAAGAACTGCAAGCAATACACAAGGTGCTGGGAATAGGCCTTGCAGCTTACGCATGCATTTGCAAATGTGTGCTAACTAAACCCCTGTTTTTAACGCAGACTGTTGGACAGGTTCATTTAGTTGGAAAGCAGACTGGTTGGTGAGTTGAGCTGGGAATTTCCTATGGTTTTGTTTTTTCATGCGTTTGCCCTTCCATGTACTCCTTGCTGTGAAGGCCAGTTATAGGAGGGGGCAGGGGCCATCTCTTTGTTACTGGGGCTCCACGGGACAGTACAAAGGGCATCTGCTTCTCCTTCCCCTTCCCTCTTTTCTTACAGGTTGATACTGGAGATGGCAGAGTATAGAGCTGCACAGCAACAGGTTCCCTTGGCTAATTTAGGTGGGCTGGAGTCACACTCAGGCTATATAAGCAGCAGTTTTCCTGCTCTGGTGGCCACCTAAGGAGACCTAACTGCTCCCACCCACCTTCCTTTCTTTTTCAATTTTGTTTCGTCATAGCGTTTTTTAGTGGGGGTTTGTCATCCTGTTGAGTTCTGAATGGACTATGTGATATTTTTAATTTTCTAAAATGATTTATTGTTATGTGACTTTAAGGTTAAAATCTATTTGCTGGATGTTTATAGATGATTATTTAATTTTGGATTAGCCTTTAGGCTGCATTCACACCTGAGCGTTTTCAGCTCATAAAATGCTCGTAAGATGCCTGAAAAAACACCTGAAAAACACCCGACAAGCAAAATCCCATTCATTTCAATGGCACCTGTTCACATCTGAGCATTTAGTCACCTGAAGCAAAACACCCGAAAAACACCCTAAGCTCAAAAAAGAACATTAGCTTCTTTGGGGCAGATTACAGGCATTTTTCTGCCTTTTACATTGGTGACCTGAACAAAATTGCGGCAAAATCATGTTAAGAAAAAGCAGTAAAATTGTGGTAAAAACGCATAACTTTGAAGCGCTCATTAGGCCCCTTTCACACTTGTACAACTTGTCCTACGATTTGGGACTGCAAAGTTGCATGACAATTCATTCTCCATGATTTCCAATGACTACCATTCATGTTAGTACGACTTCAAGGTAGTCCCTTCACGGAATGGGTTCCCCTCCGAGAGCAGACCAGCCCCTTCAGTCTGATATGGATTTTAAGGGGAACCTCCATGCTAAAAAAATCTTGGGGGTCCCTCCCATGCCAAAAAAACATCATGGGGGGCTCCCCCATGCCGAAAAAACATCATGGTGATCCCCCCAAAATCCATACCAGACCATTATCCGAGCACACTGCTTGGCTAGTCAGGAAAGGGGGTGGGGAGGAGGAAGCGCCCCCCCTCCTGAACCGTACCCGGCCACATGCCCTCAACATGGGGGGTGGGTGCTTTGAGGCAGGGAGGGCCCTGTGACCCCAACCCCAAAGCCCCTTGTCCCCATGTTGATGAGGACAAGGGCCTCTTCCCAACGACCCTGGCAGTTGGTTGTTGGGGTTTGCGGCGGGAGATTATCGGAATCTGGAAGCCCCTTTTAACAAGGGGGCTCCCAGATCCCGGTCCCCCACCCTATGTGAATAAGTATTGGGTACATTGTACCCCTACCCATTCACCTAAAAAAAAGTGTCAAAAATAAAAAAGTACAAGTTTTTAAAGTAATTTATTAGGCAGCTCCGGGGTCTCTTCCGACTTCTTCTTCCCTCTCCAGCTCTTCTGCCTCTGCTGGTTCTTTTCCCTTCTCTGGATCTTCTCCGCTGTCCGCTGATGTCTTCTAGCCCTCTCCGGTTCTTCTCCCTCTGTCTGCTGTCTTCTGCCTCTGCCAGGTCTTCTCTGCTATCTTCTCCGCTGCCTTATTCCTCTGTTCTTCTTCCGATGTTGACTTGATGCTCTCACCCGCTCTAATGCTGGGTGCGTGGTGTACCACTACTTATATTGGCATGGGGCGGGTCACCAGAGGCCCGCCCCTTATGCCCGGGGCATGATGGGTGGTGACGTCATGCCCCATCATGCCCCAGGTGGTCACGTCATAAGGGGCGGGCCTCCCCTGCCCCAAAGCACCCACCCTTGCATGTTGAGGGCATACGGCCTGATATGGTGGGGGGGGGGGGTGCTCGCTTGTCCCCACCCCCTTTCCTGACTTTCCGGGCTGTGTGCTCGGATAAGGGTCTGATATGGATTTTGGGGGATCCCCATGCTGTTTTTCCAGCGTGGGGATTCCACTTAAAATGTATATCAGACCCAAGGGCCTGGTATGCTCTTGAAGGGGGAATCTATGCCGTTTTTTTTTTTTAACATTGTGCGTGGAGTTGCCCCTAAAGATTCATGCCAGACAGTGCCTAGTATTGTTGAGGATTGAGGTTGGATCCCTGTTTATTGAAGTCAGACTATAAGTCGCAGGGCAAAGTCGGATCCACAGTCATATGACTGTCTTGTCAAAATCACGACCGCAAAATCGTGTGACTTTGAAGTTGCACAAGTGTGAAAAGGACCAAAGTATATGTCATGGGACAGCACAAAGGATTAATAATAGAACATAAATAAAGAGACCAACACTAAAATGTATTTAAATAATGGCCATGGTGTTTATTAAGGCACACAACCTAATGTCTCAGAAAGCTGCAAAAGCAGTCACACAGTGCTGCATGATCTTGAGCATGTTCAGTGGGGAGCAGGCTATAATTCCTCAGAAAGTCACAGCTGGCTCCAAAATGGTGGCACTAGGAACCTGTAGTGCTAAGAAGAACCATCTGTGGAAAGCCAGTGCTGAACTCCAGACTCTTGTGAGTACATTTGTTGTTGCTGACCTAATTAAAAAAAAAAAATTATGAAACTCCTTTTGTAGGCTCGGTTCACACTAGCCTGAGTCCAAAGTGATGTGACCTTTAGTGCAACTTTAATAAGACTTTGAGAGAGAGAAATTGGAATAGAAGGCTTGGACTTTTTAGGCACAACCACATGGGTGATTAATATATAAAATGTTGTTTATTAAACAGAGAAAAAAACATAAAAAAATACCAACATTAGAAAAAGTCAGTATAACAGGGTTGAATGATTCATACTGTACATAGGCATAAGGAAATTAACATGAACAACTTGGAGGTGAAGGGTCACTCATTCTATAATCAAGTTTCCACAGGCTAAGTAACAGATTATGATGATAATAATATCCTGAGCGCTACATGTTACGCCCCTTGCGCTTCTTCAGGAGCATCAACAGACTCAGTGAACTTAGCGATAGTGCACAAACAATCAAAGCAGTGTTAACTGCAAAAGGTAAACAAGAGGTAATTGGTGATCTTGACAACACTAGGTGTGTCAGGGAGAATCACATGTTGAGGTAACTGATATATACCAAAGGGACCATCAGGGTACTAGAACCAGTCGCTAAGGGCTAGCACAGCACTGAAAAGGTTCCTAGTTAAGGAATCACTGGAGAAAAGAGCCTCCAGCAAGGATATAAAATCCCAAAAGTCATGACTATCTGCCACAGCTGTTCTTACCTGAGAGGCGGCTCATAACAGGGTTTTCCCTCTACATGGTTACAACAAGGTGTATGATCTGCCTATATACTTCTGGACTACCAGCACTTTGGTTATGTTCCAAAATCCTCTTTTAAAAAAAATAAATAAATTGGGGGGATTTTATATGTCAATAGCATCAGTTTGATATCAGTCAAGATGGTTCTGTAATCATTCAGGTGAATTTGACCTGCAATTTAACTGTTTTGTTTTGCATTTGACCTGCTAAAAGCTTATATTGGTCATAAGTAAAATTATAGGTTATCTGCTACTTTATGTCAACATAATTAATTTAATACAGTCCGCTAGCAAATATCAGTAAATACCCTCTAAGCAATATACCTGCCTTTATGGTAAATTTACTTTAATTGAAATAATAACAGTTTATCCTGGGGTAATGTTCTAATGTAAATATTGAAGGATCATTGATGTGCTATAAGTACATATCCTACAGGGTTTATTGTAGATGGTAAATATTTATAATATTGCTGTAGAATTGCTACTTTATTGACTTTTTATGCACTTATTACTTAGCTGGATACACAAACATTCGGAATATTACCAGACTCCTCATGAATACTGTAATGGTGACATTATACCGCTAATTAGCTACAGTATGTCCACTTTGTAGAAATAAGAATAAGAAGACCCTCAATGGCAGATCTGTGCAAAGAATTAAGCACAGCACAATGTTGCTTTCCCATGCACCCTTGAACTCAAAAATATAATCTAAAAAAGGAAGGGGCTGTAATAAGGGGTGAATGCTAGTGAGTGCATAAAAATGTACATGCATTATTATTATTTTTTTTAAGTGAACATAAACTTTAGAAGCTTCCACAAAGCTTGCCCAAAGCTCTGCAAATGCTTTTTCAAAGCTTGTTGTTGACACTGCTCTTAGGTTCCATTCACACTTGTGCAATTAGTCATTCAACTTTGGACACATAATGTCACATGACAAGTCACAAACCTATGTATTACAATGGAAGCTGTTCAAATCTATGCAACTTAAAGTTGCAGTGGCTTTAAAAAGGTTCCTGCACTACATTGATGTGACTTGAGTAAGGCTTGAGTTGCATAGACTGCAATGTAAACTTTTAAAAGTCTCATGAAAGTTACATCTTAAGGTTATCAATATTGTGCAACAGTCAAAGCCAAAGTCGCCTCCAAGTCACACCAATCCAAGATTGCATCAGAGTTGCAAAGTAAAGTCGCAATGGAATTCATATGACTTTAGAAATGTACACATTTGAATGGAGCCTTATACAAGCTGAAGCCTGTGTGAAATAGACCCAACTTTTTAAACCCATGTGATTAAAGACTCACTCACAATAGTGTGTTGCTGCTGCAGACAAGTGATTGATGCTTCTTGAGCTGAAAAGAGAGTCATACAAGCCAGATATAACGGCTTAAGTCTGCCTGCATCAGTAGTGTCATTGGAAGAGAAAATGCCTTTGTGTTTGGGGTGGCACTGGAAGTTAAAAATGCCCCAGCTTTGAAAGTGGCCGTTAAAAGGAAAATTTGCCCCTGTGTTGGTAGTGTAACTGGCAGGAAAATGTCCCTGTCTTGGTGGGTCACTGGAAGGAGAAAAATGTCCCAGCATTGGTAGTATTGATGCAAAGAAATAAAATCGCCTACATTATCAGTGACACTGGAAGGAAAAATGTCACTTTATCAGAGATGTCACTGGAAGAAAAAAATGTGCCCCTGAATTGGTAGTAGCACTGAAAGGAGAAAAATGTCTCTGCACTGGTGTTGTCACTGGCAGGAAAAATGTGGTATCACTAGAAGTAAAAAAACTTCCCTGTATCAGTGGTGTCATTGGAAGGAAAATGTCCCAGTGTTGTTAGTGTCACTGGAAGGGAAATAAGTCCCCTAAATCATTGGTGACACTGGAAGGTAAAATAAAATATCCCTGCATCTACAATGTCCCTGCAGGAAAAAATGGCCCTGCATCGGTGGTGCACTGGAATAAAAATATGCCTCTGAATTGGAGGTGTCACTGGAAGGAAAAATACCATCACCTCAGTGTTGTCACTAAAAGGAAAATATGCCCCTTGTGTCAGTGGTGCTAATAGAAAAGAAAAAAGTCCTTGTGGTGGTGTCACTAAGGCCGCGTACACACGCGCGGACTGTTTGCCCAACCTTGTTCGTCAAACAGTTTCGGCAAACAGTCCGCTCAAAATTTGCATGAGCGGACTTGCCCACACACGAGCGGACTGTTTCAGCGAACTGTTTGCCAAACAGTCCGCTCAACTTTTGAAATGAACGGACTCGCCCACGTAAGGCGGAGGCAAATCCGCCCATTTCGAGCGCGTGTACAGGTAGGTGGGGCCCGCGAAGGAGACGTCGCGGGCTCCGCCGCCTGGAATGGGCTTAAAGGGGAACCCCAACGCCGAAAAAAATCGGCGTGGGGTTCCCCCAAAGTCCACACCATACCCTTGTCCGAGCACGCTACCCGGCCGGCCAGGAAAGGGGGGCGAGCGAGCGCGCCCCCCCTCCTGAGCCGTACCAGGCCGCGTGCCCTCAACATGGGGGGGTGCCTTGGGGAAGGGGGGGCCGCGCGGCCCCCCCACCCCAAAGCACCTTGTCCCCATGTTGATGAGGACAAGGGCCTCTTCCCGACAACCCTGGCCGTTGGTTGTCGGGGTCTGCGGGCGGGGGGCTTATCGGAATCCGGGAGCCCCCTTTAAGAAGGGGGCCCCCGGATACCGGCCCCCCACCCTATGTGAATGAGTATGGGGTACAATGTACCCCTACCCATTCACCTGTGAAATAAAGTACAAAAAAAAACAACACAGGGGAAAAAATATTTTATTGCACAGCTCCGGGGGTCTTCCGTCTTCGGGGGTCTTCTCGCCGGACTCCTCCGCTATGTGTGTGTAGCTCTTTTACTAGCGGAGGAGTCCGGCTTTCTTCCTCCCCGCCGCCGGCCTCTTCTCCCGACTTCGGGGGTCTTGTCCCCCTCTTCGGTTCTTCTGCCGGGCCACCGCGCCTTCTTGTAGCTCTTTTACAGGCGGTGGCCCGGTCTTCTGTCGCCGCTGCCTTCCGTTCTTCTGTCGCCGCCTTCGGTTCTTCTGCCGGGCCACCGCGCCTTCTTGTAGCTCTTTTACAGGCGGTGGCCCGGTCTTCTGTCGCCGCTGTCGCTGTCGCCGCCTTCCGTTCTTGTTCTTCTTCTTGTTCTTCTTCTTCTTCTCCAGGCGATGTTGACACGTCGCTCCCTCCGGCCGGAATGCCAGAGCCGCGCTGTGCGGTCACTTATATAGTGACAATGGGGCGGGGTCACATGGTATATGTCACATGGGTTGGTCACATGGGTTGATGTCACATGGGGACTATGACATCGTAAGGGGGCGGGGTCACCATGTGACCAACCCATGTGACATATACCATGTGACACCGCCCCATTGTCACTATATAAGTGGCAGCGGAGCGTGTCCCTGGCATTCCGGCCGGAGGGAGCGACGTGTCAACATCGCCTGGAGAAGAAGAAGAAGAACAAGAAGAAGAACAAGAACGGAAGGCGGCGACAGCGACAGCGGCGACAGAAGACCGGGCCACCGCCTGTAAAAGAGCTACAAGAAGGCGCGGTGGCCCGGCAGAAGAACCGAAGGCGGCGACAGAAGAACGGAAGGCAGCGGCGACAGAAGACCGGGCCACCGCCTGTAAAAGAGCTACAAGAAGGCGCGGTGGCCCGGCAGAAGAACCGAAGAGGGGGACAAGACCCCCGAAGTCGGGAGAAGAGGCCGGCGGCGGGGAGGAAGAAAGCCGGACTCCTCCGCTAGTAAAAGAGCTGCACACACATAGCGGAGGAGTCCGGCGAGAAGACCCCCGAAGACGGAAGACCCCCGGAGCTGTGCAATAAAATATTTTTTCCCCTGTGTTGTGTTTTTTTTTGTACTTTATTTCACAGGTGAATGGGTAGGGGTACATTGTACCCCATACTCATTCACATAGGGTGGGGGGCCGGTATCCGGGGGCCCCCTTCTTAAAGGGGGCTCCCGGATTCCGATAAGCCCCCCGCCCGCAGACCCCGACAACCAACGGCCAGGGTTGTCGGGAAGAGGCCCTTGTCCTCATCAACATGGGGACAAGGTGCTTTGGGGTGGGGGGGCCGCGCGGCCCCCCCTTCCCCAAGGCACCCCCCCATGTTGAGGGCACGCGGCCTGGTACGGCTCAGGAGGGGGGGCGCGCTCGCTCGCCCCCCTTTCCTGGCCGGCCGGGTAGCGTGCTCGGACAAGGGTCTGGTGTGGACTTTGGGGGAACCCCCACGCCGATTTTTTTCGGCGTTGGGGTTCCCCTTTAAGCCCATTCCAGGCGGCGGAGCCCGCGACGTCTCCTTCGCGGGCCCCGCCTACCTGTACACGCGCTCGAAATGGGCGGACTTTCCGAGCGGGAACAGTCCGCTCATTTCGAAAGTACAGCGGACAGGCCCACACACGGGCGGACTGTTCGCTCAAACACAGTTTCAGCGGACAGTTTTTCGGAATTTCCGAAAGACTTTGTCCGTCTAACTGTCCGCTGAAACTGTCCGCTGAAAGCCCACACACGAGCGGACTGTCCGCCCAAACACTGTTCAGCGGACAAGGTTGGGCGAACAGTCCGCCCGTGTGTACGCGGCCTAAGAGAAAAAAATGCCCCTGTATCATTTGTCTTACTGGAAGGAAAATGTCCCTGCATCAGTGGTGTCACTGAAAGGGAAAAAGTCCCTATGTCAGTGGTGTCACTGGAAGCAAAATATGCCCCTGTACCAGTGGTATCACTAAAAGGAAAAAATAAAAAAAAATTGCCCTTTGTCTGTGTTGTCAGTCTGAGGTAGTATGAATAGGGTGGGGAGCTGGGAGGCTGTGGACTGTGCGACTTGCTTTCAACTATGGGGCTCTGAGAGAGGGGAGATGGCTATGAGAAGGAGAGGGGGAGGTCTAGGGCTAACTTGCTACCCCTACCCTCTGTGTACTTACAGTTCAGACCTCCTCAATGCGGCACCTACTCAAAAATCATGGCAGCATCTTCTTCTTCCCATCTTTGGTCATGTGATTTGTCCTTGCTGTTGCAAGGAGGAGAGAGAAGAGTTTTCCCTACAGCAATTGTCATGGCTCTGGCCTTGTGCTCCTTTCTTAATGACAGGAGTGATGGCAGCGTCAATCCTGTCATTTAGACAACTGGAGAATACAGTGTTGATAGGCTCCTTAGCACTCCCCCTACACATAACAACTTTGTGCCCAGAGCAAGTGCAGCTTCTGCCCTCCTTGTCCCAGCCCTGTTTCCTTGGATGAACATAGTTTTTGCACCAGCATGGCAGTATTGCTCAGGTCTATTGCTCTGACTTGTCTTACTGAACACCGCCTGAAGGTCGACTGAAAAGTTTATCTGGACAAGAAGTACATAACTTTACAAGCATTATAACCATTCCAAGTATTTTTCTGTATGATGATCTTATATACATATATTTTCCTGATCCTGGAGTTAAACGGTATCTGTTACAGCTTTTTATTGTTAAATAAAATCCTGTTGCTTATCTATTTGTTGATCTATGGTGAAAATGAAACATTAAAATATGTTACCTACATTACAGTAGTGATAATGTAGTAGTGTAGTGATAATATGTGATGAGCTTGAGCAAATACAGTTTACTAAATGCTATTTATACTCCAGTACTCACTGCCCTACAGTTGGATGTCCCTTTGGAAATATGATTCAGATCCTATTTATCATAGGAAACTTTTTTCCCATTCCCTTTTCAACATAATACAAACATAGCTAGTAGTAGTTAGTCACATTCAATAAATCTCTCCCAAAGAATGCCGTGTTACCCCTTTAAACATATATGAATAACAAGTGCAAATATGTCATGTAAATATATAATACAATACAATGGAATCCAAACATCACATAAATTAATGAAGCTCCACTAGAATGATGCAAAGGTTCATCAATGTATATAAAAATATGATAAACATAAATTAAAAAATTCCACATCCTTGCTCACTCTAATGTTCAATATAGTGATTCTCCAATCCACCACCATGAAAAAAATGAAACCTCTGAACAAATAATATGACCCCTAAGAAACTGAGGTCATTTACACTTTTGGAACTTAAAGATCCTTTCATAAGCAACAGTGGATGGCATCAGCAACACTTTCTCAGAATCTCAGACATAACACGAGCCAGGCAGCATATTTCCATGCCCCTTGATCCAGGCACAGTGGTCGTGATGATGTTAGTGAGGTATGATCCAACCATTGTGTTTCATCACAAACTACTTTATCAGGGACTGTGTCATTCTAGCCTCTGAATTGTAGTCAGGTGACTTGGACCACAATTATTGAAAATGTCTATCTATATTTAAATGGGTAACAGACGCAAACTCTCAAGTGCAGGACAGTCCTATAGCAGATTAGGAGAGATAACATCATTTTCCCAGGGAGATATACATTAATGTGTGTCATCAGCAACAACTTCAGGGGACCTTACGCATAGGGCGGAGCACCAAGACCTGTCAATTTGCATAGAATGAAAATTAGCAAATAGCCGGTCTATTGACACAATATCATGGAAACTAAGTGGTGAGTGGTGAGAGTTGTCCTCCCTCCAGGCATTTTATGCTAAGTAAGTACATTTCAATAAGGTTTTATAGATGTTATTACATAAATAGAGAGCACTATAGAACTTTATTCTTTTCTTTTTGAGCTTCATTTGTGAATTACCTGTGGTGAACGATATAGTGGAGTAAAATTGCCATTCTTGGATACAGCTGTCTCAGCCTTAAAGAGGACTATGCGTGCCTGACTGATATAGTAATATTATTGCCAGGGTTGCACCGATACCATTTTTTTTTTCTTTTGCACCGATACCATTTTTTTTTTTTAAGACCGTGTACACGTACTGATATATTTTTTTAAGTACTCAATACTTCTTTTTAATGTTATGTGACAGTTTTCAAAATACAAAATACAATACAGACTAATGATATTGTCTTTATAATTATGAAGAACTGTAACTCAAGATATTATAAAAGGTTCACTGATGGGGTGGCACTGATGAGGAGGCACTAATATGCAGCACTTATAGGCACTTATAGGTGGCACTGATGGGCAGCACTGATAGGTGGCACTGATGGGCACTGCTAGACGGCACTTATGGGCATTGATATGTGGCACTAATGGGCGGCACTTATGGGCACTGATGGACGGCACTTATGGGCAATATAGGTGGCACTGATGGGCGCCACTGATAGGGGGCACTGATGGGCACTGCTAGGTGGCACTTATGGGCACTGATGGGTGGCACTGATGGGCAGCACTTATGGGCACTGATGGGTGGCACTGATGGGCAGCACTTACGGGCAATGATAGGTGGCACTGATGGGCAGCACTTATGGACAATGATAGGTGGCACTTATGGGCACTGAAAGGGAACACTGATTGGCAATTGGCATTTAATGAAGGAGACAAATATCATTCAATTGCTAGCCTGACAATAAATGCCTGTAAATGTCAGAATCGGCAACCCATCAGATTCTGTACTGAAAGCGACGTTCTGTCAGAACAATGTGACGACCATCTTAGTACACCCTGCACTTGGCCGCAGTAAGCCTGCACTCAGAAGGTGGCAGTTGACATCTTGTTACACCCAGCCCTTACTATATGGGCTGGGTGTAACAAGATGTCTGCTGCCGCCTTCTGACTGCAGGCTTACTGCGGTTGATTGCAGGGTGTACCCAGATGGGCGTCACAGTGTTCAGTTACCAAATGCGATGGCCAGGTCGCTGATTCTGAAAAAACACCCTAGCAGCTGTGCCCGCGCCCCAGCCCCGGCTAGCTTACCTGACACTGCTACCAGCCTGTTGACTCCCTCTCCGCCTACTTTTCCTTCTGACATTCCCAGGTATCGGATTAAGCATTGGGAACATTTGCACGAATACTAATATCGGTATCGGTGCAACACTAATTATTGCACTTTGTATTTTGTTTAAGTGAGCACAATAATTTATATTTATAAAAATTGCAGATACTGTTTAGCTGCTTAGCTGTTTTTTTTAACTTTCATTAGTATTATTTTGGAGCTTTTCCCAGTGAAATAAATAAACTCTTATGCTGATTTATTTTAATTTTTTTAATTAAAAGCTAGCTGATGTGGGTCCTGTTGACAAAGAACCCGAGTAAAGGTGTGTAAAGTCGGTGCATGTATTAACTACAATATTTGGGGAGCTTTTTCAGTAAACAAATACAAGCTATTTTTGATTTATGGATGAAAGACAATCCACAACTCCATGTACAAATTGGCCATGGTGGTCGGAAAAAAAGAAAAGAAAATAATTGTGTAATAGGAGAAATGCCACACTCATGAGAATAAAGTACTGCAACTCCCAAATGATACTCAATGGCCTTGAGCCCAGCGCTGTGGGGAATCAAGGAGTACAGACTTTGAACATGCAATGTGGCCCATAGAAACAAAACAATATCAGTTGTAGTGTACATTATATTTTGTGTTGCATGTAATTTGCAGCATGTGGATTGCACTACACGTGCCCTATGCACCAGAATGGGGGAGTATTATTGGGACACTGCCAATCTCAATGCTAAACATATTTCAAACGCTTTACATCATTTCAGAGAATGCCATGATGGGGATTTGTCCTCTTTCAGGTTCACTGGCATTTCCCAGGGGTGGAGATAAGAGTAGGTGACTTCTGAACAGATAAGCTTGGTGGATTTTTAGTCTTAAAACCAGAGTCCCTTTGGGGTTCAACCTTAGTTGGGACCTGAATTTACATTTATATTAACTATAATATTCCTATTTGATAAATTTTTTACCCTATATCTTCCACCATTTCTCATATTCTGTTGTCTCCTCTTGTTCTCCCCTTGGTCATTCGTACTATTGTTTTATTATTTCTATTTTTTATCATTGTGAATTATATACATTGTTACTTTATTTCCTATTGTGGTTTGCTTTTTAATAAAACCAACTCACCTTTCCTTCTGGTCTCATTGTATCAATTTGAGAATTAAGAGGCCAAATTGGGAAGTCTCTGTGACCAATGAAGGAAATGAGGCCAGCATAATTGTGCCATTTTCACACACAATCTGGCCTGGCAAAAGCTTGCCACCTCCTGGCTTGCCACTGGAGAGTTGCTAGAATCTCTGAGCCAGTGTGACTCTTGTTCCCCAGGCATACCAGCTACAAAACATCAAGGAAGAGAGTTACTTTTGGCTATTTCTCTGAAGTGCTTCTGGAAGACTATTGGTTTCAAGGAGTTCAAGAATGAAGTCAGTGAATCGAATGGGGTAGATGTGACTGTGGTGTCAGCACCATCAATGTGAATGCCATGGACGACACCATCAACTGCAGCAGTGTTCCCCATCTGTATTCTTCTCAGCCACCATAAAAATTCAGAAAATGCAGAATAAAAAATGACCTAAACATTTTTTTTCTAGTTATACTGAATTGGATTTGGTGCTCCAGTTGGTACTCTACTTAAGCCAATTAATAATGTAAAATTAAAAAAAATCTAAAATATAGAAACAGCTAGAATTGTTTTCTTTGTAGGTGGTCTTAATATCTAGTAACCCATTTGTGACCCCTGATTAATATTGTAGGTAATGTGATGCATTTAAAATATTTTTCAATGTTCCAGAGATAAACAAAACAATACACTTAGGGGGATTCAGATTTTCAATTTGTAACAATTAAAAGCAAAACAATTCTCAACGATTTATTGCACCTAGCCTTCCATGACCTGCAATAAAATGTTCTGTAATATTAATATTAAGTCTCAAAGGACAGAAAACCTGCCAAATTAGTATCTTTTAAGTTTCAAACTGATTTATGTTTATCACTTGCCTTAAAGCAACGTACTGTATTTCATTAGAACCTAAAGGATTGGCAGCAACACAGATATATATTTATCAAAAGCTTTTACAGGAGTGTTTCATTGGCAGAAGAAAGCATTCAAGTCCTTGCTATCATCAACATTGTATTGCACTAGTTGCATGAATGTAGGAAAGTATTCCTATATAATAAACATCTGTAGTATTGTAATCACTGTTTAAATATTGGGAGTAGTACTCCAAATCTTGCTCATACTTTGAGAATACTAATGCTATTCTTGCACTAATACCTGTAAATATAACATAGTCTGACAATAAAATAGTGAAGCCTTATATATTACATGTTAAATAACAGTATAGGTATACATGATTAAAAGACATAGTGACCTAGAAGTCTAGCAGTAGAATTTACTTGTAGCTTGTGTGGAATAATTAATCTTTTCATGAAATTAAATGAGTTTTACAGTTTAAAGGCTTAGTTCACTTTTTTTTTCTAAATTCCAGCTTCCCTTTATACCAATATGATATTAATGAACATTGGTTGCAGAAAATAAAAAGCTTTTTTTACTGAGGCCTTACTTTAGCCTCCAGTTCCCTGGTAATTGGAATGGGAAAATTGTTAGTGAACTAAGGAAATAGTTCAGCAGTAGGGATGGTCCCGATGTTGGAGTCGAACCTAAGTTTGACTCGAACATCGGGTGTTCGCCCGTTCGCCGGATAGCGAACAATTTGGGAAGCCGCGGAACACCCTTTAAAAGTCTATGGGAGAAATCAAAAGTGCTAATTGTAAAGGCTTATATGCATGGTATTGTCCTAAAAAGTTTGGGGACCTGGGTCCTGCCCCAGGGAACATTTATCAATGCAAAAAAAAAAGTTTTAATAACAGCCATTTTTTCGTAGCAGTGATTTTAATAATGCTTAAAGTGAAACAATAAAAGTGTAATATTCATTTAAATGTTGTATCTGTAAAGTGGCGCATGTTTCCCGTGTTTAGAACAGTCGGAAAGCAAAATTACATTTCTAAAGGAAAAAACGTCATTTAAAACTACTCGCGGCTATAATGAATTGTCTGTCCGGAAATACACATAAAAGTTCATTGATAAAAACGCCATGGGATTCCCCCACGGGGGAACCCCGAACCAAAAAAAAAAAAAAAAATGCATTAGGGTCCCCTCATATTCCATACCAGGCCCTTCAGGTCTGGTATGGATATTAAGGGGAACCCCGTGCCAAAATTAAAACAAAAATGGCGTGGGGGTCCCCCTCAAAATCCATACCAGACCCTTCAGGTCTGGTTTGGATTTTAAGGGGAACCACGCGCCAAAATGTAAAAAGAAAAATGGTGTGGGGTCCCCCCAAAAATCCGTACCAGACCCTTATCCGAGCAAGCAATATGGCAGGCCACAGGAAAAGAGGGGGGGGCGAGAGAGCCCCCCTCCTGAACCATACCAGGCCACATGCCCTCAACATTGGGAGGGTGCTTTGGGGTAGCGGCCCCCCCAAAGCACCTTGTCCCCATGTTGATGGGGACAAGGGTCTCATCCCCACAACCCTTGCCCGGTGGTTGTGAGGGTCTGCGGGCGGGGGGCTGATCAGAATCTGGAAGCCCCCTTTAACAAGGGGACGCCCAGAGCCCGTCCCCCCATGTGAAATGGTAATGGATACAAATTTACCCCTACCATTTCACAAAAAAGTGTGAAAATGGTAAAAAAAAAAAAAAAAGACACTACACGCCTTGGGACAATAAAAATATAAAACTGCCCCACAGAGTCTTCTTCTTCTTCTTCTTGGGCTCCGGCGGACCAAAAAAAAAAGCCGCCTACAAACTGCCTCCATGGGAGGCACCCACCATAATGATAGGCCTCCCAGGTGACAGTTTTTTTATAACTGAGGGCGTGGACACATGATGACATTGCTGGGTGACCCCACCCCTCTCTGATGCACGGGGCAATCCCTATGGCTTTCCCGTAGTGTCAGAGGGGGCGGGGTCATTCGGTTACATAACCAGATGGCCCCGCCACCTTCTACGGGCTTTCCCTTAGTGTCAGAGGGGTCGGGATCACTCGGTTACATAAATGGGTGGCCCCGCCCCCCTCTGGCGCTATATAGCCTTTAGAAATGTAATTTTGCTGTCAGACTGTTATAAACACGGGAAACATGCGCCGCTTTACAGGCATACTATAGACACCCCCAGGTACGAAATTTAAAGGAATATTACACATTTATTGTTTCACTTTAAGCATTATTAAAATCACTGCTCCATTTTTGAAACTTTTTTTTGTATTGATACTTGTCCCCTGGGGCAGGACCCAGGTTCTCAAACACTGTTTAAGACAATACCATGCATATAAGCCTTTAAAATTAGCAATTTTTATTTTTCATGTTCTTGTCCCATAGACTTTAATGGTGTTCGCGTGTTCGAACAAATTTTTTGCCTGTTCGCATGTTCTGGAACTAACTGAACGGGGGGTGGTCGGCCCATCCCTATTCAGCAGTTATTCTCACTAATACAAACCCTGCATCTGCCCCCCCCCCCTAAGATGTTTGCTCCCACGAACCTCTGCAGTTACATGCTAATCCAATGCAAAAATTGTCAGTGAGCAATGTTCTCACTAAATACACAGCCATGGAATGGATTTTTTTGCACCTTCTTCTTGCAAGGTTAATTTGGCAGAGTGTGGAGGAGCTGAGCGATCACATACCAGCCTATGTGGAGCAGAGCTGTAGAAAACAGGAGACGTATGTTCCTGAAAGTCTGTAAAGCTCACCATACACTATATAATCTGATTGTACTACCGCCTTTAGATCTACCATCCACTATGTACACTATATTGTTAAAAGTATTGAGATGCCTGCCTTTACACACACATAAACTTTAATGGCATACCAGTCTTAATTCGTTGGGTTTAATATTGAATTGGACCACCCTTTGAAGCTATAACAGCTTCAACTCGGAGGAGCGAAGTGGGTCTCATTCTGGGTGGACGTCATATGATGGTGCCTCAGAATGGCCACTCCTTTGCGACCATGGCAGTGCGCAGCATGGCAATTGAAGCCGCTCTGTGTTCCTAGGACACAGAGAGATCACAAACTATGCAAACAGCTGATGATGCGGCTCTTTAACCATGTGATCAACTGGGTCCAATCACAGCCGGTCACATGTAAATGCGGAAGTGCCATTTATCGGATCTCCTCACCTCACACTGACAGAGTGTGTGGTGAGGAGAGCCGATCGGCGGCATCTCTGCACAGGTGAGACCAGGACAGGAAATCAGGGCAATAATCATCAGTGCCCTGATTACAATAAAGCCCCAGCAGTGCCCATCAGTGACACCAATCAGTGACCATCAGTGACAACAATCAGTGCCCATTAGTGATGCCAGTTAGTGCTGCCTTTCAGTGCCCATCAGTGACTTCTCATCAGTGCTGCACATCAATGCCCATCAGTGCCCATTAGTGCCACCCATCAGTGCCGCCCATCATTTCCCTATCAGTGCCTTCTATCCATGCCACCTATCTGTACCCACCATTGCCACCTAGCAGTGCCCACCAGTGCCACCTATCAATGCCCATCAGTGCCGCCTATCAGTGCTCTTCAGTGCCGCATATCAGTGCCACCTATCAGTGCCCATCAGTGTAACATATTAGGGCCTCTTTATCAGTGCCACCTAATCAGTGCCCTTCAGTGCCGCCTCATTAGTGCCATAAGTGTTACCTCATCAGTGCCCATCAGTGCCACTTCCTCAGCGCATATCAGTGAAGGAGAAAAATTACTTATTTACAAAATGTTGAAACTAAGAAAAACTTTTTTTTATGTTCTGTCTTTTTTCTTTTCTTTAGTAAAACAATAAAAAAAACAGCAGTGATTAAATACCACCAAAAGAAAGCTCTATTTGTGTGAAATTATAAAACTTTAATTTGGGTATAGTTTTGCATGACCGTGCAACTGTCATTCAAAGTGTGAATGCACTGAAAGCTAAAAATTGGCCTGGGCAGCAAAAGTGTGAAAGATCTCAGTAGGCAAGTGGTTAAGGGATATGATCAACATGTACAAATACCTAAGGGATCCATATAGCGAACTTGGTGTTGAATTATTCACTTTAGGGTCATCACTAAGGACAAGGGGGCACGCTTTACTTCTAGAGGAAAAGAGATTTAATCTCCAAAAATGGAAAGGCTTCTTCACAGTAAGAGCTGTACAAAAATGGAATAGACTCCCTCCAGAGGTGGTTCTGGCCAGCTCAGTAGATTACTTTATAAAAGGCCTGAATTCTTTCCTAAATTTACATAACTGGATAATAATATTTACAGGTAAGGTTGATCCAGGGGATATCCGATTGCCTCTCTGGTGGATTAGGAAGCCATTTTTTCCCCTGCTGGAGCAAATTGGATCATACCTTGCTGTTCTTTTTTTTGCCTTCCTCTGGACCAACTGTGGGTATAGGAGTGCGTATAGGGGATTGTATGATTTGTGTGCCCTTTTATACATTGAATTAGATGGACTTGTGTCTTTTTCAACCTGACTATGTAACTTTGGGATGGCATGGACAGAAAAGACACAAGAAAAAGCTTCTATTCATTAGGAAATGTGAAATTATGCCTGAGAAGGGGAACTTAGCCTTTAAAAGACTGCAAACGGGTTATATAAATACACCTAGTCTGTGGCTTGAAATTATTTTTCAGGGGCCGATATACTGCCTGACAAATCTATGATGCTAAAAGCACCTAAAAAAGAGCGGACAAGAAAAAGAATGGACCTATTCCCCTTAAAAATGTATACTTGAAACACATCAATTATAAGGGTTTTTAACTGTTCAATCTAGAGACGGTCTGTTAGGGACCATGCAAAGAATAAACATTGGGACTAGGGATGTATAGGTGCTTTGGTATTGTGTCTGGTGTGATAAAGGTGACACTTCATAGATGTGAAAAGGAAAAGAGCAAAGCTACAACACTATACACAAAAATTATAGACAATCCGGGTCCACAAAAAAGCTCACAGTTATGAACAGTGGCTGGTGGTTGCACTTACTTATGTGTTACAAAACAGGGAATTCAGGCAATTAAAACGGAGCATTGCATTGTTTTTGTACCAATTTTGTACTGACTTGACTTAAACAGAGAAAATGGGGAGGTCAGAAAAAGTGTTTCTTTAGATATCACGCCACATCCAATGAATTGAACAAAAATAGAGATTAACCCAAATAGACTTTAAGGGCATGAATATCTACACAACAAAAAATTGATTGAAAAAAGTTTAATTTATTAAATATATATGGTAAAAAATATAACATTAAAATTATGGAACCACCAGTATATAGGAATGTATACAGATCTAGAGTGTGGACACCAAAAATAGCAGCACGCGATTAAATGTGGTTATTCATCCGACGAGTGTCAGTTACATTCTTTCCTCAGGGGTGTTCTTCAAGAACTCGAAAATGTGCATACAGGCTGAAATGGTGTCATAGAACTAACATTCCAAGATAAAAACATAAGAAAGGATTGTGCTTTTGTAAAACGATCCTAGTCACCCCAAAGAGGACAATGCCTCTAGATAGAAATTGTGTCTGGCGGTCAGTGATAGTGGGCCCTTTCTCCCCCCACACATATATATGGAGAGCCGCCTGGGACACGGCAAACAGGAGCACTGAGGCCAAAGAATGAAGGGTCAGTCTGATTTATAGTATTAAACCCCAGTTTTTTAGACAGCATGTAACAAGCACACAGCGTCCTGACATCCATCTGCAATGGAGTGACTTAAACAGAGGTAATCCTGATTGTAATATGGGTTACTGAATAAGTCAGCCCTTGCAAAAAAAATAAAAAATACAAGGTCTGCTTACTTACAAAGAACCCCCTCCCCTATAGCAAGATGCTGCACTGAAATTAGAGGAAACACTGACACCATAGGTGAAGTCATCATATTTCTAATGAGATAATGAGTAGCCCAAATTTTATGAGAAGACGCTACAGCACTGTGCATGATATGGTTTTAGGTTTCATTCAGTGTCAAAACATTATGCCATCCATCATAACCGTAACCCGGCGAATACATTGTTCTTGGGAATAGATAAGTACAGTGCTCACTGGAGAGGAAGCTCTCTGGTGAGAGAATTATCTAAGTTGGAGATGAGCTGGATACATAGGGTACGGTGTTATACCCCGTATGGTCTTAATGTAGAAGTGGATGTCAACGCTTTTATTGATAACAGTTAGTTGGTAATTGATGAAATGAAATACTGTGAACCCACTGTGAGTTTCTGTTAGGCCCTAGTCAGGATAATTTTTGAGGGGTGCTTTTTCTGGATTTTTCCAAATTTTTTTATTATATATTTTCATTATATTTATATACTCCTTTGGATATACAAAAGAAAGTGGGTGATGAGAATCCCCCCTTTTTTTAGTTTTGGTTTCCTGTCGTTTTTTGTCTGTTTTTTCTGTAAAGGAAGGAATGGTACAAAATAACAAAGGGCATTTTGAGTTGTTTTTTGAGAACCCTAAGCTGATTAGAACAATGATCTTCACGGCACCACTAGCATGGTGAATATACATTTATACAAGTAACCTAGGTGATTAACGGGAAACATAAAAAATGCCTTTTTGGCATATTATGTATAACCAATTTTTATATTAAAAATATTTTTCTTTCTTTTCGAAATAAAATAGGGTATATATATATTCTATGGGTTATTCCCTGGGATATATATATTAGTGGCTGGTAGTCCTAGGGGTTTATCTATCTATTCAAAGATTTTATCTCTTCATAATAAGATTAATCAATTGAAGAAAGTCTAATTTTATTTACCTTTTAATTTTTTATTTTTTTATTTAATATATATATTTTTTCCATATCATATTTAAATAGAATTTAGATCTGAATATACCAACCGATGTAAAGGATGTTGTATACATTTGATATTGAGTCAGGTGTATGGTAATTCTTGCCCTGATTTAATGTCTGTTTTTCAGATCTAGATCGAATTTTCTGTTTAAGGTAATTTCTGCCCGGTTTTAAATATTCGTTTTTTTTTATTTAAATCAAATTTTTCGTTCGGGTAGGTAGTGTACGCCTTGGGATTCGATCGTTTATAATATAATGGAAGGTATGTGGAGATAACCTTTGCATACCTGTCCATTACGATGTTGTGATCTGCCCTTACTTAATATGGCCATCAGAAGCTCAGAGTGGGGCGGAACTAATTGCATGTAATGGTATTTAATGCGGTGAGTCAATACGCCGCCCGTGCCCCTGGAAGACGTTACTTTTAACGAAACGGCGTAGGGAGGAGTGGCGTATTGACGTCACCGCGTTCCACCCTGAACCCCGAAGCGACGGACAGCGTTTACGAAGCCGGCCGGCAAACTTGTTTGTAACACAGCGAACTGTTTTTTCAGCTTGATGTAAGTGCAACCTTTTATTTATTTTATTAAACTTTTGTTTCTGTATGTGCCGGGCAATGAGTGGTGTGGCCGTAGGACCTTTCCAAACACCTGAACTGAGATTTATCTTCCTGGTGGTCCATGCGCAGAAGGAGTGTTTCTCTTTTGGCCATATCTGGTCTCTGTGATGGGACCAGTCTAGCTGGTAAGCGGCAGTAATATTGGTGGTGGAAATCTGTCTCTGCATCTTTGAGGACACCTTTTCTCTTATCAGTGTGGTGTGGTACACGGTGGAGACTACAATCAAAAAGAATATATTCATTATATAACATAATCTTTTGGTGTAGATGGTGATATGGACTAATTTTTTAATATACACATACTTTGGATTATATTTTGCTTAAATATTGTTAGATATATTCCTCCATTTATTTATTTTTATTTATTGTATTTATTTTTCATAAATATTTTTTGGATCATTTTCTAGCGCAGCTTTTTTGGAAAATTAACTAGGATTTGTTTTGTGGGTATCTCACTTATAAAGTTGCTGCTGCACTCACGGTATAATATTTCATATAATTTATTTGTCAATATTTTATTCAAGAATAGCGCTGTATTTTTTTGGGTTACATGATATTACACTTGATTGCATTTCCGAGGGTGAGGGTAAGATAAGCATATTAACCAATTTTTTTTTAGTCCACAGTTTTATTTTTTATATAATGTATCTTGGCATAGGGAAGGGGTCCTCAATAAATAAACGGACCATAATTATAGTGCAAGGTCCAGTAGAATTACAACTTTTATGTTCTTTCTTTGTCTTCTCGACAGTCCCCTGACAAAAAAAAATATTTATATTTTAGCTTAGGTTTTTGTGAACCTGTAGGATTGAAATTTTTACGTATTTTTTTTTTTTTAAATGTACTGTATATACTGTATAATGTCTCCAAAATGTTCTTAAAAATATTTTATGCAAGTTTCCAAATACCTTTCAGTATGGTGATTTTCATAAGTATGTGACAGTTCGTGAAATGCAATGTGAAATGATTATTGCATTATTGCATATTGCAATTTTACAGTCTCAGCATTATTTGGAAACAAGTAGGAGTACATGTCAGTTTTTTCTAAATCAATGTAGTATTATAAATCTATGCTTTTTCAATTTAACAAGAAATAGAGAGAGGAGTAGTCATAGTGGGGTCCTTCACAAATAGACCAATTAATGGAAATAAAAGTGTATGCATCAGAGCTTTTGTACATACTTGGGTCCATATCCTCTAATGCTCTGTTTTCCTCCCAACACTATTAACTCAATCCTTTACAGTCCATTTAATTATCTGAATGAAAACTATTCTTGTAATAATATAGATGTGATGAAGTCATGGGACTGCTGAGATAATTTTAATTTTATTGCAGTCTATCATGTATGTTTTAGGAATGAAGTACCACCAATTACTTATGTTCATCTTTTTTATCTTTTGCATTCATTTTTGTGTACTGTATTTCCCAAAGTCCACCCCATCCTCCACTGAGGTCATGTGGCCTGGTATAGTCTAGTAACCCTTTTCTAGACTGCCAGGCTGTATGCTCAAATAATGGTTTGGTAAGGGCTTTTGGGGTGCCAACTCCTTAACATCCAATGACTCATCCCTGCTGCTGGCAGTAGGGCAGTAGAGATAAGTCACTGGTTATTAGGATGCCGACTGGTGCCAGCTCACATCTCCTTCTCAACCAAAAAATGCATCAGTAACAAAAATGAATCAAAAGCGCATCAAAAATGGATTAAAACTCAAGTCACACTACATAATCGCACTGAAAATCAGATCAAATCGCAACCGTACAAGGGTGTACTGACAATTTCAAACAGAATACAAGGTGGGAGTAGCAAATAATTTTGCCCTGCCCACCTATGGGATATTGTCAGACCCAGAAATTGCTAGAAAAAAGCTGGTGACAGTTATTTTTCATACTTACCTGTAATTGGCTGAATTCAGGTGACAGGTGGAGCACAAAGATATTGGCATGAGTTTAAACTTGTAAAAGAAAAAGATGTACGCCATAAATTGTCAGGACATCAAGAAGAAAGGAACTGCTGCTGCTGCTCATCACCATGAAGTCCCTTATGCGCGGGATGATAGAGAGAGCCTTTATCACTGATGATGATGATGACCGAATGTGGCAGTGTCCTGCTATTCCTGCAGCTCAGTTACCCCATCCAGCCCCTGCTCAGATGACTTCACATGCTGTAGCGCTGGTTCTTCCTGGATCTGCTCTCTTTGTAATTGTCATTCCTCCGCTGCCTCTACTGGGTGCTGTAGATGCTGGTCTGCCTTCTCCTTCCATGTTATGGCAGCCACTTATGCCTCCTCCTCCTGACCTCTCTTCTTCAGGCCATCCTCATGTTATGCTGAGCGGAGAGATGTCAGAACAGTCTGGCACATGCACAGTACCGGCTGTTATTACCAAGAAAACTAGCCAGCACAGTTAGGGTCAAAGGCTTGCATGCAGCTCAAAAAAAGTGTAGAGCCTCCCAAAGGCTGCAATAAGGGAAATTAACACCCATGGAGCAACAATGACTGTGTCAGAAATGTTCAGCCTTACACAGTTCAAACTTACTCCCAACACCTGATTCTGAAGAAATTACAACTATGCTGAATCATAGTTGCTGGATTCCCGCTTATGAATGACATCCCTGCTTGTACTTTCCCTATTGCCAGTGATGATGCTGGTTCTGTTTCAAAACTTGGAGATATGTTCTCTGGCCCTGCAGCGAATGCTCCACCTCCTTCATCGGGTAAGTCTGCAGATATGAGTACTCTTTTGAATTTGACCCACTCTTTAACAGCTTTGATGGATAAATTAGGGCAGGAATCATCTTCCCAGAATCAAGCAGATGTGACTATAACTGATGTTTGGATAGATCCCATCTAGGCTGCTTTCAGTTCAGCCTGCCGTTTTCTGCTTGGTTGCTGTCCATAGTCTCTACTACTTTTTCTCCTTCTGTTGCGGAGAGTTGCTTTAAAGAAGTTACGGCCTGCAAACTCTACCCCTTAGGTTTCCATCTAAATAATGCGGTTAAAGAAAAAATCTGGAATTTTGATCTTTTGTTGTTATACCTTCTATGAGGGAAAATAGATACATAAAATCGGTTTCCCAAACTTTTACAAACTGGCTTCAGGCATTTTATATTTATGCAAGTGTTTTGGGTGTCCAGAAGTGTCCAGAAGTGTGCAGTGTTCTTTTCCAACACATCAACACATTATATCGTATATATAATTATCCGAACTAACGAATGTTGTATCTAAAAAAATGGAATGTAACAAATTAATAATAATAAATAACAATAATAATAATAAAAATGCATTATTATTATTATTATTATTATTATTATTAATTATTCATTCGTTCTCTTCCATTTGTTTAGATGCAGCATTCGTTATTTCGGATAATTCGTAACTTTGGATAAATTCGTATTTGTTATGATCACCAACAAACAAATTTGAAAGAAAATTCCAATACCTATAATTTAATAATTCTTTATTGTTAGTAAGTTAGTTGATTATTCTTTTCAAATTTTCGGATTTTCTTTCTTATTTTTGGATTTTTGAATTTCCAAATTCCCCAAAAAAACAAAAAATGAAATGAAAACGAAAATGAACACATTTTTCGTCAGTGCACATGTCTAGGTATATGTCATATTTATATAAACACTGCTATGCAATTTGTTAAGGCATCATGCACACGGGGCATTTTTACATCTGCTTTTAGCAGCACCAGACTTTTTATTTTGTAGCTTAAAAAGGAGACTGAAAGATCCCGGCCCCTCACCCTATGTGAATGAGTATGGGGTACATTGTACCCCTAAATATTCACCCCAAAAAAGTGTCAAGAATGAAAACAATACACAGGTTTTTAAAGTAATTTATTAAGGCAGCCATGACATCTCTTCCACTTTCTTCTCTCGATGTCTTCATCGTCTGCTTCTTCTCCCTCCTCTGCTGATGTCTCCTTCTCCTCTCCGGTTCTTCTCCTCCCTGCGTTGTCTTCTCCCCCTCTCCGGTTCTTCTCTTGTCTGGGTTGTCTTCTGCCTCTGCCAGGTCTCCTCTCTCCGCTGTCTTCTCTCTCTGTTTTTCCTCCAATGTCGTCTCAATGCGCTCTCCCTGGGTAATGCTAGGGCCTGCTGTGTGCTTTTACTTATATAGACATGGTTTAAGGCCATCCGGTGACATCATCCGGAGGCCCCATCTCCTTGTGATGCCACTGCGTGGTGCATTATTCAAAGCAAATAAACAAATAGCTATAACTATACTTTAAGTGTTGCTTGTCAGAAGACATTGGATCTCCATCTAGTCTGACAGATTTGGTTATTCTGTCATTCACATCTGCAGACTCCTCCTACAGTGCACTTAGAAAGTAATCCACCAGTAACTATGGATAAGGAGTGAAGTAGTATGGATCAGAGTGTATAATATAAAAGATTTTTTTTTTTTTTACATCAAATTTACTGTCTCCAGCATCACAAAAGAACGATCTTGGGCAGAATTTACCTTTTTATGGAAAATAGTCCAGTAAATGAAGAATTTACAGTATAAGCCATAAAACAAACCAAAGGAAGACTTGCAAACTTCAGTTTTAACTGACACGCTTTGCTATTGTATCTACCAATTGGACTGCTCAGTTTTAACATTGGGATGGGGGGTACATTTTCAACTATCTTTACAATATGGCTATTAAGGCTTAAATATATTATTCTCTGAAGAGTATAGTAGAATTATTTCTTGGCCATAGGATCATGACTTAGCATAAACTCTTTGCTTGATTAATTACTTCACACATTCCCTGGGTAGTCTTGTGGCGGCAGTGTATAATCCAGGTTTGCTGGTGGCAGTATCGCTTTTATTGTTAGAAATGTTTCAAAAATTGTGGTTTTAAACACGGATAAGCAGACAGGATTGTGGAGGCAGATTTGAAGTGGATTTTTACCAATTTGTTTAGTTATCAGCTTATCAAAAAGGGCATTCAGGCTGCAATTCTTTTATCAAATTTGGGAGTGCAATGTATGCAATGTTGAAGAATATGTTCAGCCAAAATGTTTTTCTTAAAGACAGATAACAGAAATAAATGCTTTTCTTTATTGAAGCTACCCTGACTGATTCTTTGTTATTTCTGTGTGCTTGTTGCAGATTTTGCCTCACTTGCTGTCTGTAAATCTTTCAAAAGGATCCTAGGATAAAGGGAATAAAAAAATTAATAAATAAACCTACATAAGTTTTAATACTTCCCTACTCTATTGACATGGTTGAATGAATGAATTAATAACTTGTATAGCGCACAACGCGAACTGAATCGCCATGTTGAACTTCCAGTGACCATTATGAGAGAGTGAGAGTGATAACACCAAATTTAACACACCTGCTCTCCATTCACATCTGAGACCTTGTAAGCCCTTGTACACACGGTCAGAGAATCCGTGGGAATGTGTCCTATCTGACCATGTTTTCGGATAATCCGACTGTGTGTGGTATGCATTGGACTGATTCCGTCGGAATATCCGTTGGACCCAATTTTTCAACTTGTTGGAAATATTTCCTGACCAACTGGGCCGATCGGACATACTCCGATCATGTGTAGAGAATTTTGATCGGACCAAGTGCCACGCATGCTCAGATCAAATTCCTACATCAAAGCTATTGGCTACTAGCCTGAATGTAGTCCCATCGTAACGAAATTACGTCATCACGTTCTGAATTCGGATGTTCGGATTTTTCGACAACTTTGTCCGACCGTGTGTATGCAACAATTTCGGACAAGATCCGCCGGGCAAAATCCGACGGGCAAAATCCGACGGATTTGGTTGTCGAAATCTCCGACCGTGTGTACAGGGGCTAACACTAATGAGTCACATGACACTGGGGAGGGAAAATGGCCAATTGGGCCCAATTTGGACGTTTTCACTTAGGGGTGTTCTCACATTTGTTGCCAGCGGGTTGAGTTATTTTGAGGGGACAGCAACTTTACACTGTTATAAAAGCTATACACTCACTAATTTACATTGTAGAAAAGTGTAATTTCTTCAGTGTTGTCACATGAAAAGATATAATAAAATATTTACAAAAATGTGAGGGGTGTACTCACATTTGTGAGATATTGTGTATGTATGTATATATATATATATATATATATATATATAAGTTTCATGCATAAAATAAAACTTTAAACTCCACTAAAATTGATCATGGAAAGAAATAAAATACAAGAAGCGTAAAGTAACAACTGGTGAATCAGAATTTTACAATAGTTCAATCATAAATATTCATGAATCTTGTTGATATTTTCTAGGTAAGAGCAGTGTATAAGACAGAAGAAAGAAGAATTAAATGATATAGTATACGTAATTGGCATGGTATACTACCCATCATCTACTACTAATGATGAGATCAATGTTTTACCAGAACAGGTGAACATTAGCAACATATTATGCTAGATTAGCCAATCCAGTTACCTAGTAAGCTGGTAAAGGGGTCTTTTTTGACAACTTGCCAGTTTATGAGGGACTTGCACTCCAAAGAGTCAATAGGGTAAACGTGAATCACAATTTTAATCACTGATTGGAGATATGAGTAATTATGAGATGAGACTGTCCATTGCAAATAATGTTACTGGCCTAATAAAGAGTTTCCTTTCTCCCTTAAAAAGACCCTCAGGCATTGGCCAGAGGTCAGTGAATGAAGGACAGGGAAATTAAGGCTGCAACTAATGATATTTTCATAATCGATTAATTGGCCTATTATTGTTTTGATTAATCGATTAATCTGATAAAATCATAAAAAATGTAAAATATAAAAAATATGTAAAATATAAAAAAGACCTGAAATACTATTCTGTAGATTTTCAGACAGGACTGTAATATAATGCATGACAGAGTCCCTTGTCATATACAGCTATCCTGTCGTGTCTATTCCTCCCGCGAACACCAGTGATGGGGTACTATTCCTCCTGGGAACACCAATGATGGGGCACTATTCCTCCCAGGAACACCAATGATGGGGTGCTATTCCTCCCGGGAACACCAATGATGGGGTGCTATTCCTCCCGGGAACACAAATGGTGGGGCACTATTCCTCCCGGGAGCACCAAAGATGGGGTACTATTCATCTCAGGAAAACCAATGATGGGGCATTATTCCTCCCATGAACAACAATGATGGGGTACTATTCCTCCCAGGAACACCAATGATGGGGCAATATTCCTCCTAGGAACACCAATGATGGGGCACTATTCCTCCTGGGAACACCAATGATGGGGCACTATTCCTCCCGGGCACACCAATGATGGGGCACTATTCCCCCCTCCCAGGAACACCAATGGGGTGCTATCCCCCCTCTCACAGGAACATCAATGGGACACTATTGCACCCTCCCAGGAAAACCAATGATGAGGCACTATTCCACCCACTCCCCGGAACACTAATGACGGGGCACTATCCCCCCCAGAAATACTTATAATCATGGGGCACTTGTTGCCAACTTGTCATCACAGAAATGAATGTACTACTGAGCATTGTATAGCTGCTACCTTATATCACTTCACAGGTGCAGCTCGGTGCACACAGCTGCTTCTCGCCTCTCTCTCTGTTCCCTTGAGGCAGCAGCGGGTGGAGCTGAGAATATCAGGAGGGGAGTTGACATCAGTAAGGAGGAGAGAGGCGGACGTGTCTGGTCACATGAGTGCCGCTGTATTTAATGAGAATACGTACACAGGATTCTAACACTGGGATGGAGGCGGGACTGGCAGGGAGGAAGGTGCGTCCCGTTAGACCAATGAATCGATTTTATTAATAATCATTTCATCCCTAAGGGAAATACTGTAGATCTTATATCACAGGTTTCCTTTGTAAACAGAATCAAAAGTATCCTTTAATAGTAGACTGCTTAGTTCCTTTACATGTTTACTACACATGTGGGGCAGATTGCAAATATCTGCCCAAAGGATCAGCCTCTCAATGGCTTATGGGGCAATTAGACTGGATTCACACCTATGCATTTTTAGTGCTTTTTGCATTTAGCAGATTTGCACTACAGCCCATTTACCATGGTTTCCTATGGAACACGTTCTGTAGTGCAAATCTGAAAAATGCAAAAAGCACAAAAAATGCATAAGTGTGAATCCAGCCTAAGTCATACAATAAACAGTTTACACATTGGTTAAAAAACCTTTAACAAGATAAAAATCTAAGTTATTGTTCACCGCAGACCCAAGATTAATGGAGTACATTTCAAAAATGTAAAAATTACCATTATCTACTCATATTCTTTTTAACTTTTTCCGTGGAACCAATTATCGGCTATATTCATCCTTTACATTTACATAGCACTTTAACCTAAATTGAATTAGTGCTTTATGCAAAATTTGAGTGTTTATAAATGTGGTCTAACAGTTGCTGAATACCAATACTGTTTGTATACCTCCCATGCTGCATGCAATATAAGACTGATAGATGATAGAATTTTGGCCTCTAAACATGAATACAATTAGTAATTTTATTCATGTTCAGAGGCCAAAGTTCTACCATCATTCTACTATGAAAATAGAAAATATTACTCACTCCAGCTTGCTCCCTTCTCTCTCATTTCTTCTAGGAAGCAGGAGATGACAGCAATGTAATAAAGAGAAAATGATGGTAATTACCAATATCACAGTATTTTTATGAATGAATAAATACAATTGTTTATTTAATTAGCATTTTGTTATCTACCTGAACAACTGTTGTCCTGCATTTCAATTTGATAGAACAGAAGAGACAATTTGGAAAGAAAACACCTAGTTTCCTCGGAAAGCAGGACCCTTACACGTGGATTTATTTTTAAAATAAGAGAAAAGGCTGGAGCTGAAGAATTTTTATTGGCAGACATCCAGATGCTATAGTATTCATCTTCTTATTCAGCTTCACATTAATCATCACTGTAATTTTTTTCAGCTTAGTATATGAAAGGACAGAGTCAATGTTTGAGCAGGAACAAAAGCCAAGTTCACTGACAAACAGAAAGACTGGACTGGCAGGGGTTCAGGTATGTGAGATCTGATTAAAAGACTTGATGCGTTGACATTAGGATATCCGCCTTTATTCAAAAATATATATAGAAATCCCTGTGGCTTCTGAAAAGAACATGTGAGATGTTGTCAGAGCCCATAGGGTCCATCTTTGTAGAGAATTAACTAACATTAGAATGGAAATGTTGCAAATGTAGCTCTCATTTTTTGTGGGAAGAGAGGGTAGGGGTATGAGAAATGGACCTCCCCAAATAGGATAAAGGGTCAAACCTGTATGTAAAAAGGAAAACCAGAATCTTTGCTAAGTAAAGCAGTGGGTTTAAAAGAAAAATGTGGTAGTGCCTCCACTACAGAGAGGGGATTCCATTCCTAGGAAATCAACCAGTAATCTAATCAAATTAACTGGGATCAGAGGAATTACTGCAACCAGCATATAACATTAACCATAAGTATATAGATGCACACCAGTATGGCGATAATACAAGCTTTATATACTGTATATTTTTATATAATCTTTTGTATACAAAAAATATTAATAATAGGACATACGAATATCCAATGTAAAAACAGGTATTATCAGCAAAGGTCCCAACAAGAGTTCCTGGTGGATCTATGCACATATACCCAGGTATATATATAGGCATTAACAGATACCTCCAGAAGAATGTTGCAGCAAAGTTCAGTTGCAGGGGCCCGTGAAGATGATCGTGCTGCATCTGTCCTTGTGTTGGAGACTCAAAGACAAGATCAGCGGTGATGGGGAGATCATCCAACTGTTGACCAACCAGCCTGGAATGCAGCTTTTCACAATCAGAAAATGTGGTGTGGCAGTGGAACTTAGAGTCAGTCGATCTACACTGCATGTCAGTCTTTCCCTAGTAGTTTCTAATCTGACATGCAACAGAACTCTAACTACCAGAAGTGGTCATAAGATGCCTAACCTGGCTTTAGACTATGCTAGTTATTGAGCTCTAAGCTATAACTAGCTATAGAATTTCAGACCAGAAGAGACAGGGTTAACTGAAATAACAGGAGCTGCATATAACTAAAATAATTATTGTAATTAATCTTTGATATTTATAGTACACATAAAAGAAAGTAGCATGCATACAATTATGCAGTTTATTATTATTAGTACATAGATAGGAGGAACATAATAGGATTTTTCCGGTGCCAAGAATAAATCAAGAATAAACTGATATAAAATATCAAATTTATTTATCCATAAAAAATCACCATACAGTAACCATATTGTAGAAGAACAGCAGTATTTTCTACATGTTTCACCATACAATGGCTTCCTCAGGAGCTAAGTACTGCATGTATGGTCATTATGAATTGAAAACAATATATTAGAGACATACACAATTGAATATTAAATAAATTCTCAATACAAACAATGAACACATGAAGAACTTTCAAAGAGCATGAAACCAGAAGGCCAACTTCAGCATATACCTAACTGACGTAATAGATAACCTGTCAATACAAAATTTGTGGCTCAATTGTCTAGAGCACAATGATAATTCTGAGATATCTGGTATACCACAGAGGGGGGCATAGGGACTCCAATGGCAATAGGCCTGTGGATATGGGAAGATATTAATTAAAAAAATAATGAATTAATTCAAAAGAGTGAACAAAATTACTGGATGGCTTGAAATGCATATAAAAGCAAAGGAGAAGACCTTAGAAAAATACAGGGTTGAGGGATCATCATCAGCATTCAGACTTTATAAAGAATGCAAAAAGAAATGTAAGGGTGCAATAAGGATGACTAAGATAGAACATGAAAGACACATAGCGGAGGAGAACAAAAAAAAAAAAATCAATCCCAAGAAATTCTTTAAGTATGTAAACAGTAAAAAAGGGAGGACAGACCATATTGGCCCCATAAAGAATGGGGAAGGACATCTGGTTACAAAGGATGGAGAGATGTCAAAGGTATTGAATTTATTCTTCTCCTCAGTCTTCACTGGGGAATCAAGGGGCTTCAGTAACCAAAACTTCAGTGTTTATCCTCATCACACATCACAGGAAACACCTCCATGGTTAACAAAGGACAGAATTAAAATTAGACTTGGAAAACGTAACATTAATAAATCACCAGACCCAGATAGCTTGCGCCCGAGGGAACTCAGTCAAGTAATTGCCAGACCATTGTTCCTAATTTTTTACTGACAGCCTACTGACTGGAATGGTACCAGCTGATTGGAGAAAAGCCAATGTAGCAGCAATATTTAACCACTACAATACAGGGCACTTTCACCCCCTTCCTTCCCAGCCCAATTTTCAGCTTTCATCGCTCTAGCGCTTTCAGTGACAATTGCGCAGTCATGCTACATTGTACCCAAATGAAATTTTTAGCATTTTGTTAGCACAAATAGAGCTTTATTTTGGTGGTATTTATTCACGACTCAGTTTTTTATTTTTTGCGATATAAGCGCAAAAAAGCGGACATTTGGAAAAAAAACAATATTTTCTTTTTTCTATTTTAAAAGAAATCCAATAAAATCAAATTTTGTCATAAATTTAAGCCAAAATGTATTCTGCTACATGTTTTTGGTAAAAAAAAATCCGTTAAGTGTATAATAATTGGTTTGTGTGATCACGGACATATGTACGCAAATGATCATGTACATATGTGTGCAGGTGATCACGTATATACGTGTGCAGATAATCATTGGAACATGTGATTTTAGTGGGACATATGTGGGGGACATGTTTTTATTATTAGGGACATGTGTTTTTATTATTTGGGGACATGTATGTTTTGGGGACATGTATGTTTTGGGGACATATGTGGGGACTGTGTTTATACTGTGTGGTGTGTGTTGTGTATTACACTAGACTGGTGATCAGTAAATAAAAAGCTGTAAAAAACAGCTCATACTCACTGATTATCAGCCGGCTGCAGCGATCTGCTCTCCTCTCCTCAGCGATGACTTCTGTGTGAGGAGAGGAGGAGCCGATTGCCTAGCAACCGGCTGTTTGTTTACATCACATGACGGCCGTGATTGGACACGGCCGTCATGTGATCAGGAGGGCTAATCAGAGAGCCCTCCTGCCGATCTGAGATGTGCCGTGTCCGGGTGACACGGGCGCGATCCCGCTCCTTCTGATGGACGTTCCTGAACGTCTTATCAGAAGTAGATGGCTCCCACCCGGCCGTATATGTGCATTGGCCGGGTGGGAAGTGGTTAAAGAGCGCCCAAAATACATCCCTGGGAATTACAGACCAGTTAGCCTAACATCGATAGTATGTAAACTCCTGGAGGGGACGATAAGGGACTATATACAAGATTTTAGTAAAGAGAATGGTATTATTAGCAGTAATCAGCATGCATTCATGAAGAATTGTCCTTGTCAAACCAATCTATTAACCTTCTAGGAGGTGAGTTGCCATCTAGATAAAGGAAGGCCCCTGGACGTGGTGTATCTGGATTTTGCAAAAGCATTTGACACAGTTCCCCATAAACATTTACTGTACAAAATAAGGTCCGTTGGCATGGATCATAGGGTGAGTACATGGATTGAAAACTGGCTACAAGGGCGAGTTCAGAGGGTGGTGATAAATGGGGAGTACTTGGAATGGTCAGGGGTGGGTAGTGGGGTCCCCCAGGGTTCTGTGCTGGGACCAATCCTGTTTAATTTGTTCATAAACAACCTGGAGGATGGGGTAACCAGTTCAATCTCTGTATTTGTCAACGATACTAAGCTAAGCAGGGCAATAACTTCTCTGCAGGATTTGGAAACTTTGCAAAATGATCTGAACAAATGAATGGACAACTACATGGTAAATGAGATTCAATGTAGAAAAATGTAAAATAATGCATTTGGGTGACAAAAATATGAATGCAATCTATACACTGGGGGGAAAACCTCTGGGGGAATCTAGGATGGAAAAGGACCTGGGGGTCCTAATAGATTATAGGCTCAGCAATGGAATGCAATGCCCAGCTGCTGCTAACAAAGCAAACAGAATATTGGCATGCATTAAAAAGGGGATTAATTCCAGAGATAAAACGATAATTCTCCCGCTCTACAAGACGCTGGTCCGGCTGCACCTAGGGTATGCTGTCTAGTTCTGGGCACCAGTCCTCAAGAAAGATGTACTGGAAATGGAGCTAGTACAAAGAAGGGCAACAAAGCTAATAAAGGGTCTGGAGGATATTAGTTATGAGGAAAGGTTGCGAGCACTGAACTTATTCTCTCTGGAGAAGAGACACTTGAGAGAGGATATGATTTCAATATACAAATACCATACTGGTGACCCCACAATAGGGATAAAACTTTTTCATGGAAGGGAGTTTAGCAAGGCTCGTGGCCACTCATTAAAATTTAGAAGAAAAGAGGTTTATGCTTAAACTACGTAGAGGGTTATTTTCTGTAAGAGCAGCTAGGATGTGGAAATCCCTTCCACAGGTGGTGGTTTCAGCAGGGGGCATTAATAGTTTATGTAATACTGACATATAATCGCACACATAGGTTGGACTTGTGTCTTTTTTTGACCTACTATGTAACTTTGTAAAAAAAGACCATCACTATGTAGATATTAGTAACAAATTGGCAAACATATATACATACAACCATGACCGAAATTGTTGGCACCCCAGACATTTTTCCAGAAAATCAAGTATTTCTCACAGAAAAGTATTGCAGTAACACATGTTTTTCTATACACATGTTTATTTCATTTGTGTGTATTGGAACAAAACAAAAAAAGGAGGGAGGAAAAAAGCAAATTGGACATAATGTCACACAAAACTCCAAAAATGGGCTGGTCAAAATTCTTGGCACCCTTAACTTAATATTGGTTGCACACCCTTTGGAAAAAATAACTGAAATCAATCGCTTCCTATAACCATCAATAAGCTTCTTACACCCCTCCCCTGGAATTTTGGACCACTCTTCCTTTGCAAACTGCTCCAGGTCTCTCTTATTGGAAGGGCATATTTTCCCAACAACAATTTGAAGATCTCTCCACAGGTGTTCAATGGGATTTAGATCTGGACTCATTGCTGGCCACTTTAGAACTCTCCAGTGCTTTGTTGTATGTATACACATAATACAACCAATACGTTGAGCCTACCAGAAAATCCACAGTAAATAACTCAATGTTCTAACATATTCATTCCAAAGAGGGATAAACTCCCAGTTGTCTCATGTTGAAAGAATGAGACTTTCAGAGTAAAATTCAAAAGCTGGTAATAATCCTATATTGACAATAAATCAAAAGAAAGAACAGTTCAGTGTACAATCTACTCCACCCTTAATCAGAAAGAGAGAGGATCAAAACAATAACAAACCTTTTCTTTTACCTTCACAATGTGGTACTACTACACATATCTCTTCCTGCCAGTTCATGCCGCTGCAAAAAATAGCAGGCTAAGGGTTCCTTTTATGCCATCCAACGATGCAGAAGGAATTACAAATGCCTAGAATGTCCGCTGTGCATGCGCAGGCCGCACCGGAAATAACATCGGCGTCATGTTGGAAAATCTGCCCAGAGCTGGGAGGGGCTTCAGGCTGAGCAGCCCTTAGCCACTCAAAAACACTCAAGAAAATTTGGGCAAGGGACAGGCTCCAGCTGTGGGGGCACACTGAGCAAGTGGACAATAGTGCCAGTGCCAAACCACCCACAAAGGAAACTTTATAATGGGCAATTAATCTACTCTCTATAGTGGGGAGTCCATGCATGAGAGTTCAAATGCAGCAAGAGGTATGTAGATGGTCACAGATGGGCTGACCGGGATGGCTGCTGGCTCTTAACACGCTAGAAGGGGTTCTGTAGACAGTAAAAAACAAAGAAGAGAGCAGCGCCATCTAAGTGCAGCCTGATATAGGACAGACGATTTTAAACTTACAATATAGTAGAGATTGCAGCGCATGTGAAATGGTATAAGAAGTTCATCCACTCCTGGGGGTAGGTGGTCGGCTCGCAGGTGGAGAGCCAGTTGATGTTCCCGGCTGCGCTGGTGGCTCCCAAAGCTTCCTGCCATGTTGCGGGTACGTACTCATCATAGCGTTCATGTTATACGGGGGCTTGGTGTTGGGGTTCTTACTTTGACCCAAGCCCAGTCTATGAAGAGGGCGGGGAGGAGTTCATGGACGAAGAATTGGTTACTCCAGCATGACCAATTCTCACACATGCCTTTGTTGTGGGAGATCCATGAGAAAAATCCTGATGATTTCAGGAATTATCTCCCGATGATGGACCCCGTTTTTCACATTTGTTTGCTTGGCTGTCCCCTTATATTACAAAGCAGGACACCGGCATTTGGCAAGCCATCACTCCTGAGTAGAGGCTAGTCGCCACCTTGCAGAACTTGGCGACGAGGAGAAGTCTGCAGGACATCAAGTTTTTGACAGGCATCTCCCCCAAGGCTCTGGGGATCATTATTCCAGAAACCTGTTCTGCCATCACACAGGTCCTGCAGAAGGACTATATTAGGATAAGTTTTCTCCTTTAACATCACATTCTATGTATGTAATGTTTGCTAATGTATTTTATTTATTTAATCATTCCTTAATTACCATGATTGTAATACACTGTGAATGTCCTCTTTGTCCTCATGCATGCTGGAAGCTTTTAATGCTCCTTTTTTGTCCATGCATATTTGCCTTCACTAACCTCCCCAGCATGCTATCCTGGGCCCATACACACCTAGCCTAGTCACCTAACAATGTATTTTGTCAGCTCCATTGTAGTGGTTTACCCTAAACATCCCCTAAAATGTGTACAAATTTGAATTTTGTCCTTAAATTCATGCATAGTGCAAGAGGCTTTTTTTTGGGGTCTCAAACTCATTTGGAAACCTTCCTTTCCCCCAACCGCTAAGTCAACCAATATCAATCCTCTGCTGACTTTGCCAAACCCATACACACTATACCTACCTCTTTTGTTTTCATATTTATGGATGAATTCACCAAAGCATGTCGTGCAAGGGCCTGCCTGAATACTTTCAAATGGTACTGTATCAAGCTTTGTTCTCCTATTATCTTGATAGTTGCAAAATGTAAAATTGTGCTTCAATTTGTACAGTGTATGTTCTTATTTTTGTATTATGACACTTCTTACCTGTCCAGTGGGCTGCCAATAGTGTAAGTAAAGAGTGCCTGGCCAAAGTAATAACATTATGTATGCATTCAGCTCTCAATGAAGTGGAGAGGATTACCTGTCCAAAACATCAACCCCTCCCTAAAAAATGTAAATGGACCATCAGAGGGGGTGAGGAATCTGATAAGTGGACCTTATATTTTTGTCTTTAAATACGCCTTAAAATAAATGTTATACTGATGTTGGCCAAGAATGTTTGTGTGTAATCTGCTTGCAATGTTATGTGCAAAAGTATTAATTTGTTTTTTTCTTGTTTGACTCCACAGTTTCCTTCAATGCCAAAGGAATGGCAGACTGTGGCATCCCACTTTGCCCAGCAATGGGACTTTCCCAACTGCAGAGGGTCAGTTGATGGGAAACACGTCCACATTGTGCCACCCCCCCCCCCCCAAATAGGGCTCATACTATTACAACTATAAGGGGTTTAATAGTATTGTGATGTTGGCGGTGGTGTCGCAACATATGAAGACGTGGGGAAGATTGGCTGGATGTTGGATGGTGGAGTCATCACCCAGACCAAGTTCTACAGATGGCTCCAGAGTAGTGACTTGGGCTTGCCACCTGCATAAGACAAAGTGGCTGGTCTACCATTCGTCTTTGTTGCTCATGAAGCATTTGGGCTTGGTGAACACTTGATGCGGCCATTCTGCATGAGGACCCTCACCCTGGATCAGAGGGTTTTAACTACCGGCTCGCCAGAGCCAGAAGAGTGGTGGAGAATGCATAATGACCAGCCGGTTCCGCCTATTCCTGACACCAATTCACATGGTAGAATATAAAATAAACCATATCATTCTGGCATGCTGCATTATGTACAACTTTCTAAGGAGAAATGCTTCGAACTATGTGGGCTCAGTTGGGTCTGAAACAGGATTGCCAGATCATTCAACCCTGACGGTGCTTGATGCTGGCCGTCCTGGCTCGCCCCCCCAAAGAGCCCGCAAAGTCTGTCAAAAATATCTGTAATACTTTTCAGGTGGATTATCCACTGATATGTTAGCAAAGGTTTGAGAAACATTTTTAAAATATTTTTTTTTAACCACTTTCAGACCGGACCATTTTGCTGGTCAATGACCAAAAGGCTTTTTTTACAATTTGGCACTGCGCTGCTTTAACTGGTAATTGCGCGGTCCTGCAATGTTGTACCCAAACAAAATTTGTGTCCTTTTTTTCCCACAAATAGAGCTTTCTTTTAAAGGTATTTGACTGACTCTGCGATTTTTATTTTTTGCGATATAAACGTAAAAAGACCGCAAATTTTGAAAAAAAATGATATTTTCTACTTTTTGTTATTAGAAAAATCCAATAAACTCAATTTTAGTCATACATTTAGGCCAAAATGTATTCAGCCACATGTCTTTGGTAAAAAAAAGTCAATAACTGTATATTTATTGGTTTGCGCAAAAGTTGTCACATCTACAAACTAAGGTACGTTTTATGGAATTTACGCAGCTTTTAGTTTATGACTGCCTATCTCATTTCTTGAGGTGCTAAAATGGCAGGGCAGTACAAAACCCCACCAAATGACCCCATTTTGGAAAGTAGACACCCTAAGGAAATTGATAAGAGGCATGTTGAGCCCATTGAATATTTTATTTTTTTGCTTCAAAATTTTTTTATTTTTTTTTACACAAAGTTGTCACTAAATGATATATTGCTCACACATGCCATGGTTATATGTGGAATTGTACCCCAAAATACATTCTGCTGCTTCTCCTGAGTACGGGGATACCACATGTGGTCAACTTTTTGGAAGCCTAGCCGCGTACGGGGCCCCGAAAACCAAGCACCGCCTTCAGGATTTCTAAGGGCATACATTTGTAATTTCACTCCTCACTACCTATCACAGTTTTGAAGGCCATAAAATGCCAAGATGGCACAAAACACCCACAAATGACCCCATTTTAGAAAGTAGACACCCCAAGCTATTTGCTGAGAGGCATGTTGAGTCCATGGAATATTTTATATTTTGCCACAAGTTGCAGGAAAATTACAAACTTTTATTTATTTTTTATTTTTTTTTCACAAAGTTGTCACTAAATGATATTTGTGGCGGGTGCGGCGGGTGCGGCGGGTGCGAAGCAAATTCAGCCATACTATCTATCGAACTCGAATCGCACAGAGATTGGATGTGATTTGCACTGCAGTGCGGTGCGAATCACATCCGTTCTCATAAACCGCTGGAATGTGAACCCAGCCTTAGTGACATTGGCGACGGGGGGGTGATCACGGGGTTAAACCTTTATTGGGGGGGTTAGGGGGGTACCCTAGAACTAAAGGGGGCTAACCCTAACTGCCCTAACAGTTATTACAGTCACAAATGACACCAATGCAAAAAATAAAAATAAAAAAATGCAATTGGTGTCACTGTGACTGGGGGTGCAGGGGTGATTGGGGGGGTGATCGGGGGGTGAAGGGGGGGTGAGAGTGTGCCTGGCATGTTCTACTGTATTGTGTAGTGTTGGTGCAACTCACCGATCCTCTCTCCTCGGTGCCGGAACGAAAAATACCGACACGGAGGAGAGATTACATCACTTCCTCTGCCTGTGTTTACATTACAGGAGAGGAAGTGATGTCACGCTGCACTTCCATTCGTCAGGAGCGATCGCGAGGGGGTGGCCATGAACGAATGGCCGCCCCCTCATCCCGGATCGCTCCTGAACGGATTCCGACCGCCGCTGGCACCGGGGGGGGGGGGCAGATCAGGCCCCCCACCCGCGGGAAGGCAGGGACGTACAGGTACGCCCATATGCCTGCCCGTGCCATTCTGTCGACGTACATCGTCGTGCGGCGGTCGGCAACTGGTTAAACTGAAATAATATTTCATTTGATTTACTGCTTGTGTTTCTTTTAGCTGTCTCCTAGGTTGGGCCTTTTTTTGGCCATTTTCTTCAATAGCGCAAATGTAATTTATTTGATACATGAGGTGACAATATTTTCTTCAGCTAAAAATTACGTTGTGTGTCTGCTACACACACACCTTGTTTTTGTTTTAATGTATGTAATGCATTCATGCTAAAAAAACACATCCTTTTCAGCACCATGAATTATTAATTGTTTTGAGTCCTGAAAATGGCCTGATTGGGGCAAATTTTAGAGCAATGTTGGGGTTATTTACTAAAGGTAAATCCACTTTGTACTACAAGTGCACTACAAGGGCACTTGAAACTGCACTGAACGTGCACTTGTAGTGAAAAGTGGATTTGCCTTTAGTAAATAACCCCCATTGTCAATTTAAACACCAAATTATTCTAAAAAAGTATTGAGCATTGAAAGAAGAAGCCACACATGGTTGAGTATAAAACATTTTACTCAAAGCACATTCACATGTGCGTTAGAAAATTGTTTTTGAATAAACCAACATATTTGTTGTATAACATTTTTAAGTTTGACAGTACAAATAGCTTTTTTGGGTTAAAAAGGCATGTTTAAAACCATAAAACATACACAACTTAGGAACTTACAATGTTCAACTTTGACTAAGTGAAGGCAATATCAGACATTAGTATGTTAAAACTGTGTTGATATTTCCTTCTTCAGATGAAGTGATGTCACCCCTGTAAAAGCCATATTTTGAAGATGCACCCAAATTGGGAGTAAAAATGTGGATTTCCCTCCTGGTCCTATGTCAACATGTGCTATCTCCCATCATGGGGGATAAATGGACGTGTTTCAGGGGTGCAATATCTTCCTCTCATCTACTTCTACATCTACTAGTTGTGAGGAAGGGGTTGTACCCACAAAACGAATACATTGGTATCCCATGATGGTAGATAGCACATGTTGACACACTGTGCAGCTTCAAAATTTGGCTTTGAAAATGTTTTAAAACTTGATTTAAAAGAAAAATTTACACAACAAATCTGTACAATTTTTGTGTGTTTTAGATTCTGCCTAAAACATCAATGATTCATTTTTTGTTAAACATCATTGTTTTTTTCCTTTATCTTTTCTAAATCATGATTGCACACCATGATCTCCCCGACGAGAACGTGTGCACTTGCACTGGTGAAATGAGATTCTTTTTCCACAACATCCACGTCACCTAAAAATAAAAAAAACACACCATGGGGGTTTTGCTAAAGAATAATCCACTTTGCACTGCAAGTGCACCTGAAAGTGCATTTGGAAGTAAAGTCTCTGTAGATCCGAGAGGGACATGCAACAGAAATAAAAAACAGCATTTTAGCTTGCACATGATTTGAGGATAAAATCAGCAGAGCTTCCACTCATTTCAGATCTACCCCTTAGATTTATTGCAACTGCACTTTTAAGTGCACTTGCAGTGCAAAGTGCATTTGCCTTTCGTAAATAACCTCCTATTTATTATAAATATGCAGGCATACATCTATTACCTAAATCTGTGGTCTCAAACACTCACCTGTTGTGGTTCACCCACTTCATAAACCTCTCCTTCCTCCACATCCTGAGGTTGTGGTGTGATGACGTCCCCTTTTTTTATGAGGTTGGGGGTCCCTGGTGTCTTCTGATGTCCCAAGTCTTTTCTCCCCTATGTGAATTAAAAAATAGGTATACTTAGCACCCAGATATTTGAGGACAGAATTAGGAATATGAAACATTGTTTAGAAGTGACGTACAATTGTCTGTTTTGGCAGAGTTCCAAGCCGAAAGACATTATTTTTTTCCCTTTTTAAAGCTAGAATAATTTCCTGTTTTGTGCATGTTTCACACATGGAGACACTCTTAGTATCCACTGGAGCACCTGTGTGGGACACCCTAAAAAGGATGTTCTGATGTCCCACACTAGTGCGCCTACATCCAGATGTGTAAACAGCTGCTCAGTGTCCTCTTCTTACACTGAATCAAGTTTGCATTTCATTCTAGTTACAAACCCATCTAGACAACAAAGTTCTTTTAAGACAAATAGGCATGATCAAATGTAGTTAACCCATCTGCCAAAAACATTGTATTAGTGGGCGAACGAACTATGTTTACTACGAACGATTACTGTTCCCACTTGCCATTTTAAACGCAATTTTAAACTGTACAACAGTAAAGAAAAGCACATGCAGCAGCATGAACAGAATAATAGGTGCACATGACAAAAAAAATAATCAATTTGAGGTCTGACCATCGTTTTCTCAGTTGATCCTTGGATCACCATACCCCAAAATTCTCACACAGACTTTTCACAACTTTAGCCATGATTTTGGTCTTTATCATATTTGGGTTTTTGTATGGTCCATGCTTCCCATCGTCATAGTCAGCCCTCTTCAAGATGTCCACCATCTCTACAAAGGACATATTTGAAGCCTTAAATCTCCTGGATCGGAATGTTTGTGGCTCCGGGCTTTCGTCTTCCTCCTTGTTTCTGCTCTCCTCTGCATGCACTTGCTCTTTCTTCGCCATGCGGTCTCCCACTGTGCCGAAAGAGAAGGGGTGGGGAATATACTAGAAATAAGGTCAGGGGCAGGCGGAGTTTCACGCATGCTCAGTGTATATAAAGCATAACACGCGTGCGTCGTACGTATGATCTGTGAGCGGAGGACAGAGTAGCGGAACAGCCGATTGTGCAAATTAAGGTACCATTTTAACTAGGGGCATCAGTGGCCTATACTGCTTATAGATTGAGGCCTATATTGGGACATGATTAGGAGAGTTTAGCCTGACATTAGGGTTTGTTTTGTGTTGTGTCTTGCAGATAAAATGGATAGATTCAATGATCATGACTTCCACCCCAACTTCCTTGATAAATACAGGGAGCTTCCCTGTCTGTGGCAGATGAAACGCTTTTTATACTAATAAAATAAAGAGGAAGGCAGCACCGGATCAGTTGCTGGAATTGGTGAAGCTGGTGATTCCCACGGCAACCATCCCCTAAGTGCAAAATTGGTGGCCTGAGGAGCACATATAATAGGTAGCGCAAAAAGGTCCAGGATTCCATGAGATCCGGAGCAGCAGCAGATGACATTTATATCCCCAGGCTCTGGTATTATGACACACTTTGGTTTTTGTCAGATCAGAGTGAAATCAGGCCATCACTCTCAACACTTCCTTCCACACTTCCTCCCACCTCAGATAAGGCTTCCGACGTGGGCCTTCCACCCAGGAAGATGTGGAGGAGCCCAGCTTGAGCCAGGTATAGCATTGTTCAACATATTTCTTGTCCAAAAATTGAATTATGTTAACTAGATATTAGTATTGATCACTCATTTCGGAATTAACACAGTAGTTTACATATCAATAGACAGTAGTAGTCAAAAATGATTGGGACAAGAATGAGAAATGCTGGGCTCAGAATGATAGTCTTTTCTATTTGTTAACATTCAATTTGCAACAGTCATGAGCTCTAAATTGTGTGTGGTTGATGACCAAAAAATGAAAACGATGTCCCATTTTCATACATAGGAAAGTCTCAGCCAGGAGGAGGCCATGGAAAGTCTCAACCAGGAGGAGGCCATGGAAAGTCACATCCAGGAGGAGGCCATGGAAATTCACATCCAGGAGGAGGCCATGGAAAGTCTCAGTCAGGAGGAGGTGGGGGTAAGTGGCAGCCAGGAGGTGGCCGTGCCCAGTAGCCTGACCGAATCCCAGGTTCCTCCCCTCCGCCTTCCAACAAAAAGTACCAGGACGGGGAGGAACATGGAGGATTCAGCACTTTCTTTGATTTGGCCCTCAGAACCATCCCCAATATTCAAGAGGCCTATGCCTGCATGGTAGCCAGCAAAATGCAGGAAATGGAGGTGGGTCAGCGCCTCATTTGTGAGGAAGTGATCTATCTGGCCCTAAATAAGGGGTTGAGGGGTGAACTCATAAGAAAAATGCTCCTGTGTGAGTTGGACCATTCTCCTCCTCCTCAACCTCCTCCACCTCCTGCCACAACTCCAACAACAGAGCCACAGCCCGGAAGCAAGCATGGAAGGAAGCATGCAAGGAAGTCTTGAGAGTGATGGCCTAGGTTCGGTCTGGTCTGACAAAAGACTCAGGCTGTTGTATGACCACAGCCTTGTGACATATACAGTACAGACCAAAAGTTTGGACACACCTTCTCATTCAAAGAGTTTTCTTTATTTTCATGACTATGAAAATTGTAGATTCACACTGAAGGCATCAAAACTATGAATTAACACATGTGGAATTATATACTGAACAAAAAAGTGTGAAACAACTGAAAATATGTCTTATATTCTAGGTTCTTCAAAGTAGCCACCTTTTGCTTTGATTACTGCTCCGCACACTCTTGGCATTCTGTTGATGAGCTTCAAGAGGTAGTCACCCGAAATGGTTTTCACTTCACAGGTATGCCCTGCCAGGTTTAATAAGTGGGATTTCAAGCCTTATAAATGGGGTTGGGACCATCAGTTGTGTTGTGCAGGAGGTGGATACAGTACACAGCTGATAGTCCTACTGAATAGACTGTTAGAATTTGTATTATGGCAAGAAAAAAAGCAGCTAAGTAAAGAAAAATGAGTGGCCATCATTACTTTAAGAAATGAAGGTCAGTCAGTCCGAACAATTGGGAAAACTTTGAAAGTGTCCCCAAGTGCAGTGGCAAAAACCATCAAGCGCTACAAAGAAACTGGCTCACATGAGGACCGCCCCAGGAAAGGAAGACCAAGAGTCACCTCTGCTGCGGACGATAAGTTCATCCAAGTCACCAGCCTCAGAAGTCGCAGGTTAACAGCAGCTCAGATTAGAGAACAGGTCAATGCCACACAGAGTTCTAGCAGCAGACACATCTCTAGAACAACTGTTAAGAGGAGACTGTGTGAATCAGGCCTTCATGGTAAAATAGCTGCTAGGAAACCACTGCTGAGGACAGGCAACAAGCAGAAGAGACTTGTTTGGGCTAAAAAAACACAAGGAATGGACATTAGACTAGTGGAAATCTGTGCTTTGGTCTGATGAGTCCAAGTTTGAGATCTTTGGTTCCAACCACCGTGTCTTTGTGCGACGTAGAAGAGGTGAACGGATGGACTCTACATGCCTGGTTCCCACCGTGAAGCATGGAGGAGGAGGTGTGATGGTGTTGGGGTGCTTTGCTGGTGACACTGTTGGGGATTTATTCAAAATTGAAGGCATACTGAACCAGCATGGCTACCACAGCATCTTGCAGCGGCATGCTATTCCATCCGGTTTGCGTTTAGTTGGACCATCATTTATTTTTCAACAGGACAATGAGCCCAAACACACCTCCAGGCTGTGTAAGGGCTATTTGACCAAGAAGGAGAGTGATGGGGTGCTGTGCCAGAGGACCTGGTCTCCACATTTACCGGACCTGAACCCAGTCGAGATGGTTTGGGGTGAGCTGGACCGCAGAGTGAAGGCAAAAGGGCCAACAAGTGCCAAGCATCTCTGGGAACTCCTTCAAGACTGTTGGAAAGCCATTTCAGGTGACTACCTCTTGAAGCTCATCAACAGAATGCCAAGAGTGTGCGGAGCAGTAATCAAAGAAAAAGGTGGCTACTTTGAAGAACCTAGAATATAAGACATATTTTCAGTTGTTTCACACTTTTTTGTTCAGTATATAATTCCACATGTGTTAATTCATAGTTTTGATGCCTTCAGTGTGAATCTACAATTTTCATAGTCATGAAAATAAAGAAAACTCTTTGAATGAGAAGGTGTGTCCAAACTTTTGGTCTGTACTGTATATCATCTGCTGCTGTTCCTGATCTCTCAGAGTCCTTGACCAGATTGTGCTCCCTATTAAATGGCTACTGATTTTGCCTATCGAATAGTTGATGTGTGCCTGGGGTACAGAGGCTTTGCCAATTTCACCAGTTTATCCAGCATTGCCTTCCTCTTTATTTTGTTATGACCCCTAATACATGTCTATTTTTTTTTATTGCAAATACTTGGCTATGTGTTTTAGTTCAAAAAAGGACAGTTTGTGAGTAAGCAGGTACATTTAAAAAATACAATGTCAAATTAACAAGGGACACCAACACCAACCATCTCCTTTAGGTTAAAAAATACAAGATAATAATGGTGTTGTGGTAACTTGACACACAAAATGAGAAAAAATATTATGGAGATCATTAGAAATCACTAGATCACTAGAAAACAAAAAATAAATCAGGAGATCTTGACCAAAAAAAAGTAGACTATAATATCACTAGTATAGTATCACTATAAAAAAAACATTACTATGGAGATCTGGCAAAAAGAAAAATTATTCAGAAGATCACGAGAAATAATAAAGAAATCAGTTTGTCAGAACTCTGTAAATATTAACAGCAAAACAACTTCATTAGTCGAACATGATAAAGAAGAAGCGAATGTGCCACATTAAATTATTAAAAAACTTGCAGCGTGACGAATGTGCTATCTCCATTACGAACTCTAGTTTTACCAGACCAAGCACTTCCATCTCTTAATTGATTCAGAGCATGCGTGGAATTTTGTGCATCGGAATTGTCTACACATGCTCAGAATTTACAACACATTTTTTTGTCGGAAAATTTGAGATCCAGCTCTCAAATTTTTGTTGTTGGAAATTCCAACAGAAAATGTCCGATGGAGCATACACATGGCTGGAATTTCCAACAACAAGCTAACATCAAAAATTTGTTGTCGGAAATTCCGATTGTGTGTACACAGCATTAGAGGGGAAAGACCGTAAGGTTCATGGACCTAAAATTATTACTAACATATCATAACATATAGAAAGTAAAAAAGGGTATTCCTGCGCCAACACAAATGGTAGAACCTAACGCACTGCTGCACACACTGATGGGAATATCTGAGCCCAATAAGAAAAGTAGATAAAAGGGGTAGTGGTGCGCTATACTAGAAGTAAATAAATATGCTGCTAAAGGTAGTCACACAAAGATATAAAGTATATACGGAAGAGAGGAATGAATGCCGTGAAAAAGTGCCAGAAAAAATACTAAAGATGGTAGTGAGAGATTGTTAGCTCATATAGCAAAAATGTGTTTTTTAAGAATAAAAAATGTAGAAATGTCACATCTATAAAATGAGTGCAAAATAAAAGTGTCCATAAACATTACATATTACATGTAAGCTGGAGGGTATACATTGAGCCCAATATATAAGTGTAAATGACGCAAATAATGATAGCTGCCAAAATATTAGTGCATAAAAACAATGTGCTCGTCTCTCAAGTGAAATTATAAAAGGAAAAAAAATGAAAAAAAAATATCACACCATACTAGACGGTAAGGTGCAAAATAGCATGATCCTATGGATCCGGAAAATAAAGTGCGGATGCTGGTAAGCACAATTCGGTAAAAGTGCTGCTAAGTGATAGATAAACCGTGCGTTCCTTTGTGCTGGTTAAATATATGGGTGTCCCCTTACCTTACTGCTGTAAGGTAACAGCATAAAATTACATGTCTTTGGGGTCCTTGGTGACCATTCCTACCTTGGTGGCCCGGGTCCTATCCTGTCTATAGTCAGCGATGGCGTCTCCTTTAAGATGTCTGGGGTGAGGGACCTCGCCAGTGCACCATAGGTTAGAGAGAGAAAGGATGCCTCATAGTGTAGTATTATACAGTTTTTTTATTGATAAAAAAATGTGTAACAGGTACTCACATTAAAAAGTAACAATAGAGCAATGTAAAAACGAGCGGCGAGCTTGATTGGCATCACTTCCGGTGTCACAGTCCCGACGCATGTTCGTCATGATCACGTGACTTCATCAGGGGTTGACTGTAGAGCAAGTTCTGACCCGCATAGGGCTCCCCAACCAGCACCACTGGCATTGATCATGACTGTGACCCATGAGAATTGATCATGACTGTGACCCATGGGAAGGGGGCAATGGAGTGGCAGGTGACCAGATTCCTGCGCTGAAGTCACCAGAAGAGGCTGTTCCTCATCATTGAGGTTATGTGAATGGATTGATTGCTGTCCCTGGGCTCCACTGACGGAGAAACCCTCTCTGGAAAGGGGCGTAACCTCCACAGGGACCATTTGACTATGGGGGTTGTAGAGACCATCATGCTGATAATTTTTAGGTACTGTGAGGCCTTTAGGCGGGAGGAGCTCAGAGCCTGTGAGAGTCTCCCTCAGATGCCTGGGCTCTTCTCCATTGGGAGAGAGATGGTGCTTTCCACCATCTCGATATGTGCCCTTAGGTATACTAGGTGCTGAAATGGTTCCAGATGGCTTTTCTCTAAGTTTAGAAGCCAACCAAACTCGAGTAGTGTGGTGATAACCCGCTCTCTGTGGATAAATACCTGCTTCTTGTCTTGGGACAGTAGCAGGAAGTCTTTGAGATAGTGGAACAAGCATCTCCCTTTTGTTCTGATGAGGGCCACTACGGCCAGAAGAACTTTGAAGAGAATCAGGGTGAGGTTGTCAACCCAAGAGGAAGGCAAGAGAACTGTAGATGTTCTTGCCCGACTCTGAACCGGAGGTATTTGCGGAATTCTTCTGCCACAGGCACATGAAAATAGGCATCTTTTAAGTTGATTGAGATTAGCCAATCATGTGGGTGCACAGGTTATTGGATGGTAGATAAAGTCTCCATTTTGAATCTTTCTTATTTTATAAAATTGTTTAGGTAAGTTAGGTCTATCATGGGGTGTTTTTCTTCTGCACAAGAAAGAGAGGTGAAACCCCTTAAAACTCTTAACTTTTTGGGACAGACACCGTGTACTATCAGTGAATCCACACAGGACAGTAACACCTGCTTCTTTTCTTCTGACCATGGAAGCAGGCTGGAAATAAAACAGGGGGAGGAGTACTGGTGAAGGACCATGTGTGGCCTATGGAGACCGTCTTGATGGTCCAGTAATCAGAGACAGAGGCCAACCTGACGTGCTGGAAGAGAAGCCTGGGTGGGCTCAATCTCAAAAATGACTTAGCCGGCTCTTGTCCACTGGATGCTTGGCTTTTAACAGACTTTTGGAAGGATGTCTGACCTCTGCTCCAATTTCTTCTGAAATTCTGTCCGGGCCTGTAAGAGTGTGCTTCCCTTGAACACTCAGTACTGCATCTTCTGCGCTGAGACTTCTTTCGCCCAAACAGATGCCTATCCTGGGGCAGGAAACCCGATTTCCCACCCGCGACCCGGGCTATGGCACTATCCAGCCTATTACAAAACAATAAGGGCCCCTCAAAGGGGATCTTACACCAAGCCTGCTTAGATGCTGGATCAGCGAGCCAAGGGCGCAACCATAGAGCCTGCTTAGCCGTGACCGAGGATAACATTGTCCGGGCCAACAGGCAGATCAGATCGATAGAACCTTCCCCCAGGAAGGCCACTGCCAGTTTCAATTCCTGGACTTTCGAACCCCTGGCCAGATCTTCTGAAATGCCCTTGAGCACAGAGTCTAAATTTTCTGTCCAGGCTTCCATAGCCCACTCATTTAGGGATTGCTGCACCACACGTTTAACAAGAGACTCTATTTGTTGGTTTTCCATCTCTTTTTCCCTGACCGCCTGGGGATAACATGAATCCCACAGTGACTTACCCTCCGGGACCCATGACTCACATCCCCAGCAGGCTCTGCGATCAAATGAAGCAAAAATTGCAGGAAAGAGGGGATGTGAGGGGGATACAGACAATCATACAAAAACTTTCTGCCATGGAGGAAAGATAAATCTTCAGACCTGCCAGCCGATCCACCACTTCCTCGCCTGTTCATACAAAAGGCCATCCCCACCGCTGGACATAGGGGCCTAGAGCCACACACCAACCCGTGGCTGGGCCCTGGGCTATCTTCACACCGCTAGGATGTATGCCCGGCAACAACCTTGATTGCATTGTTTGTTGGTCCACAGAAGAGGACAAAAAAGGAACGCAGTCTCTAGTGGTGAGCTCAAATTTATGGGAGTGGGGACCTATAGTATTGGAGAGGAGTTTTGGTTAGCCCACACGTAGTCTGCCATGGAGTCTGTCAGGAAAGTTTAAATTTAAAATTCACGATGAACCATAAAATAAAAATAAAAAAGTTGATTAGATTAGAAATTAAACTACATACACTCCCATGGCTTCCAATACCATTTCTATGCTGATGACACTCAAATCAAACTCTTTACCCCTCAACTCACCCCATCAGTTTCCTCATATATCACTAATTTACTAACAAATATATCAATATGGATGTCACACCACTTCCTCAATCTATTCAAAACTTAACCTATAATACTTCATAATGCTTCCTTCTCCATGTGCCCCTACCCCTGACTTCTTTTAATGGCACAACTATCAGTCCATTCCTGCATGCCAGGGTGCAAGGTGTAACCCTGGGGTCTGAACTCCCCTTTCGGCTCCACATCCAATTGCTGTCAAAATCTTCCAACCTGAACCTCCTCAACATGTTCAAAATATGTCCTTTCTTAACCCCAAAGCTTCTACTACTGTTCCTGGTTATCTCTCTCCTAGACTATTACAACTCCTTCCTCATTGGCTTACCTTTACACAGGGTATTCCCCCTTCAGTCCCCTGCATTCAGAAATCCCTTCCTTAACTGCCCCTTAGGGACAATTAAGGTGTTGGCCCCGGGCATCACTGAACCTCTGCATGCCACTGACTTTAGTTAAATTCAGAACAATTTAAAGAGGGATTCCACCAAAAAAACAAATATTAAAAGCCAGCAGCTATAAATACTACAGCTGCTGACTTTTAATAAATGGACACTCACCTGTCCCGGGTTCCAGCGATGCCGGCAGCCGAGGCCGATCGATCGCTCGGCTCTCGGCTGCTGCAGTCACCATTCTAGGTGAGGGAATCAGGAAGTGAAGCGAATCGGCTTCACTTCCCGGTTCCCTACTGCGCATGCGCGAGCCGCGCCGCGAAATAGGAAATCTCTGCGCTGTCACTGGGACCCGTGTGTGTCCCAGCAGACAGCGCGGCAGGGCAGGAAATGGCGTGGACTCCCACGGGAGTCTATGCCCGGAAGTGGGTGAAAATACCTGTCTTTGACAGGTATCTCCACCCCCCTCCCCCCTGAAAGGTGTCAATTGTGACAGCGGAGGGGGGGAGGGATCCGATCAGCGGAGGTTCCACTTTAGGGTGGAATCCCGCTTTAACTTTAATAATACAAGACGAGAATTATTAGAAAAGCAATTTCTGTCAGTGAAAGGATTATTGTATTATTGAAAAAATACTACACAAGAAGATGTACATTACAGTAGCAGTAAAGTTTGTCAGGGTGTAGTAAACAAAAATAGCAACAGAATATTCATGTTTCGAAAGCATGATTGGATACTAGGGGCAATGTCAAGTGATTCCCAAAGTTCTCTCCATTTTCAGAGATTGTTTGACATGTGCTATATACTGGAAATATACTGTATATGAGTTGTATAAAAAATGTTTAGAGAGTGTGTTTCCTTTAACAAAACCAATTAGAACAACTTGATAGTACAATGTAGATGGAACTCCCTACAAATTCTCTATGTGTTACATGTGCTTTCCATACTTGAGAGTAGTGAGTAGGGATGAGCTTCGAGTTCAAGTCGAACTCATGTTCGACTCGAACATTGCCTGTTCGCCTGTTCAGCGAACAGTGAACAATTTGGGCTGTTCGCGGCAAATTCGAAAAGCCGGAACACCCTATACAAGTCTATGGGAAAAATCTAAAGTGCTAATTTTAAAGGCTAATATGCAAGTTACTGTCCTAAAAAGTGTTTGGGGACCCGGGTCCTGCCCCAGGGGACATGGATCAATGCAAAAAAAAGTTTTAAAAATGGCAGTTTTTTCAGGAGCAGTGATTTTAATAATGATTAAAGTGAAATAATAAAAGTGTAATATTCCTTAAAATTTCGTACCTGGGGGGTGTCTACAGTATGCCTGTGAAAGGGCGCATGTTTCCCGTGCTTAGAACTGTCCCTGCACAAAGTGTCATTTCGCAAGGAAAAAAAGTCTTTTAAAATCACTTTCCATTGTCGGCTCCCGTAACACAGAGAACACTCAATGAGTGTTCTCTGTATTAGCCGACAATTCATTCATTGATAAAAAATTTTTTTAAAAAGCGTGGGGGTTCCCCTAAATTCAATTACCAGGCCCTTCAGGTCTGGTATGGATATTAAGGGGAACCCCGTGTCAAATTTTTAGAAAAAATTGACCGTGTGGGTCCCCCGAAATATCAATACCAGACCCTTCATGTCTGGTATGGATATTAAGGGGAACCCCACATCAAATTTTTAAAAAAATTTACGTGGGGGTCCCCCTAAAAATCCATACCAGACCCTTTATCTGAGCATGCAACCTGGCAGGCAGCAGGAAAAGAGGGGGGGACGAGAGAGCGCCCCCCCTCCTGAACCTTACCAGGCCACATGCCCTCAACATTGGGAGGATGTGGAGAAGGACCTCATCCCCACAACCCTGGCGGTGGTTGTGGGGGTCTGCGGGCGGGGGGCTTATTAGAAGCCCCCTTTAACAAGGAATTTTTCAAAAGTGTGTTTGTCTTATTTAACCATTTTTACACTTTCTTTGTGAAATGGTAGGGGTACTTTTGTACCCTCTTACCATTTAAAACGGGGGGGGGGGCGGGATCTGGGGGTCCCCTTGGTAAAGGGGGCTTCCAGATTCTGATAAGCCCCCCACCTGCAGACCCCCATAACAGTAAGGACGGCACAGTGAGTGGACTATTATTAAAATCACTGCTCCTGAAAAAACTGCCGTTTTTAAAACTTTTTTTTTGCATTGATCCATGTCCCCTGGGGCAGGACCCAGGTCCCCAAACACTTTTTAGGACAGTAACTTGCATATTAGCCTTTAAAATTAGCACTTTAGATTGTGAACGTTCGAGTCCCATAGACATTAATAGGGTTCTAAAGTTCAAACGAAGTTTAGGTCTGTTTGCAGGAACAGGGGGGTGTTCGGCTCATCCTTAGTAGTGAGTTTTTGTCCCAGCTTCAGCAGGTAACAGGTGGTCTGAGAGCAAGAAGTCTTTACTTTCCATACTGCTAACCTGTTAATTTAGCCTGAATATGAAAATTACAGGTTCATTTTCAACTCTTTAGAGTGCCTTGCAAAAGTATTCACCCCCCCCCCCCTTGGCTTTTTACCTACTTAGGCACAGTATAGCCTTTAGTTCAATGTTTTTTTTTTTTTATCTGAATTATATGTGATTGATCTGAACACAATAGTCTAAGTTGGTGAAGTAAAATTAGAAAAATATATACATAAAGCTATTTTACATAAATAAAAAAATGATAATTGGCATGTGCGTATGTATTCACCCCCTTTGTTATGAAGCTCATAAAAAGCTCTGGTGCAACCAATTACCTTCAGAAGTCAGATAATTAGTGAAATGATGTCCACCTGTGTGCAATCTAAGTGTCACGTGATCTCTCATTACATATACACACTTTTTGAAAGGCTCCAGAGGCTGCAACACCTAAGCAAGAGGCACCACTAACCAAACACTGTCATGAAGACCAAAGAACTCTCCAAACAAGTAAGGGACAATGTTAAGTACAAGTCAGGGTTAGGTTATAAAAAAATCCAAATCATCTCTAGGAGCACCATCAAATCTATCATAACCAAATAGAGAGAACATGGCATAACAGCAAATCTGCCAAGAAATGGCCACACACCAAAACTCACGGTAAAGAGGGCATTAATCAGAGAGGCAGCATAGAGATCTAAGGTAACCCTGGAGGAGCTGCAGAGTTCCACAGCAGAGACTGACATAGGATGACATAGGTACATAGGATGACATAGGTACATAGGATGACAATAAGCCGTATGCTCCAAAGAGTTGGGCTTTATGGCAGAGTGGCCAGAAGAAAGCTATTACTTTCAGCAAAAAACATAATGGCACATTTTGAGTTTGCTAAAAAGGCACGTGAGAGACTCCCAAAATGTATGGAGGAAGGTGCTCTGCTAAGACTAAAATGACTAAAACTTTTTGGCCATCTGTCATAAACTAGATGTGACCAGAACTGCGTGACTGCGACAGAGTGAACCAGACATAAATGGGTGAAAGTAAGTTTATTAAAGTAAATGCATATAAATGTGAACACACCACCAATACAAACTGAGTGAACAAACCAAACAACCAAACAGTGATGATAAACAAACTAACCAGCATATGTAGAAAAGGGGAGTACCAAAATCATAGTCAAGCAAGGCCAGGGTCATAAACAGGAGGTCAGCAGATGGGGGGACAAGGAGAAAGGGATCAGGTTGCAGGACATGGTTCCAGGGATGCAGGAATAGACAGGATCAGGTACAACAGGTTCAGGAGGCAGAAATCAAGGTTCAGGATCAGGTAACAGATAAACAGGCTGCAGGTCAGGGCACAAGGACAATACCAGGGCAAGGTGTGTGTGCACTTGCCGGGTATTTATACAATGGCTGCTATCAGTCATGTGACGCCTGATTGCAGAAGGTAATACCTGCTCCACACTGCCAGGATCCCTCCGCTGGTGGACGCCAGTACTGCGGCCCAAAGATTACATAATTCCAGCTGGGAAAAGCTCTTCTGACAGCTCCAAACTGCCAGGAGACACCCGCTTGTGGATCTCAGTACTGCACGTCAAATGATCGATATTACCAGTGGAGGGAACCTTTCCTGACAGTACTCCCCCTGGAAGGAGCAACCTCCCGATGCTCCAACTAGCAGTTGCTGGGGAAAGTCCATTGCATCAAGCCGGGCCATGAGCAAAGTCACATCAGGTTGGGCAATAAGTATGTCAAGCTGGATAGCAGGCACAGTAACCTGAAGCTGAGTAGCAGGCACATTGAGCTGGGCGGCAGGCACATCGAACTGGGCAACAGGAAAATAAAGCTGGGCAGCCAGCATGGGCACATCAAGTGGGGCAGCCGGCACATCAAGCAGAGCAGCAGGCAAATTAAGCTGGGCAGCCAGCATTGGCACATCAATCGGGGCAGCCGGTACATCAAGCGAAGCAGCAGGCACATCAAGCTGGGCAGCAGGCACATCAAGTTGGGCAGCGGACATATCAAGCTGGGCAGCAGGCATGGGCACATCAGGTTGGGAAGCAGGCACTTCAAGCTGGGCAGCAGGCACATCAAGCTGGGCAGCGGACAAGGGCACATCAAGCTGGGCAGCGGGCACATCAGGTTGGGCAGCAGGCACAGGCACATTGGATTGGGAAGCAGGCACTCCAAGCTGGGCAGCAGGCACGGGCACTTCAAGCTCGGGCAGCAGGCACAGGCACATCAAGCTGGGCAGCAGGCATGGACACATCAAGCTGGGCAGCAGGCACAGGCACATCAAGCTGGGCAGCGGGCATGGCCACATCAGGTTTGGAAGCAGGCACTTCAAGCTGGGCAGCAGGCACATCAAGCTGGACAGCAGGCACAGGCACTTCAAGCTGGGCACAAGGATAATACCAGGGCAAGGTGTGTGTGCACTTGCCGGGCATTTATGCAATTACTGCTATCAGTCATGTGATGCCTGATTGCAGAAGGTAATACCTGCTCCACACTGCCAGGATCCCTCCACTGGTGGACGCCAGTACTGTGGCCCAAAGATGGCATAATTCCAGCAAGGAAAAGCTCTTCTGACAACTCCAAACTGCCAGAAGACACCTGCTGGTGGATCTCAGTACTCCATGCCAAATTATCAATATTACCAGCAGAGGGAACCTTTCCTGACACCATCAAAGAAAGTGCTATGTCTGGCGCAAACCCAACACATCACATCACACAAAGAACACCATTCTGTGGGGATGTTTTTCAGCAGTCGGGACTGGGAAACTGGTCAGAGTTGAGGGAAAGATGGATGGTGCTAAATACAGGGATATTCTTTAGCAAAACCTGTACCACTCTGTGTGTGATTTGAGGCTAGGACGGAGGTTCACCTTCCAGCAGGACAATGACCCCAAACACACTGCTAAAGCAACACTTGGGTGGTTTAAGGGGGAAACATGTAAATGTGTTGGAATGGCCTAGTCAAAGCCCAGACCTCAATCTAACAGAAAATCTGTGGTCAGACTTAAAGATTGCTGATCACAAGCACAAACCATCCAACTTGAAGGAGCTGGAGCAGTTTTGCAAGGAGTAATGGGCAAAAATCCCAGTGGTAAGATGTGACAAGCTCATAGAGACTTATCCAAAGTCACTTGAAACTGTGATAGCTGTAAAAGGTGGCTCTACAAAGTATTGACTTTAGGGGGTGAATAGTTATGCACATTGACTTTTTCTGTTATTTTGTCCTATTTGTTGTTTGCTTCACAATAAAAATAAAAAACTACTTAAAAGTTGTGGGCATGTTCTGTAAATTAAATGATGCAAATCCTCAAACAATCCATGTTAATTCCAGGTTGTGAGGAAACAAAACACGAAAAATGCCAAGTGGGGTGAATACTTTTGCAAGGCACTGTAAATGTACTGTATGCTTTGTTTGAATTACAATTTGCATACATTTTGTATAATTCAAGACCCCTAAAACTGTCCGGCCCTTTTTTCCTGAAAAAATTGCCTGATGATGGTATGTCCAAATTATACCTGTAAAAAAATACTGTACGTATGTTTTTTTTTTATAAAAACATGCTGGGTCCGTGAAATCATAATGGGTGGGGACATCATCCGGTGATGTCCCTATATAAGTCGCCGCATGCCTGTCATTGTAGCCAGAGACAGCGATGAGGCAACAGCTCAAGAAGAGAAGAACAGAAGAACAGAAGAGAAGAACAGAAGGCGGTGACAGAAGACCGGGCCACCGCTTGTAAAAGAGCTAGAAGGTGCGGTGGCCCGGCAAGAAGAACCGAAGAGGGGCACAAGACCCCCGAAGTCAGAAGAAGAGGGCAGCAGCGAAGAAGAAAGCCGGGCTTCTCCGCTAGTATAAGAGCTAGCAGAAGATAGAGGAGGAGTCCGGCGAGAAGACCCCCAAAGTTGGAAGAAAACCCCCGGAGCTGTGCAATAAACTATTTTAACCCTTGTGTGTTGTGTTTTTTTACATTTTTTTCCACAGGTGAATGGGTAGGGGTACATTGTACCCCATACTCATTCACATAGGGTTGGGGGCCGGTATCCGGGGGTACCCTTATTAAAGGGGGCTCCCGGATTCTGATAAGCCCCCGCCCGCAGACCCCGACAACCAATGGCCAGGGTTGTCGGGAAGAGGCCCTTGTCCTCATCAACATGGGGACAAGGTGCTTTGGGGTGGGGCGGGGGGGGGCGCTCGCTCGTCCCCACCCCCTTTACTGACTGGCCGGGTAGCGTGCTCGGATAAGGGTCTGATATGGACCTAGATGGGGACCCCCACGCCGTTTTTTCAGTGTAGGGCTTGCCCTTTAACTCCATATTAGGTGACGGGGCGAGCGGCGCCTCCTTCACTGGTCCTGGCTACCTGGAGCCACGCTCAAAATGAGCGGACTTTTCTCCGGGCGGGAAAAGTCCATTCATTTCAAAAGTATGGCGGACTGGCACACACACGGCCGTATTGTCCACCAAAATGCGAGTCCGGCGGACATATTTAGGTGCAAAACTACTTTCTTAGTCCGCTGGAATTTTGGGTAAAAAAAGTCCGCTGAAGCCCACACACGGGCGGATTGTCCGGCGCACTTGAGTCCACCGGACTTTTCCACCAGATTGTTTGATCGTGTGTACGTGGCTTTAGTTTCACATTACTGGGTGTGACATCTTCATCCTTCCAGAGATTGTTGGGGAATGCAAAGTAGCCCATATCTCCTGAGAAGACACTCCAGTTCAGTGCAAGAGTGTCTTCTCTTGAGGTTTAGGCTGCATGCCCACGGGCATTTGAAAAACGAGCTGTTGAATCTAGTTCTGACGCCAGGAAAAAAGCGGCATTAAAAACGAGATTTTAACAATGTTTTGCATTGGCGTCAATGCGTGTTTAGACAAATTTAACTGCGTTAGCGGTAAGCGGGTTTTAAAAAAAAAAGACATCCCTCTGCTATCTTCCACTCCCAAATTACCCACAATGCCACAGAAAAGAAATAAAAATATGTTAGATAACATGTGTTTGTGACATTTTGGTAGGAGAGAGAGAGAGAGAGAGAGAGAGAGAGAGAGAGAGAGAGAGAGAGAGAGAGAGAGAAGAGAACATTTGAGAGTAGCTGGGAGTTTTTTGGAGTTTTGTGGTGATTTTTCCAAGTTTTTTAGTATGGATCCTGACGTCCAGAAGATAGATGAGGCAATCCTGCTGACTGTCTTGCAGAGGCTGTGGAGAAGGAGACAGGTGGAGGAGAGAAGTAGCAGACGTCGCCAGTTTTGGATGCGTCCAATGTTATCCCATCTGGTGTCTATGCTGTACTTTACCAACATGTAAGCCCAACTGTACATTTATCCGGAAAAATTCCTATACTTTACAAGGATGTCTGTGCCAGTCTTCGATGAGCTGTTGGAGAGGCTCCGGCCAAGTCTGGCGAGGATGGACACTGTGATGCAGAGCTCTGTGTCACTGGAGGAACAGCTGCTTGTGACACTCAGCTAAGTGAAATTTTATGAATATGTACACATATGGGTTAGGGTTAGTGGATAGGGTTAGGGGTAGGGGTTAAGGGTTAGGGTTTAAGGGTAGGGTTAAGGGTAGGGGTTAGGGAATAGGGTTAGGGTTAGGGGTTAGGAGATAGTGTTAGGGGTTAGAGGAAGGGGTTAGGGGATAGGGGTTAGAGTTAGGGGATATGATTAGGAGTAGGAGTTAAATTATAGGGTTAGGGGTTAGGAGATATGGTTAGGGGTAGAGGTTAGGGGATAGGAGTAGGGGTTAGGAGATAGTGTTAAGGGTTAGGGGATAGAGATAGGGGTAGGGGTTAGGGGAATGGGTTAGGGGATAGGGGTAGGGTTATCTTATCTGTATGCTGTTTTTTTTCTTCAGTATTTACATTTTTATGCTATGTTAGGTTCCTTGCCAAAGCTATGTGTCCTTATATCACTAATTCCTCCTTGGCCTCTCAACAGTGGCCAGCGTAACGAGAGAATCATGTGTGGCAATATGGGAGGAGCTACATGAAATTGTAAAGCTGGAGCCCACAGAAGACATCTGGGAATCAGTTGTCGACGGCTTTTGGGAGAAAACTCAGTTCCCCAATTGTATTGGTACCCTTGTTAGAAAACACATCAGAGTGAAGAAGCCTTCCCACTCTGGATCATCATATTTCTTTTATAAAAAATATTTTCAGTGGTTCTCCTGGCATTGGCTGATGCACACCTGAAATTCCTTGCTGTGGATGTGGGAGCATATGGCAGTCAAGGTGACGCCCACATATTCTGTGAGTCAGCCTTCGAACATCGTCTACATGAAGGACGCCTTGATATTCCTCCCAGCAGGCCTCTACCCTACACTGACAAACCCAGTTTGCCATTGGTCATGGTAGCAGACAAGGCCTTTGGACTGGCCGAAAATCTCATGAGGCCATACAGTGGCTATGGTCTCAGCCATCAACAAAAAATGTATAATTATAGGCTCAGCCATGCACTCCATGTTGTGGAATGTGCTTTTGGTGTGTGCACGGTCAAATTGCTGTCCTGTCTGCAGCTTGATGTGGAGAATGCCATTAAGGGGGTCTGGCATGCTGCGTTCTGCACAACTTTTTGCGGGACCATGAGAGAAGCAATGCTGAACCAGAGCCCAGTAACCCAAGCCGGCAAGTGCAATTTATGGACTTGTGGTCAACGGCACGTGTCATGACCATCATGAATAATTTTGACCAATTTTTTGTATCACCTGATGGAGCAGTGTCATGGCAAAATGATTACGTGTTACGTGTATAGTTCAACAAATCCTTTTCACTCTGTGTGAGGCAGTCGTATGCTAGCCATATATGAGCTTAGCATACGTTTGCCCCAGATGGAGTGCAAAGGAGTCCTTTTCACTCTGCGTGAGGCAAGCGCTTTTTGGGCTTAGCATACGTTTGCCCCAGGCAGAGTGCAAAGGAGTGCTGTTGTGTATCATATAAAACCCAAAAAATAAAACAAATATAAAAAAAAAAAAGATATTTATTTTTCAAAAATAAATGAACAGAGTTCATCACAACTGGTGATAGATGGAAGGGGATGCTTGATCACCATGGGGGTGTGGGGATTGGGGACAGGAGAATGATGATTGGGAATGGCATTCAGGCCCAAAATCATGCTGGTAGAGGATATGAGGGAGGTATTCGATCCTGGTGAAAATGGGAGGTGGAAGGTGCAAATTCACCGTAGGAGTGTTTGGAGGGGGTGCTAGCACTGCTGAGGTCCCGGGGGCTATTGGAGGATCCTGAGAAGCAGTATATGGATCACATGGTGATGGCCCACCACTTAATTTGGCATGTCAGTATTGCATAGCAAAAGCATACATGTGATCCATATAATGCTTCTCCTGGCCTCCCTCAATGTCTTCCAGGATGTGATATAAGCGGTGGCAGAAGCAGGTGCGTGGGTTGCTGGTATCCAAGAATGCATCCACACTGCGCTTCTCCTGCCGCACTTCCTGCAGCAATGCTAGCACACTGTCCTCTGTCTCAATATTGCAGCCACCCCTCCTCTGGCGCTGATTGCGCCCATGACCACAAACACAGCAACGACCACGCACCTCCCCATGTTCTTGCCTGCCAGCTGACAACTCCAAGGCCCTGCCAAAGAACAAAAATGTTTAGATTGGCATGTAGTGAGACAGACAGACAATGAGATAGACAGGCAAACATAACAGATGGACAGCTACCTGATGTGTGGACTCATCTATAACACTTGCCACACACACTGATGTCATGTGGTGATATATGGCCAGTACTCTCCATGGGACTGATGGGTTTGTCCACCTGTGGCTCTTCCATAGCCTCCTCCCTTTGCTGAGCAATGTTAGATGCTTTCCTGCAGAAAAAAAATACATTTTAAAAAGTTAAACAATATACCTAGAAAATGTAAACCGCCTGCAAAGCACTGCCCATAGGGTAATATATGATGAAAAAGTTGAAAAAAAAAACCAAGATGAAAAGTACTGCTGCTGTTTATCATGACTTGGCGCAAGAAGGCCAAATGGTTGTGGTAGACGTAGGGTTTTTTGGCAGGGGCTGGTGCTCCACTCCTTGATGCCTTCTCCTCATCTGTTAGGTTCCTCCTGACTAGATCCCGGAGGGATTTCCACCGGTGCTGGAAAATTTTGCCTAAAGAAAAGTGGAAAAGAAGGGTTAATAAGGGTTAATATGCATTCTTCATTTAGATCCCTTTCACACTGACATGCTTTTCAGGCATTTTAGTGCTAAAAATGTGGTAATGAACCCAACTGCCAATTTTGTGAACATACAATAAATTTACAGACACCCAGCCCGCAGGCTGATACCCTTGTGCTGCACAGTGCGGCACCCTATGTAGGATGCAGGAGAAAAACAAAGTAATTTGCCTACTGGCGGGCACAACTAAACCGCCACACCTTACCTGTTAATACTCTAAAAAAAAAACACAAGAATAACTGTATGGGTGTGTGGTGTGGGCTAGCCTGCGGTGCAACACAACAGTTTACAAACTTACAAAGCTCTACCGTATTTCCCCCTCCCTTAACTGATGTCGTATAATGCATCTGCATATTCCTCCTGAGCACAATGCCAGTCTGCCTTGAGTTTGTGGAAAGTTCATCAGCTCTCCAATTGTGAAATGTCACTTTAGGTTATGGAGTCCCTGTAATGAACAGTAGCCACACTTCTGGCCTGAAACAAACAGAGATCCTACTAACTAACTACAGGCCTGATAAAAGAATAGTGGTGTGCTGTACAAGAAAATGTCTAGGCTGCCAAACGGAAAGCCAACAGTGAACAGTGACAATAGTTGCACTGATCACGTGAGTGACGTGACTCAATAACTAATAAATTAGACTTTCAAAGAAATTCGAAGGCAAAATATACTTAACATAACGTGCAATAAAGTGTAAAGATAAATAACTTAAAGATATGCATATATTCTAAAAATAATATGAATCAAAGTAGCGGAAGACGTGACTATAGGTGATGACCCACCTACGTGCTAGAGCATAATGTGATATTCATCTCATTAATGTGACACATGAAGCACAAATAAATAAATCTTCCAAAAAAATCATATATATATATATATATATGAATAAATAACAAATAAAGTAGAAATTCTCAGATGTCCATATATAAAACGTGCAGAGTGTGCCAATTATATCCAAAATCGCATAAAGCGTCAGGGCTTGTAAATAAGATTTGATACAATAGTGCAAACGGTGGTGGGTAAACAAAGTTCAATACAGTAGTGCTGATGGTGGTGGGTGTAACCCGTGTGGTCCTGTGTAGTGTTTTTATGAATATCCCCTTACTTTACTGCTGTAAGGTAACAGCATACAAATAATGTCTTTGGGGTCCTTGGTGGCCTTTCCCTTTAAGGGTCCCATTGTAGTGTCCCGGATCCTGGTGTTCCTATCCTGCCTATAGCGCTGTGTGGCCCCTTTAAGAGTAGCTTTAGGGTATTCAACAAGGAAGGTTTCTCGCCAGATAGCATGTGTATGGGATCAGAGAATAAAGGAAGGATGCCCCATAGAGTAGTACATTTTTTACAGCAATTTATTTAGAATTGAAAATAAAGCAGGTACTCACAAACATAAAGTTAAGAAGGCGTTGTATAAACGAGCAGCGAGCTCGGTATGCGTCACTTCCGGTAGCAGTAATCCCGACGCGTGTTTGTCACTAATAACGTGACTTCATCAGGTTCCCGCGTACACGCGATCAGACTCTGGTCCGCCGGACAATCCGCCCGTGTGTGGGCTCCGGCTGACTTTTTCTTTCCAAAAGTCTGGCGGACTTAGAAAGAAGTTTTGAGTCAAAATCTGGCCGTCTGTGTGTTAGTCTACCGAACTTTTGAAATGAGTGGACTTGCCCACACATGGAGGAAAGTCTGTTCCTTTTTAACGTGGCTCCAGGTAGATGGGACTGGCGAAGGAAGTCAATGTCGCTGCCTTCGAGATTGACACCTCGCTGGCCCCGTCACCTGGTATGGACTTAAAGGGGAAAGGCCAAAAAACGGCGTGGGGGTCCCCCCAAAGTCCATATTAGACCTTTATCCGAGCACGCAGCCCGGCCGGTCAGGAAAGGGGGTGGGGACGAGCGAGTGCCCCCCTCCTGAGCCGTACCAGGCCACATTCCCTCAACATGGGGGGTGCTTTGGGGAAGAGGGGGCCCTGCTATGTGCTTGTGCTATGTCCAATTACAGCATCGGGTAAGGGAGGGGGGTGGGTGTGTGCATGTGTGCTGCCAAACCAGGAAGTCTTTCATCCACTACTTACTTCTGCATTACCTGCCCACCATTCACCTCTGCACTCATTCACCATGTTGCTCCACACTCCCTCATTATCTCCATGCAGGCAAAATTCTCTTTCAAGAGTAGCCCACCTAAATTGACCATCCACTGCTCCACTACTGCACTCCTCTACACAACTCACATGCAATGCAGCCCCTACCTTCTCCTTCTTCCCACACATAAATACAATGTAGCCTCTTACCCTTCCCTTTGCTCCTTACTCCCTCCCGCTACCCCCTTCCACACATACACACAATGCAGCCCCCTCACACATATATACAGTGCCCCCCCCCCCACACACACATGCACACTCATTCACACAATGCAGCCCCATTCTCTAAATACATACAATGTAGCCCACCTGCCCCTAGCACATACATACAATGCATCTTCCCTGCCCGCCTCCTTACAACACATAGATACAATGAAGCCCCCTCTTCCACCATACAGTATATACAAGGCAGCCTCCTTCCTCCCAAATATATATAATACAACTTCGATTTATCACAGCATCTCACCAAAGTTCTTTTGAAAATGCTCTCAGGAACAGGAAGGGCCCTTGTATAGGAGTTTTCTGCCAGTGGGGAATGCATGGCAGTGGGTGGCAAAGGCTGGCAGAGGTAGTCCACTTTAAAATGTATTTAATTGTAACATTAGCTCCAAGGACTGTTATATCTTTGTATATACACTGCTGTCTTGTGGATAACTTAGAGTGATAGTTCCCTACTCTGAAAATTTGCTAAAATTTTATGAGCACCCCAAACCCCCTATATAAAGGAACCTCCTTTATATAAAAACTCGTATTGAAACTGACCTCTCAGTTTAAATAATTCTTGATGCAATACTAAGAAGAAACCCTACACCTGTCTTTTTCCTCTTCACAATGGCATCTGGTGATCAGAGCACCCTTGAAATCCTCCAAATGCATTTCTCATATGTCATAAATGTGATTTTACACAATTTAAACTTGCAGCCATTTATCCCTTTTTCCTCCCCCGCCTGCTGGAGGAATTGGGGCCAAAACAGGACTCTATTTTACATCTGGAGGGATTTCCCACACCTCACTAAATTCTGGACAAACATCAATATGTACTTCACTTCTATAACTCATATATCGCTCAACCTTACTCCTCGCGCAGTGTTTCTGGGCATGGGGTGGATACCTGGCTGCGTGTATTTAAGATGTTTTATAATTATACATAGCAGCCTGCTTATCATTTGAGAGGAAATGGAAATGCTCATATCCCCCTACCCTTCTAGAGCTTATCAATATTTTAAAGGACCACTTACTTTTTTTAAAGATGTTTGCCAAAGCTCACTTGGCACTACCCAGATTGCTCACTGCCTGGGACCCCTTGATTAGAGACCATAGACCACAAGTCTAAATCTAATATATCTTACCAACTTTTCTTAGCAACTCAGTCTTTTATCATAGTAGCCTCTCCTTCCACTGTCTAGAACCCTCACGCTCAGTAAGAAATCTCTGGAATGCACAGTCTACTTGGTACCTCAAGATCTATAACTACCTTACCTAATTACCTGTTAATATTACTGAGGGACAGCCTACTGTTGCTTTGTTTGTTCCTTACTTTTTTTTTTTTCTCAATCAAAGAGTTCCTTACTTATGTACACCATTTGATACTATCTATTTCAACTGGTTACTTATCCAGGCCTACACATGTTCAGCAGATTTTTCCCATTGGTAATGCTTTTGGACTGGTTAAACTATCTTTGCTGCTTTTCATTGTAATATCTTGTATTTCTTAGTTTAAAAACCCAATAAAGATTTATAGTACAAAAATGTGTTTAATTGTATAATATGTACTTAAATTGCAACAAAGCATAGATGTACAGGGCTGAAAGCGAACCTGCATAACTTGGGTTAAAGTAACAGGTGAGCTTTAAAGCAGGGAGGGTAAGGGCCATATACTAAGCTGGATACACACTATCCAATTGTTTGTAGATTTTTTCTTTCAGATTTGCCAAAACCATATAATATGAGGTTAAACGTTAGGAGTTTCAATTTGTATGCAACCAAGCAGGCCTTCCCACTACATGGTTTTGCTAAATCTGAAGGAAATCTGACAACAAAATTTGTATTGCGTGTATGGGGTCTTTGCTACTCTAGAGCTATTCTAGCTCTCAGACCAGCCGTTCACCTATTTAAAAAATGGTTAGGTCAGAAATTATTATCATAATGGCAGGGGGAGAATCCTTAGGCCGCGTACACACGCGGGGACTGTTCGCCCAACTTTGTCCGCTGAACAGTGTTTTGGCGGACAGTCCGCTCGTGTGTGGGCTTTCAGCGGACAGTTTCAGTGAACAGTCCGCTGAACAAGGTTTTTCGGAAATTCCGAAAAACTGTCCGCTGAAACTTTGTTTCAGCGAACAGTCCCCTCGTGTGTAGGCTTGTTCGGCAAACTAAGTTCCGCGCATGCTCAGAAAGGATTTACACGCCGAAAGTTATAATGCAGTGTATAGGACGTCGTATTTTTCGTCCCGTCGTACGTGCCGTTCACGTCATCGCGCACGGTTTCAGCAAACTGTTCGTCAGTCGTGTGTGGCCATGTCCGTCCATGCTAATTTTGAGCGGACTGTTTGCCGAAACTGTTTGACGGACAAAGTTGGGCGAACAGTCCCCGCGTGTGTACGCGGCCTAAGCCTTGTGTAAGCTCCAAGTTACGAATTGAGCTTTCCCAGGGCTTCTTCTCTGCATTTCCAGTGGGTGAATGAAGCAGTGGAGGAGCAAAAGGAAAGCAAATACATACAGCTGGGGAGGGTGGCAGGTAAGTTAGGGTCAGAGTCAATAGGCATTTGTGCACTTCAGAATTCCTTCTCTCCCATACCATTCTCTCCTCGTGTCAATGGGAATGCAAAGGCAACTGTAGCAGGTCATACGCCTGTAATAATTTGGACATGTGCAAAGCACAAATTCATTTTAAAATTTAAATAAACAAAAAGTAAATCAGTTTATTGGTATTTAATCTGCTAAATGCAGTAATCCACAACAACTTAAACAAATATATTTTATTGTTCTGCATTCAGGGAAATCCTATTGTTTGTTGTGGATTATTGCACCTTGCACAACACCATTGTTGTTCACACTACCTTAATAAATAAGCCATTACTAGAGTCATTGTATTTGTGCAACTGAGCATTTTTCAGACAAGGAAATGTTAACAACACAGGAGAGAACAGTGATTTATGCTTTACACTGAAAATTTTACATATTTTAGTAGATACCTTTAACTACTTAATTTCTTGTACCTTGCCCCTTACAGCAATTTTAACATTTCCATTATGGGCCTGCTTATTTGGCAATAACTTTGTCTTTACTTAAAATAAAAGTGTACATTGTTCTTTTTGGGGAAAAACTAGATTTTATTTTAAATACAAAGTATTCACTTTATTCTATCATTTTTATTTTCAATTTTGTGCATTTTCTTTGTATGCTACATTGGAAGAAGTAAAAAATAAATAAAAAATGAATGAAAATAAAAAAAATATTAATGGGTAAAAAAAATTTCCTTAGAAATTATCTCACTTGTCCTGTATGATTTCTCTATTCCTGGCTTTTCATTCTACTGCTAGCAGCATGACTAGTCAGTTATTCCTGGCAGCCCATCCTCACTGATGCTGCTCATATTGGGCTCTGTTCCTACCTACACTCAGTTAAACTTCATAGCTGTGTTTAATCTCCACTGCTCATTGCTAATAACAAATTCTAGGAGTTTTCAGGCCCTTCGGGTCTGGTTTGGAGGAGAACCCCATGACAATTTTTTTTAAAAAATGGTGTGAGGTCCCCCCAAAATCCATACCAGCCCATTATCCAGGCATGCAGACTGGCAGGTCAGGAAAGAGGTATCCTCCCTGAACCATACCAGGCCACATGCCTTCAACTTAGGGGGCTGGGTGCTTTGGGGCTGGGGGGGTGCCCAAAGCACCTTCTCCCCATGTTGATGGGGAAAAGGGCCTCTTCCCGACAACCCTGGGCTGTGGTTGTCGGGGTCTGTGGGCAGGGGGGCTTCTCGGAACCTGGTATGGACTTCGGGGGCACGCCTTTTTTCTTTATTCTTTCAATTTCGGGTGCTGGCAATTGTAACCACGAGTCATTTTAAATTTTTGCTGTAGCATGTTTTATGCATGCTACAGATGCGCCACTTTACAGGCACATTAAGGGGACCCCCAGGCACTATACTTAAAGGAATTTTTCATTCTTACTGTTGCACTTTAAGCATCATTAACTACTTCAATACAGGGCCCTTATACACCTTCCTGCCCAGGATAATTTTGAGCTTTCAGCACTGTCGCACTTCAATGACAATTGCGCGGTCATGCTACACTGTACCCAAACTACATTTTTATCATTTTGTTCCTACAAATAGAGCTTTCTTTTGGAGGTATTTCATCACCTCTGCGGTTTTTATTTTTTGCTTAACAAATAAAAAAAGACCGAACATTTTGAAAAAAATTAAAAGTTTTGGTTTTGTTTCTGTTATAAATGAGTGTCTCTGTTGTAAATATGATTGGACATGGCTGATCACGTGGTAAAGAGTTTCCATCAGGGACTCTTTACCTAGATCAGTGTTGCGGGGTGTCAGACTGACACCTCGCAACAACGATCGCTGTGATTAATATCATGAGGATGTCATATTACACCCAGTCAGGATATTGAAACCACTTTGCCGCCATCATTCTGCTATATGGCAGGTGGCAAGTGGTTAAAATCACTTCTCCTAAAAAATTATATTTAAAAAAAAAAAATGTTTTTATTGATACATGTCCCCCAGGGCAGTACCTAGACCCCCATACCCCTTTTATGGCCAATTTGTATATAAGCCTTTGAAATGGGCACTTTTGATTTTTCCTGTTCGGCTCTTATAGACTTCAATGGAGTTTGCTGTTCGGGTTAGAACATTTCCCCTGTTTGGTGATTTTTGCTACGAACAGAGCAGGTGGGGTTAGGCCCATCCCTAAAAAAACTGTAACCTCTTACAACCAATAATTAATGGGTACTGATGCACAGTAACTTGTAGCAACCAATCAGTGGTTGGTTGCTACATATATGATATATAGCAGTGATGGCGAACCTTGGCACCCCAGATGTTTTGGAACTACATTTCCCATGATGCTCCACTACACTGCAGAGTGCATGAGCATCATGGGAAATGTAGTTCCAAAACATCTGGGGTGCCAAGGTTCACCATCACTGATATATAGTAACCTTTAGCAACCAATTATTGAGCAGTAATCATATGTAGTAACCTCTATAAACCAATCAGTGAGCAGAAATGTTAAGCAGTAATCTATAGCAGCCAATCAGTGAGCAGTAATAATGTGTAGTAAGGTCTAGCAACCAATCAGTGAGTTATAATGATGAGCAGTAACCTCTAGCAACCAGTTAGTGAGCAGTAATAATGATCAGAAACCTCTAGCAATCAATCAGTGAGCGGTAATGATGTGCAGTAACCTCTAGCAACCAATCAGTAAGTGGTAAGGATGTGCAGTAACATCTAGCAATCAACCCAATGAGCCTGGACCAATCAGTAAGTGTGGACCCGTTATTTATGTTTACATCATTAAAACTTTTTTGAGATAAGTCTATGTGTGTGTTTGTTTTTTGGGATGTTGGGGTGGAGAGAAAAAATGCATGGGGGTCAAGAAAATGTTTGACCGGGCCCAATCAATTTTAAAGTGGTAGTAAACTTAAATACATTTTTTTTAACATACAGCTAAGCTTATAATACAGTTTACCTGTAGGTTAAATGAATATCCCCTAAACGTGCACTTTCTAGGATATATTTTAGAAAGCAGCATCCGGTGACATCACTGACACACGAACTCCGAAGGAACAGCACACTCATGCCATTCCTTCAGAGCTCTGTGCCGTGGCCATGACTCCTGTGCGCATGAGTTGGAGTGATGTCATTGCGGCTCGGCCATTCAAGCGGCTACAGCCCATGAATCCATGAGGAAGACCGGGTGAAGATGGAAGCCTCAGATACTGTAGAACAAGAAGCCAGACTCTACCTATACTTGCAATATGACAAATGGAGCTATAGGTGATTTTAACATGCCTATTGCATACACATCATTGCATTTCTGCTTAAAGCTGTTTCAATAATGGGGGACTACTGAATGTGACCTAATTTGCACTCTTGAAGTAACAATACCTTAAACAAAACCATATTTAATAATGTTTTGCCTCTTACATTTAAATACAGTGTGCAAAAGATAGGAAATATCCATCTTCTCTGCAGTAATGCAGTAATCTATCCTTATTGGTATATAATTGTGACTTCATTTTTCTATATGTATATTTATATAATGTTGCTCATACTATTGCTTACCAGTAATTCAACTGTTTTGTACAAAGTGACTGTTGGAAAAACATATTTTAGTGGTGGTTTCTACTTATTAGAATCAGATCTTTAAGTCAGCTTTCTTTACCAAAACACAACATTTTGGAAAAGTAAAACACAGAAAGCATTTATGTCTGATTAGGAAAGAAATAAAGGCTATCGCTTAGTAAAAGCATATGTTGCTCATAGTAACCTAACAACCACATTCATTTCAGACTTCCAGTCTTGCCAAAGTACATTAACTTCTCTAAAAACCCTTCATTACATTTTCCTCTTTAGGATTATTTGGCTCATGCAAAGCTCAGGATTTATTTAACCCATTTATCACACTTCAATGTCTTTTTACTTTAAAACTGTATTAAAGGAAATCTGTACCAGGAATAAAGCTCAATCAAGTTTACTATATTTACTAAGGGAATTGAGCCATTTTATGTAGCATAGGGAATGTTCACATTGGAAAGTGTTTGTTCACTTTGCACAAGTAAATGTTAGTAAATAAGGCAAACCTGTGTTCACAATTATGTGAGTGGGAAATTAAAAACACAATTGCAAGCACATTACTGGGTTTTTAAAATAAACACCACTTCACCTTATTCACCAGAATCCTTTGCTAACTGAACAACTAAAGCTGGTATACACGATGTACGCGCTTATACACAAACTGATTCCATGATCACACAAGCGTGGTGGATGGAGGAATCTCAGCGGTGATATTGTATTTTGACAACAGGACTCCTCCAATCAACTTCTGTAGAACAGGGAATGCCATACACAGATCGAAGTTTAGCCAATTCCTGCTGAACTGACCCAATTTCAATACATGCGTACCCACTTTATACATATTAATAAATCAACCCCATTGCAAAACAAAAATATTGGGGCAAAAAGTTAAATTGAATTAGAACTTCATGAAAAAACTAAAATATGATTGTATTTGCCCTTAAGGTTAGGTTCACCTGTATAAAAAAATTCTAAATGCACATAAAAAAATAATAAATGAACATCATGAAAAAATCTAAAATATGATTGTATTTGTCCTTAAAGGTTAGGTTCACCTTTATTAAAAAAATAATAACTGGACAATGTATTTTTACAGGAGTTTGCAGAGCATTGCACCTACAATTAGTGGATCATGGGTGCAAAGTAAGGCTCCTGCAGACACTGCCTCTGTACAGTTTCAGAGCTGTAGGAGTGTCAGTGGTTGGCGAGCACATTGAAATATACTCATTCACAAAGGGTGGGGGGCCGGTATCCGGGGGCCCCTCCCGGATTCCGATAAGCCCCCCGCCCGCAGACCCCGACAACCAATGGCCAGGGTTGTCGGGAAGAGGCCCTTGTCCTCATCAACATGGGGACAAGGTGCTTTAGGGTGGGGGGCCGCGCGGCCCCCTTCCCCAAAGCACCCATCCATGTTGAGGGCACGCAGCCTGCTACAGCTCAGGAGGGGGGGGCCTTTCCTGACCGGCCGGGTAGGGTGCTCGGATAAGGGTCTGATATGGACCTAGGGGGGACCCCCACGCCGTTTTTTCAGCATGGAGCCGCGTTCAAAATGAATGGACTTTCTTCCATGTGTGGGCAAGTCTGTTCATTTCAAAAGTACGGCGGATAGTCCGGCGGACTAGGTCTGCCAGACCTAGTCCGCCGGAAAAGTCCCATGTGTGGGCAGGTCCACTCGTTCGGACAGTCCGGCGGACTTTACGGCGGTTTGTCCGCCAGACTAAGTCCGCCGGATAGTCTGATCGTGTATACGCGGTATAAGACTTTGCTTCCTCAAGTCAAACCTGCCCCCCACCCCTCTTCACGATGTTTTGTAATCGGATGAATAGTGGGGTAATTATAAAGAAGCAACATGAGAGGGGGAAGAAGAACGAGTATACAGAATTAATGAAGTTAAAACTAGGAAATGCATGCGCTATAGGGCCTCAAGTACAATTTCTTCTCTAGCAAGGAGATCAGTGAGTAGTACAGGAATTCCATCATGAAATGTCATGCCAAATTGTAAGATTAACAGTTAGAAGCAACAGCGCCTTAGATGATCTCACACTGCAGATATACAGCTATGATGCTCAAGGCAGAAGGGAAGGAAGAAATTACCTTCTATTTTTCATGAGGAATTCAAGACAAAAGCAAAATGAAAGTACTGCTTAGGTATAATTAAAATTTTTAGGCAGAATTAACACTTTCAGATATTCCTTATATGTTAGAAAATATTAACTATTTTTAGGTTCGGATTCTTTAAGCTAATATGTAGTATAACATATTCTTTTCTGAAAACAAAAGATAATGTACCAGCATCTTTCCTATTAAACATTACTTCTATTTCACCTCAGTATTCTGCCATATTTACAGTTACATTTCTAACAGAGATTTGACATAGGTGATAAGCACCAGATGTGCATTAGTCAACGCTGCTGTTATTATGTATGTGGCTCTAAGCACAAGAAACATTTTCTTACCACTCTAAATGTAAACTCTGGAGTTCACTTGTAATTGTCTGAAATTTCATGATGTGAATGTTGACTTGCTACATCAAATGACTAGTCACTTGTCCAGATAGTAAAAGATAGAAAGTGTGTTTGATTTGGTACACTAATTTGGTAGACAAGGCCAACACATATATCCTTTCTTAATTCATCATTGTAAACATTTTCTCAGTTCACACTGTTATTAAGTGTGCTAAGGGTAAATTATTTGTTAGATCTGTCTCCCACATAAAAAAAGAGGGCCTCATGTATAAAAACTGTAGCAACAAAAAATGTTTACGCTATCAACAGAAAACACCTGATAGGAGATTCCTGTCTTGTATTCTGGAAAACTGGTGAATTTAAATGTGACGATTATCCCCAAAGAACAGGGCCGGCCCTACCATGGGTCTTGCTGGGTCCATTGGACCAAGGCAGAACTTTGAGAGGGGCAGCAAATTGATACCCAAGAAGATATTTTTTCCAGAAGTTTGGTGCACACCGCTGGCACCAGATCAGATGTACAGCTTTCCTCCACCTCCAGGCATGGTGCAGGTCTGTCACTTCCATAAGATCGCAGCACCCCCCCCTCCCCTACATTATTTACACAAGATGAGAAGTATGGCAGGTCCGGACAAAGGGCGGGACTTTTCAAGTTAAGAAGCGGGCGATTGGTCCCAGCAATCAATCACCTACCTTTCACATGAAAAGTCACGCCCTTTGTCTGGACCTGCCATGCTTCCCATCTTGTGTAAATAAGGTATGGTAGGGGGAGAGCTGCAATCTTATGGAAGGGACAGTCTGTAATATCGATGGAGACTGTGATGAGCGGTCTGAGGTGGGGGGATTTGTGATGGAGAGAGGTCTGTGATAGGGCGAGTCTGTGATAGGGAGGATTTGTGATGGGGGCTTTGTGATGAGGGGAGTCTGTGATGGGGGGTTTTGTGATGGGGGGAATCTGTGATGGAGGGATCTGCGATGCTGAGGAGTCTGTGATGGGGATCTGTAATCAAGAGGAGTCTGTGATGGGGGATCTGTGATGGTGGGATCTGGGGTGGGAGGATCTGTGATGGAGAGGGGTCTGTGATGGAGAGATCTGTGATGGGCTGGTCTATCATGATTGGAGTCTGTGATGGGGGATCTTTGATGAGGGGAGTGTGGGGTGGGAGGGGTTTGTGATGAGGGATCTGTGATGGGATGGTCTGTGATGAGGGGAGTCTGTGATAGGGGGTGGAATTGGGATGAGGGCTCTGTGATGAGGGGAGTCTGTGATGGGGGGATCTGTGATGGAAAGCAGACTGTGATGGGGGGATCTGTGATGGAAAGGAGTCTGTGATGGGGGGGATCTGTGATAAAGGGAGTCTGTAATCATAATGGGGAATTTTAATTATCCAGACATAGACTGGGCGGAGGGAACCACGCATTCATCTAAGGCTCGCCAGTTCCTAAATGTCTTGCAGGACAATTTTATGGGTCAGATGGTAGACGCACAAACTAGAAATAAAGAGTTAATAAATCACCGGGACCAGATGGCTTGGACCCGAAGGTACTGGAGAAAAGCCAATGTAGCAGCAATATTTAAAAAGGGTCCAAAGTACAGCCATGGGAATTACAGACCAGTTAGCCTAATATCAATAGTATGTAAACTCTTGGAAGGGATGATAAGGGACTATATACAAGATTTTAGTAATGAGAACAGTATCATTAGCAGTAATCAGCATGGATTCATGAAGAATCACTCTTGCCAAACCGATCTATTAGCCTTCTATGAGGAGGTGAATTGTCATCTAGGTGACCATAAGGTGAGTACATGGATTAAAAACTGGCTACAAGGCGAGTTCTGAGGGTGGTGATAAATGGAGAGTACTCGGAATGGTCAGGGGTCATGGGAATGGTCAGGGGTGGGTAGTGGGGTCCCCGAGGGTTCTGTGCTGGGACCAATCCTTTTTAATTTGTTCATAAACGACCTGGAGGATGAGGTAAACAGTTCAGTCTCTGTATTTGCAGATATTACTAAGCTAAGCAGGGCAACAACTTCTCCACAGGATGGGGAAACCTTGCAAAAAGATCTGAACAAATGAATGGGGTGGGCAACTACATGGAAAATGAGGTTCAATGTAGAAAAATGTAAAATAATGCATTTGGTTGGCAAACATATGCATGCAATCTTACACTGGGGAGATAACCTCTGGGGGAATCTAGGATGGAAAAGGACCTGGGGGGTCCTAGTAGATGATAGGCTCCGCAATGGAATGCAATGCCAAGCTGCTGCTAACAAAGCAAGCAGAATATTGTCATGCATTAAAAAGGGGATTAATTCCAGAGATAAAACAATAATTCTCCCGGTATACAAGACTCTGGTCTGGCCACACCTAGAGTATTCTGTCCAGTTCTGGGCACCAGTCCTCATTAAGGATGTACTGGAAATTAAGCGAGTACAAAGAAGGGCAACAAAGCTAATAAAGGGTCTAGAGGATATCAGTTATGAGGAAAGGTTGAGAGCACTGAACTTATTCTCTCTGGAGAAGAGATGCTTGAGAGGGGATATGATTTCAATATACAAATACCATACTGGTGACCCCACAATAGGGATACAACTTTTTCACAGAAGGGAGTTTAACAAGACTCGTGGCCACTCAATAAAATTAGAAGAAAATAAGTTTAACCTTAAACTATGTAGGAGGTTCTTTACTGTAAGAGCGGCAAAGATGTGGAATTGCCTTCCACAGGTGGTGGTCTCAAAGGGGGCATTGATAGTTTCAAGAAACTATTAGATAAGCACCTGAACGCCTGCAACATACAGGGATATACAATGTAATACTAACATATAATCATACATAATCATACAAATCATACACATAGGTTGGACTTGATGGACTTGTTTCTTTTTTCAACCTCACCTACTATGTAACTATGTAATGAGGAGGATCTGTGATGAGGGGGGATCTGTGATGAGGGGGGATCTGTGATGAGGGGGTATCTGTGATGGGATGGTATGTGATGAGGGGAGTCTGTAATGGGGGGATATGTGGATGGTTTATGGTGGGGGGAGTCTGTGATGGGATGGTCTGTGATGAGGGGGTCTGTGATAAGATGGTCTGTGATTGGGGGAGATCTGTGATGGGGGAATCTGTGATGAGGGGAGTCTTTAATGGGGGGAGTCTGTGATGGGATGGTCTGTGATGAGAGTAGTCTGTGATTGGATGGTCTGTGATTTGGGGAGTCTATGATAGGATGGTCTGTGATTGGGGAGATCTGTGATGGGGGAATCTATGTTGAGGGGAGTCTATGATGGGATGGTCTGTGATGAGATGGTCTGTGATAAGGGGAGCCTGTGATGGGATGGTCTGTGATGGGATGGTCTGCGATGAGCAGAGTCAGTGATGAGGAGAGTCTCTGATATAGAGTTAGTGGTTTGGAATTGAACATAATAGCATTAAATATAATTTTGCATATAGACAAGGTGCTGTTGCATCTAATTCTGACTTCCTGATTAGTTAAATCTTAGTTTTAATTATCATGATATAAAATAATGGATGTGGGGGCCTTTTGGTGGGCTTGATTCTTTTTGGGGGTGGCAGCATTTTATTCTTGCACCCAGGTAGCATGATGCCTTGGGCCAGAACTGCCAAAGCAGTAAGAATTTAAAGCGGAAGTAAATCCATCAATCTAACAGTTTGAAAAAACAGTTACATTCCCGGCATGCCGGGAATGTTAACTGTCACATTGGTTATGCTCTCAACCAAACTGCCAAACCATCCAATGGCTGGTGTCATAACTGATCACATGTGCAGCTTTATGGCAGTTAAAGATTAAAGGGAGGCCAAGATGGCAGCTTCCTTGGCCAAAAATGATAGGAGGGTTTACTTCCACTTTAAACCAACTCTAGAGTTCAAAATGCCCCACACCTAATAATATAAAGCATATTGTCTTTCACGTGGTCAGTAGCACTTTATCCCTTCATTATCTCCAGTGATAAACTGTCAGTGGCTCTCAATGTGTATAGGGCAGTGCTGGCATTGTTGTGTTTATGCTGTACCATGCAACAATACACTGTAAGCCCAGGCTTTGGAACTACACTGCATCTGAGCACCACAAACCAAAGACGCTATTTCATTCATTTTCAATATCCAAAACAAACTCCACCTTTCATCTATGTCTCCATGCTTTATTTTGCTGAGAAATCACTTTAACTCCCCCTAGCATTTCTGGCTGTGGCCATCTTGAGTAAGGGCAGAGGATTCATTCCTGTTTTTAAAGCATAATGTGAGACAAGTTGATTTGGTTGTCCACAGGCTGGTCAGTAAGTAAGCTTGGAACTTTTCCTTGGATTTATCTTTGGCCTTGTTTATATCTATTTTCCCTCCAATGCTGCTTACTGTAGTGGCCAGTCATAGGTGGGTGTAGTGGACCCCTAGTTTGCATTATTTGCTTAAGCCTGGAAAGCAGGAAGTAACTGAAGAAATGTTAAAATAAAAGTTAAAACAAGTAGATATAATATACCTTCCTATTTATTTACTAATGCTAGTAGCATAATGATTCAAAATAGTCAATGTTGTTTGAGAGAGTGAAGTTCCACATGGCACTGAGCCCAGGGTGCTCACAGGAAATGGTTGGAAGAGTGTTTTTTAAAGGATAAAAAGATTGTAACATCATATAAAAAATCCTATCATGGATTTCTGTGAAAAAAAACAATATTACCCATCATTTGTTGCCATGGACTACATCTAAGGCCCCTTTCAAACGGGCTGTCCAATCAGTTCCACCTGTCAGTTTTTCAGTTGGACCTGATTGGACTCTTCAGTCTCTTCTATGGAGCGGCGGATGTCAGCGGACAGATGTACACTGACATCCACTGCCATCTGATCTGATCCAGTCCACCAAAAACAGACAGATGGTGGTCCTATTCCCCATCCATATGGCGGATCAGATGGCATCAAATGGAAACAGGCAGGAGGTTCATTTCCATCCCATTGCCCCATAGAGGAGAACGGGACAGTGTACATGGACTTGGTCACCTCATTAAAGTGGTTGTAAATGCAGAATGTTTTTTAACCACTTCAGCCCCGGAAGATTTTACCTCCTTCTTGACCAGAGCATTTTTTGCGATTCGGCACTGCGTAACTTTAACTGACATTTGTGCGGTCGTACGACGTTGCACCTAAACAAAATTGATGTCCTTTTTTCCCCACAAAAAATAGAGTTTTCTTTTGGTTGTATTTGATCACCTTTGCGTTTTTTTTTTTTTTTTGTGCTATAAACAAAAAAAGAGCGACAATTTTGAAAAATTAAACTTTTTGCTATAAAAAAATATCCCTAAAAAATATATATAAAAAAAAAATTTCTTTATCAGTTTAGGCTGATATGTATTCTTCTATATATTTTTGGTAAAAAAAAATCATAATAAGTGTATATTGATTGTTTTGCGCAAAAGTTATAGCGTCTCCAAAATAGGGGATAGATTGATGCCATTTTTATTATGAATTTTGTTTTATTAGTAATTGGCAGTGATTTGCGATTTTTATCGAAACTGTGACATTGCGGCGGACAGATTGGACACTTTTTACAATATTTTGGAACCATTGACATTTATACAGCGATCAGAGCTAAAAATAGCCACTGATTACTGTGTAAATGTCACTGGCAGGGAAGGGGTTAACACTAGGAGGCTATTAAGGGGTTAAATGTGTTCCCTCAACGTGTTCTAAATGTAGGGGGATGGGCTAGCTAGGACATGACAGAGATCACTGCTCCCGATGACAGGGAACAGTAGATCCCTGTCATGTCACTAGGCAGATCAGGGCAATGCCTTGTTTACATAGGCATTTCCCTGTCCTGCCTCTCTTCGTTGTGATTGCTGGCCACCGGCAGACATGGAGTCTGCGGGACCCACATCCACACATGAAGCGTTTGCAACACTTTTAAGCTCATGCAGCAAATCAGGTATGTTGTGGTAGTTCGGGTGTTTATCTAATAGTTTCTTGAAACTATCAATGCCCCCAGCTGAGACCACCGCCCGTGGAAGGGAATTCCACATCCTTGCCACACTTACAGTAAAGAACTCTCTACGTAGTTTAAGGTTAAACCTCTTTTCTTCTAATTTTAGAGTGGCCTCGAGCCTTGTTAAACTCCCTTCTGCGAAAAAGTTTTATCCCTATTGTGGAGTCACCAGTATGGTATTGGCATATGGTATTATTATTATTATTATTATTCATGATTTATATAGCGCCAACAGTTTACGCAGTGCTTTACAATGTATAGGGGGACAACACAACATGGTATATGGCATTAGTGGACACAAGACTGCATTAGTAGGCACAAGGTGCATGGTGGGCAAAAGGATGCATTGGTGGGCACACGGCTGCATAGTGGACACAGGCTGAATGGTGGACACAAGGCTGCATTGGTGGGCACAAGGCTGCATTGGTGGGCACTGGGCACAAGGCTGCATTGGTGGCCACAAGGCTGCATGGTGGACACAAAGCTGCATTGATTGGCACAATGCTGCATGGTGGGCACTAGGCTGCATTGGTGGGCACAAGGCTGCATGGTGGACACAAGGCTGCATTGGTTGGCACAAGGCTGCATGGTGGACACATGCAGCCTGCATTGGTGGACATGGATATAGTTGTTGTTATTATTTATTTTTATAACTTAATTCTGTATAATATATATAAGTGTCATTTCATGAGATAATTTATTTTTATAACTTAATTCTGTATAATACATAGTGTCATTTCATGAGATAATCTATGATCATTTATGAGTGTTTAGGGGCAGAATTAGGGGCAGGCTGGGTGGGGCAACTGATCTTGTTAATCTCCCTTCTGCAAAAAAGTTTTATCCATATTGTGGGGTCACGAGTATGGTATTGGCATATGGTATATGGCATTGGTGGACACAAGACTGCATTGGTGGGCACCAGGCTGCATAGTGGACATGGGATGAATGGTGGACACAAGGCTGCATTGGTGGGCACAAGGCTGCATTGGTGGGCGCTGGGCACAAGGCTGCATTGGTGGGCACAAGGCTGCATGGTGGAAACAAGGCTGCATTGGTGGGCACTGGGCAGAAAGCTGTATTGGTGGACACTAGGCACAAGGCAGCATTGGTGGGGCACAAGGCTGATTGGGTGACCACTGGGAACAAGGCTGCATTTTAGACACAAAGCTGCATTGGTTGGCACAAGGCTGCATGGTGGGCACTAGGCACAAGGCTGCATTGGTGGGCACAAGGCTGCATGGTGGACACAAGGCTGCATGGTGGACACAAGGCTGCATTGTTGGCACAAGCCTGCATTGGTGGGCACGGATACAGTTGTTAATATTTATTTTTATAACTTAATTCTGTATAATACATTTAAATGTCATTTCATGAGATAATTTATGAGGGCGTGTTTAGGGGCAGAATTAGGGAGGGCTGGGTGGGGCAACTGGTGGTGAGTAACCCTTGAGGCCCTGCTAGTAGCTCAGGACTTGAAATTTTGAGCCCTGTTGAAATCATATCCCCTCTCAACGTCTCTTCTCCAGAGAGAATAAGTTCAGTGCTCTCAACCTTTCCTCATAACTAATATCCTCCAGACTCTTTATTAGCTTTTTTGCCCTTCTTTGTACTCGCTCCATTTCCAGTACATCCTTCCTGAGGACTGGTGCCCAGAACTGGACAGCATACTCTAGGAGCAGCTGGACCAGAGTCTTGTAAAGCGGGAGAATTATTGTTTTATCTCTGGAATTGATCCCCTTTTTAATGCATGCCAATATTCTGTTTGCTTTGTTAGCAGCAGCTTGGCATTGCATGTCATTGCTGAGCCTATCATCTACTAGGACCCCCAGGTCCTTTTCCATCCTAAATTCCCCCAGAGGTTCTCCCCCCAGTGTATAGATTGCATTCATATTTTTGCCAAATGCATTATTTTTCTACATTGAACCTCATTTGCCATGTAGTTGCCCACCCCATTAATTTGTTCAGATCTTTTTTCAAGGTTTCCACATCCTTTGGAGAAGTTATTGCCCTACTTAGCTTAGTATCATCTGCAAATACAGAGATTGACCTGTTTACCCCATCCTCCAGGTCATTTATGAACAAATTAAATAGGACTGGTCCCAGCACAGAACCCTGGGGGACCCCACTACCCACCCCAGACCATTCCGAGTACTCCCCATTTATCACCACCTTTTGAACTCGCCCTTGTAGCCAGTTTTCAATCCATGTACTCACCCTATGGTGCATGCCAGCAGACCTTATTTTGTATAGTAAATGTTTATGGGGAACTGTGTCAAATGCTTTTGCAAAATCCAGATACACCACATCTACGGGCCTTACATCATCTAGCAGGCAACTCACCTCCTCATAGAAGGTTAGTAGATTGGTTTGGCAAGAATGATTCTTCATGAATCCATGCTAATTACTGCTAATGATACCGTTCTCATTACTAAAATCTTGTATATAGTCCCTTATCATCCCCTCCAAGAGTTTACATACTATTGATGTTAGGCTAACTGGTCTATAATTCTCAGGGATGTATTTTGGGCCCTTTTTAAATATTGCTGCTACATTGGCTTTTCTCCAATCAGCTGGTACCATTCCAGTCAGTAGACTGTCAGTAAAAATTAGGAACAATGGTCTGGCAATTACTTGGCTGAGTTCCTTAAGTACCATTGGGTGCATGCCACCTGGTCCCAGTGACTTATTAATGTTAAGTTTCCCTAGTCTTATTTTAATTCTGTTAACCATGGAGGTGCTTCCTGTGATGTGTCATGAGGATAAACACTGCATTTTTGGTTACTGAAGCCCTCCAATTCCCTTATGAAGACTGAGGAGAAGAATAAATGTAATACCTTCGCCATCTCCCCATCCTTTGCAACCAGATGTCCTTCCTCATTCTTTATGGGGCCAATATGGTCTGTCCTCCCTTTTTTACTGTTTGCATACTTAAATAATTTCTTGGGATTTTTTTTGCTCTCCTCCACTATGTGTCTTTCATGTTCTATCTTAGCCATCCTTATTGCACCCTTACATTTCTTTTTGCATTCTTTATAAAGTCTGAATGCTGATGATGATCCCTCAACCTTGTTCTTTTTGAAGGCCTTCTACTTTGGTTTTATATGCATTTTTACATTGGAGTTAAGCCATTAAGGACTTTTGTTCGCTTTTTAAAATTTATTACCCAATGGGATGCATTGGCTAATGCCCTTATTTAATATGCTCTTAAAGCAAACCCATCTCTCCTCCGTGTTCTTTGTTCCTAAGATTGTATCTCAATTTATGCCTTCTAGAGGTTTGTAGTTTAGGGAAGTTGGCTCTTTTGAAATTCAGTGTCTTTGTATTCCCCTAATGTTTCCTATTTGTGTGTTTTATACTGAAGCCAATTGACGTGTGATCACTGTTACCTAAATTGCTCCGTATTTCCACATCCGCGATCAGGTGTGTATTGTTGGTAATCAGTAGATCCTGTAACATTTTATTTCTAGTTCGTGTGTCTACCATGTGACCCATAAAATTGTCCTGCAAGACATTTAGGAACTGGCGAGCTTTAGATAAATGCACAGTTCCCTCTGCCCAGTCTATGTCTGGATAGTTAAAATCCCCCATTATGATAACACTTTCTACTAATCCAAATTGTGATAGGAGATCTGTCTCCCCTTCCTCCCTCAGGTTAGGGGCCTATAGCATACACCTGGTATTATTTTCCCCTTAGCTTTATCCCTTTGGAGCTCTACCCATAAGGATTCCACCTCCTCCCTAGCTCTATTAGTGATGTCATCTCTCACATTCACTTGTGCATTATTCTTGATGTATAGGCATACCCCTCCCCCTTTTTTACCCTCTCTTTCCTTGTGATAATTGGTATACCCTTGAATGTTTATCAGCCAATCATGAGAGCTGTTGAACCAGGTCTCTGAAATTCCCACAAAATCCAAATTCTCCTCATACAACAGTATCTCTAGTTCACCCATCTTGTCTGCCAGGCTCCTGGCATCGGTGAACATGCCACGTAGTTTAGATTGGTCACATATAATCCTCTTATTGGATGTTCCGAGATTGCAACGAGGACTTGCTACTATAATCACCTTGGGTTTATGTGCTTTGGTCAACCTACCACTAATGCCCTCAATAGTACCCTCTGGAATATGTTCTGTGCTGACTATCTCTACCTGTGGACCCTTCCCCCATCGCCTAGTTTAAAAAACGCTCTAACTTTTTGGCAATCTTCATTCCCAGCTGATCTGCACCCTCCTCATTTAGGTGCAGTCCGCCCCTTCTATAGTACTGGTTATCGACTGATAAGTCGGCCCAGTCCCAAATATAGAAATTTTATTTCAAAAGAAAACACATATCAAAGAAAATATATATACAATAATTGTACATAAATACATATAAATGTGGATATAGAATAAAAAAACCGTCAATGAAAAATGAACATATCTCCTTGAGCCAGACGCGTTTCGGAAAAATCCTTTCCTTCATCAGGGTTCTTTATGGAGAAATTATTATATTTTATTCATTGCCACAGCTGGGTCCCCACACGCATCACTCCAATGGTCAACTTGAGATCTCCAAAAGTAATTTAGGTATATACCGAAAGGGGATGATCATCCCACACAGCATCGAAAAACACTGTGTCCGGAGTCCAGGCACAGCGCTTTTGTGCATGCTGGGGTCCAAGCACAAAAAACCTAGGCACAAAAGTACCAATATATATAGGCAGATAGGCTGGTCAATGTATAAAGCGTGGCTGATATTGTAGATTGTCTCAGAACAGTATTGCACACCTCTCCGCACAGATCTCACCAGACCGTCCTTACCAATGCAATGGTGTGAGGCTGCACATTCTTTATTTTTTACCATGTGGCTGCTCATGTATATTGTCAATGAATAAAATATAATAATTTCTCCATAAAGAACCCTGATGAAGAAAGGATTTTTCCAAAAAACACGTTTTGTTCAGGGAGATATGTTCATTTTTCATTGACAGTTTTTTATTCTGTATCCACATCTATATGTATTGATGTACAATAAATATATATTTTTTCTTTGATATGTGTTTTCTTTTGGAATAAAATTTCTATATATATACTAATTCTTTTCTCATTGTGGTAGTGCCCTAAAAGTCCCACCTCAGGGGTATCCCCTTTCCTTTTTTACAAATTTCTGGGATGTGGCACACCCATTCATAGTTTTCTCTGTCAGATCCTCCTATTATCTCTGTCCTAAGAATTGAGTCCCCTACCACCAGAATCTGTCTTTCCTTTTCCTTCACTCCACCCCCCCCCCCGCTCTCACTGGATGAGTTCTTCCCCCGGCAGCTAGGAGAGTCCCTCAGCTCCAGCAGTGCTGGTCCCTGACTGGTTTCACCAATGTCACTCAATGGAGCGTACTTAGCCCTGGATTGGCCCCCCTGGCACTTCCCCCTCTACCCTTCCTGACTGTCACCCATCTACATTTTTCTAGTGCCTGCACCTCTTTGTCTCCACCAAAAGTGTCTCTTGTGCATTTCAAACATGGCACAGCATGAGCCAAATTCAAGTACAGGTTCTAGACAAGCATATGATTTTGGCACATTCTTCACCACTTTTAGAATGCATTTAAGAAACACTTTTGCTAAATCTTTCTGTGCCAGTCTTAAGGAATTCCAGGAATTATTTTCACTTAGCACCCACAAACACCCATTCTGCAGCCTATCCCAATGGCCACTTCTCTATATATATTTGCTTCAGTAACTGCAGCACATCGCTTCTCAGACTAGGTTTCCTAATTGTGACAACAGTGAAACATGCCTGCACAATGTGCATCCACAAGGTCACTTGCAGTCTTCAATGGGAAAGCATGTGACAGGATGACAAAGCAGAAGTACAATAGTCAGACACGGACAAAGTGTGGTCACCCTGTGCCTAGACAAGAAGCTTAGAGACAGGATTACTAGTGGTTATTTAAAAGAAATGTAAAAATATGTCAAATGTTGTTTCAAATAAAATAAACACATTAAAACATATTAAAGCATATATAAGATTTTAGTGAAAGGATTTACACATGTTAAAAAAAATGTGGCAATGTAAATGTTAGAAACTGTGCATGCTGTTTGATCAGTTTATTGCCTGTATTTACTATTATGTTATGACTTCAAATGTCATTCATTCAAAAATGCAGGACAAGATACTATAGATAGATAGATAGATAGATAGATAGATAGATAGATAGATAGATAGATAGATAGATAGATAGATAGATAGATAGATAGATAGATAGATAGATAGATAGATAGATAGACACACAATGTTTTTTATTTCTAAGGATTGTTGCTGTATGCATATAATTGTATATTTTGCTAAACAGCCTTTTTCTAGTACAAAGGTATTTATTTATTTTTTTAACATCGTTTTATGAATATGCTCGAGATCCTGGATGAATCAGCTGGATTTCTCAGCTATTTAACCTAATGCATCCGTCATCCCTGTCAAGGGGTGGAAACTAAAAAATGGTCTATTTGTGCAGTGAACAGCGATGATGAAAAAGGCCATAGGAACAAGAGATAAATTCAGCAAGGGGTCGTGGGAGAACTCTCACACAGCAAAATCAATGCAGCTTACACATGCCCAGCATCAGAGAGGTGCAGCTGCACGGAGCACTCATCTGAAAGCTGTACATTCACAGTAATTGGTGAATTTGCAAAGGCGTACAAATGCCATGCACTAGTTGAGAGCAGCTGATCTCATCAACTGTACTCTCTATCACTTCCGCCTATAACTCACAGATGTTCCATCCCAGCATGTCACACCTGCAGGGTTTAAACAGGTTTTTGTTTGGAAGGGATACAGGATGGCAGATGTGCAGAAACTTGAATATATTTGAAATTGAGCAGAAAAAATCATTTTGAATTTACATAAATCCAGCATAGGTATTAACATACTCAACAAACAATTCCATAACTCCACAGCTTATAAAATGAATACAAGCGCATGGTGACTAAAAGAAGACACAAAGGCATCTTACTTATTTAAAATGTTAAGAAAAAGAAAGTCAGCAGATGTAACTCGTTTGCAGGGTTCGGTAAATTTTCACACAACATATCAACTACATGTCAGCCCTGGTATAATATATATAGCGTTACCCATTACATACATAACTTATAATAACCATATTAATTAACCTTAGTACAGGATATTTACAGTGGAAGTTAAAGCGGTTCTTCACCCTAAAGGGGAAGTTCCGCTAGTATTATCCCTCCCCCCCTCCGGTGCCACAATCGGCACCTTTCGGGGGGGAGGGGGGTGCAGTTACCTGGATGATCCAGGTAACTGCACCCACTTCCGGCCAGACCGCCGCATGGCTCCGCCCACCGCCACATGGCTCCGCCCCCCGTTGTGTTCTGGGAAACACACAGTTCCCAGAGACACAGCGGGGAACCAGCGCAGCGCGACTCGCGCATGCGCAGTAGGGAACCGGGCAGTGAAGTCCTCTTGCTTCACTTCCCGATTCCCTGACAGAGGATGGCGGCGGTGGCTGCAGCGAGACGAGCGATCACTCGTCATCTGCCGCCGACATCGCTGGAACCTGGGACAGGTAAGTGTGATATTATTAAAAGTCAGCAGCTGCAATATTAGTAGCTGCTGGCTTTTAATATTTTTTTTTTTTGTGCAGCTCCTCTTTAAAATGGGTTCATATCAATTATTTATATGCAGTCAGTTACCTGGAAAAGTCAGATACATAAGTCAGATACAGTATGTGGCCACTTAAATGCACATACACAAAAACTTCTAGAATAACAGCTGGTAACTATAGATATATCATTGATCTTTTGAGGTCCTAATGGAGAGAAAGCTGTGCCTAAGAACCTACAGTGCAAGGATCTCCCTGCACCTATCTAAATAAAGTGACACTAAACTATATTCTTATTCGCCAAAAAATAATCTATATACATCCTGTATGGCACTGTAATCTATTATTTTAAAACGGTTTCTTTCTGTGTTTTTTGTGCTTTTCTGCTATGGTACATCCTCTGTGAGCTCCAAAACCTCCCTTTTTCCCCCCAGTTTTTCTGTTTGTTTGGAACAAGCATTTCACTCTAGTTTCGGCCATGTGCACTGCTCTATGTACAGTCCATAGTCATTTTAGGATATGTATTGCACTGTAATCTATTATTATTAGGATATGTAGGGCACTGTAATCTGTATGGCACTGTATGGCATTATTATTAGGATATGTATGGCACAGTAATCTATTATTTTAAAACTGATTCTTTCTGTGTTTTTTGTGCTTTTCTGCTATGTTACAGTACATCCTCTGTGGGCTCCAAAACCTCCCTTTTCCCCCCAGTCCTTCTGTTTGTTTGGAACAAGCATTTCACTCTAGTTTGGCCATGTGCACTGCTCTATGTACAGTCCATAGTCATTTTAGGATTTAGAGGCTGTAAACTGCAGAAGGTGCTTTTTTTTAGCATACTTGAATATATGTTTTTTTAACCACTTCAATACCAGGCACTTTCGCCCCTTCCTGCCCAGAAGAATTTTCAGCTTTCAGCGCTGTCACATTTTGAATGTCAATTGCGCCGTCATGCAACACTGTACCCAAACTAAATTTTTATCATTTTCTTCCCACAAATAGAGTTTTCTTTTGGTGGTATTTGATCACTGCTGTGTTTTTGTTTTTTGCTAAACAAACTAAAAAAGACCAACATTTTTGAAAAAAAAAGTTTTTCTCAGTTTCTGTCATAAAATCCTTCACTGATGGGCACTGATGAGGCTGCACTGATGGGCACTGTTGAGATGGCACTGATAAGGTGGCACTGATGGGCACTGATGAGGAGGCACCGATATGTGGAATTGATGGGCACTGATATGCAGCACTGATGGGCACTGATAGGCTGCACTGATGAGCACTGACAGGCGGCACTGATGGGCACTGTTGAGGTGGCACTGATAAGGTGGCACTGATGGGCACTGATGAGGAGGCACTGATATGTGGAATTGATGGGCACTGATATACAGCACTGATGGGCACTGATAGTCAGCACTGATGGGCACTTATGGGTGGCACTGATGGGCACTGACAGACGGCACTGATGTGCACTGACAGGCAGCTGTGATGGACACTGACAGGCAGCACCGATTGGCACTGATAGGTGGTACTGATTGGCACTGACAGGTGGCACTGACAGGTGGCAATGATGGGCAGCACTAATGATGAGGTACTGATGTGTTACTGACAGGTGATACTGCTGGGCACTGATTGGCACTGTGGTGGGCTCTGATTGACACTGTGGCGGGCACTGATTGGCACTGTGGTGGGCACTGTGAGCCTTTTTATTATAGGGACACTGTGGGCTCTTATTAGTATGTGATTGGCACATCTGAGGGGGCTGTGCTGTTAATCAATGTGCTGATTATCAGCACAAACCCCCCCCCCCTCTGACAGGGAGAGCCACCGATCGGCTCTCCCTGTCAGCGCGTACCAAGCAATGCCTAGTTCACGTGATGATCAGCTGTGATTGGTCACAGCTGATCACATGGTAAGAAGCCTCTTACAGAAGCTTCTTATCACGATCTGAGATGCGGCGTGTCATACTGACACACCACATTCGCGATCACCACGCTGTGTGCCCCCACAGGCGTGCGCCGGCATGTTATCCTGCTGGATGTCATATGATGTCCAGTCAGGATAACAGAGCCACTTTTCAGACATCAATATGCTATTGACCAGGCAGGGAAGTGGTTAAACCAGAGTATAGGGATATTCTGCCCTCTACTGTCTGTATTTGTAATTAGTTATTCTTAATTTTTTGCCATATGGTTAGTTGTTATAGGCAGGTATTTCCTGTCCCTGCTAGTTGGATTTAAAACACTAATTGAATGCCTGTGACATATATAAAGCAAAGTTTCCAGGAAGTAGACTCAGAACTGAGCCATATGAGTTTATGCAGATAGGAGCTGCTATATTTCACCAAGGCTAGAAGCAGAAACTATTATGCACATATTCATATGTGCTAACAATTTAACTTCAGCTGCCTGTAGCTTCTTGAGTGTATATGAGTGTATATGGCTGCTTTCGCACTGGGGCTGCGGATCCATTAGCGGTAAAGCGCCGGATATTCCGACTGTGTGTGGTCTCCATCGGACTGTTGTTGTAATATCCGATGGACCAACTTTTCCAACTTACCGGTAAAATTTTCAGACAAAGTGCTCCGATCGGACATACTCCGATCATGTGTAGCCTACTCCGACGGACAAAGTGCCACGCATGCTCAGATCAAATTCCTAGACCAAAGCTATTGGCTACTAAACGTAGTCCCGTCGTAACGAAATAACGTCATCACGTTATGTACAATCGTATTTTCCGACAACTTTGTCCGACCGTGTGTATGCAACATCACTTCCGGACCTCTTCCGGAATTAATCCGTCAGAATTACTTCCGACGGATTTGGTTGTCGGAATCTCCAACCGTGTGTACAAGGGCTAAGACTCAGAGTAGATTCTGATTCCAGTGCCACACCACAGTGTCTGCTGATGAGAAGCTGCATTTCAGAATTGTTGGACAATGGTTGGAGGATCTCCTCATCTTGCATTCAAGTCCTACACCTAGACAGATACTGCATACTTACACCCCCTTCCTGCCGAAGCCATTTTTCAGCTTTCAGTGCTGTCACACTTTGAATGACAATTGTGCGGTCATGCTACAGTGTACCCAAACAAATTTTTTATCATTTTCTTCACACAAATAAAGCTTTCTTTTGGTGGTATTTAATCACTGCTATTTTTGTTTTTTTGTTGAAAACATTTTTCTTTTAAAGTTTTTAAAAGTTTTTTTACTTTTTTTCTGTCATTAAATTTTGTAACTAAATAATTTTTCGCATTCAGTGATGTGCGCTGATGAGTCAGCACTGATGGGCACTGATAGGCTGAACTGGTGGGCATTAATGAGGTGGCACTTATGGGCACTGATGGGGCAGCACTTATGGGCACTGATGAGGTGGCACTGATGAGGAGGCACTAATATGCCGCACTTATGGGCACTGATAGGTGGCACTGATATGTGGCACTGATGAACACTGATAGGAGGCACTGATGGGCACTAATAGGCAGCACTGGTGGGCACTGATGGGCACTAATAGGCAGCACTGGTGGGCACTGATAGGTGACACTAGTGGGCACCGATAAGATAGGCGGTACTGACAGGCACCGATGGGCATTGATGGGTGGCACTGATGGGCATTGATCAACAGCAGTGATGGGCATTGATGGGCAGCACTGATCAGCGGCACTGATTGCCAGAACTGACTGCCATTCCTAATGGGCACTGATTGGTGGCACTTGTGGGCAGTGGTGGGCACTGATTTCTGCCACTGGTGGGCACTGATTGCTGGCATTGGTGGGCAATGGTGGGCACCAATTAGTAACACTGTATTGCTATTGATCAGTGCCCTGATTACATTCCTAGATGTACCGCTGCGTGGAGATGTGGTTGATCAGCTCTACTTGCCAGACACTTTGTCAGCGTGAGGCGAGGAGAGCCAATTACTGGTATCTCCATGTTTACATGTGACCGACTGTGATTGGACACAGCCGGTCACATGGTTAAAGAGCCACGGATTTGGGTCTTTACAGAGATCGGAGTCGTGCTGTGTCCTAGCAAAATGGCGCGGTCGCAATTGTAGCGATGCGCGCCCCTGAGAGTGGCCTTTCTAGGACATGTCATATGAATGGGCGGCAAACAGTTAAGGAACCCTGCAACTGAACTGCAACATTCATCTGGAGGTGTCTCTAGTAATAACTATAATATAACTATATATAACTATATATTCAGGTATATGTGCATGGTTCCAACTGGACTCTAATTGGACCCTTTGCTGATAATACTTGTTTGTATATTGGATGTATGTACTATTAATATTTTCTTATATAAAGCTTGTATTAAGGTTATATGATGGTTGCAGAAGTTTTTCTGTTCCCACTTACTTTAATTAGATTACTGATTCATTTCCCAGAAAGGTAATTCTCTCTGTTCACAGATGTCCTGTCCTGGGTAGAGGCACTGCTAACTTTACCATCAAACCTATTCTTCCACTTAGCCAGTGTTCTCTTATTTACCTACAAGATTAGCATGCAATCCTGATTAGGCAGGGCTATTTCTCCTGAGGTAGAAGAAGCATTGCAGCTTAACCAAGATGACCACCTCCACATGGGGAAAGAACACACCAAGGCATGAAAAAGAAAAAGGGTAATTCTAATGACTAGCCCTTTGCCTTTAATTTGACTTATAATGGGCATGGCTTCTACACTAAGGTTTTGATTAACTAAAACTGGAGAGTGTAAAATCTGGTGCTACCATGCACAGCTGCACCAGATTTTGCACTCTCTAGTTTTAGTAAATCAACCCCTATATGTCCCCTTTAACCCCCTCAATGTATACATTGCCCATTGGCGGGCAAGCGCAAGAGCTGGGACCTAATACTTATCTCTATGTCTGTGACTTTAAAAAGTGGAGTACAGAAAATACATATTTGTGCAGATACGGTGATATCTACTGAAAAGTAAAATCCTGAGAGACAATAGTTGCTTGTAGTTTTGTGGAGGCAGAAACACTCTCTGTGGAAAAAATACAGGCACTTATCAGTACTAGAGGGAAAATAAGTCAGGCCAGTAAGAAGCTAAATAAGAAGCCATGTCAGCTGTGAGTGCCAATGGGCAAACAGCACTGTAAAGAAGAACATGCAGTCTTTAAGAGTGATAACAAATAGACTGTGTCTATGGCTGGCTAAATTTCTGGTAATTCATTACAAAAATCACCTTTCCCTTACTGTCTGCTCAGCATGTCAACATGCATGCTTGTAATTACTTGACCAATTAACTAAATTGCAAGTACAAAAGTATTGAAGGAGGTTAGAATTTTCATGAGCCAAAATTACTCAAGTTATATACCACATATACTTGTTGTTACTGAAGGCCTACAGAAAAAATGTGAAAACCCTTTAAATCATTTTATTAAAAACCTAAGCCAGAGGACCTGATGGGGCCTGACCACCAAACCTAAAAACAATTGTATTCATACCAAAAGTCTGACATTGTTGGTGGTGTGGAGACTTTAACTAAACACATTTGCTCTGTGAATTGGATTAGAGCAGTGTTTCTCAGCTCCAGTCCTCAAGGCACCCCAACAGGTCATGTTTTTAGGCTTTCCATTATTTTGCACAGGTGATCTGATAAGTTTCACTGCCTTAGTAATTACCACAGCTGTTTCATCTGAGGGAAATCCTGAAAACACGACCTGTTGGGGCGCCTTGAGGTCTGGATTTGAGCCACTGAAAACCTCGGCAAGCCAAAGAACCTATTGTGTTGAACAAGAAGATACCATGGTTATTGGGAAGCTGCCACAGACATTACATTTATCAGTTAAGATGTAGCTGGACCCATGGCTGAGCCATGGGTTGATTTCTTGGGAAAAAAAACTTGAACACAGAAACAGAAAGTTACAACATAATCATGTAGTTCTACTAGAAATAACATTAAAATTATTCATCAACAAACAGATGACTAATGCCCAGCAGCAGAATCACTAATTACAGTATAACATGAAAATGGTTGTTGCACCTATGTGTGCATAAACAGCATGTTAACACCTCTACTAAACAACTACATCTCACATACTGTAAGTCCCATCTTATTTCAGAGTGTTTCATATTTTTGCTTTGGTATTGGTTTTGTCCTAGAATCTCCTTATCGGTTCCACAGTATTAAGCACAGTAACATTTTATTTTACAAGGCCTTTGAGACAATGATACTTGACATCAATGTGCTTAGTTCTGATATTGATCTTTTTCACTCTTTGCAAGCTTTATACATCCTTGATTGTCCCAATATAAACCTGTTGGCTGAGACATTGGTTTTTCAAAATCTTCAAGTAGCTGCCACCCACAATTGCCTTGTTGACAAGCATTAGCTGCTGAAATATAATCAGCATCTGTAGAAGATAATACCACTGAGATTTGCTTTTGCTTGACCAGGTTTTGGGCTATTGCCTAATTGGAACACATACCACTGGTAGATTTGTGAAAACTGAGATCACCTGCCAAAATCTGAGTCCACATATCGTATGAGCTCTGGGTCATTATTTGCAGATAATCTCAGGTGCACGTCTTGAGTATGTTTTAGATATGCATTATTCTTTTAATAGTATTCCAATCCTTTTGCCAGGGGTTATTTAAACATCTCCAGAGGAGAAGCATGCAAGTCTAGCTTGTGGCTGGTTAAGAGATGTCTTCTCTTCATCTAAAACTTTAATAATGTATGCATTTGCCTCTTATGAAGAGGTAGTGTTTGTGTTTCTTACCGTGTTTCTGGCTCAGGCTATGATTTTGTACAGACCATACAGCTTGGATGACACACAATTTCTGACTGAGGTTGCAGTTGGTTCAGCTTCTTTCTTTCCAGAGGATACATCACCAATGCCAATTTTAGTTTCTGTGATGTTCTATTCCTCTTCTTGCAATACTGGTGGGGCTTCTTGCACAGGTTCAAGGTGTTTTACAAATAGTTACATGTCTGCTGGTTTTTAACTTTATTGGTGTCTGGAGTAAAGGGAAGGGATAGGAGCGAGAGGACAGCTGCTGAAACTGGCCAAACATATACTCCAACCCACAAAGATTTGTGGTGGACTATCTCAGTACTGGTACACAGAAATATAAATCTTGGATACAAATTAATCCATTTATTACATATAAACAGACATACATAAATCACATTAAAAAAAGTTTAAAAAGCAATATACAAATACTCAAAGGTTTCCCCAAGAGATATCTGTTGATGGAGTTTTTCAAAGATTAACCAGTTCTCTACTAGTTTCTAAAACAAATAATCAAATAAAACACAAGAACACATAATTACAGAAGCATAGTATATACAGATAGAGCTCAGCGGTAACGTTGCGAAGGTGCTTATCCAACAGCTCAATCGCCAGGTACAAAGCCCAGCTGCTCAAAAAGCTCCCCCTCGCGGCGGACAAGGGGGATTATGCGGAACTGAATCTAAATAGGGGTAGGAATAGATATATACAGAGCAGTTGGTCAAATATTACCCATAAAGGAAGGAGGGGAAAGGAGGGAAGGGGGGAGAAAGGGGGGGGGGACCTGGGAAAAAAAAGGTGGACTGGATTATGTCGTAATAGTAAATCACCAGTGGGTAGTTGCAAGCGGAAGGTTCATTAAACATGAAGCAAGCACCTGGTAAGGGGTCCCTCTATCTGTGGCCAGGCTAGAGCCTATAGGCATCAGGCGGGTCTGTAAAAGTAAAACAAATAAAGCATTGATGCAAAAAAAGGGGGAAGGGAGTAGGGAGTAAATCCGCCCAGATTTGGCTGCAAGGATCCCAGTCCTACCCCTCTCCTGGCTGCCGTTCACGCCCCCCAGTGGAGAGAAACATCCGTGGTGCAAATTAAGACGCTACTGCATAAGCCTGCGAACGAAACGCTTCACTAAGGAGGAGTTTTGGGCGTTCAGTGACCTCGTGGTTCTCTATGATGAAGGGTACCCATGGCTCCCACTCTCACTCCATCCCAGACCCACTCGATCAAACATTTTTTGATTGAGATCTCACAAATTTCCCGATCTTATGAATTGCCCGGCCATCTGGGCTTTCCTGCATGAAGCTATCAGGGACCTCAAGAAACAGCACTTGCATGAGATTCTATCCAACCTCAATATTAGACCAATTAAAGCACTTAAGTCCTTACAAAAATGCTCCAAACTTGTTATCAAACAATCAGACAAAGGTGGTAATATTCTTTTAATGACATGTACCCAGTATCAATCAATGTGCCTGACTGTCTTGAATAATCACAACTGGTACAAACCCATTGCCCCTGCTCTGATCTGTACCTTTGCTTTAGAATTCCGGGATCTTTGGCACTGGGGCCTTCTATGAAGGCCTCATTGACAAGGATACTGTCATGTATCAGGTGTGACCAGAGCTGTGTGGACAGCAACAGGGGAACACACGCAGATAAGGTGAAAATATATAATTTATTAAGATAAGTGAATAAATACAACCACCTCCAATATACTACAATGTGCAACCAAACAACCACCAACAGAAACACACAAATAATAACAGACAAATATATACAAGTAAAGGGGAATACCAGAATCATAGACAGGGCCAGGCCAGGGTCGATAACGGGGAGTCAGCAGCTGGGGAAGGGAGACAAACAGGACAAGGAGAGGATGGATGGATCACAGGAGGGATGAGTCAGGTACAAGGCTCAGGGTCCAGGGTTCAGGTAACAGACAGGAACAGGATCAGGTTCAGGTTCAGATGCAGAGCTTCACAGGTTCAGGGTCAGGGCGCAAGGAAGATACCAAGGCAAGCCATCAGTGTGTCTGCCGGGTACTTATATACACCTCCTGCAATTACTAATGCCTAATTGCAGGAGAGGATGTCAGCCCCACACTGCCAGGAACCACCCGCTGGTAGACACCAGTACTGCGGCCCAAGGATCATATAATACTACTAACATGGGAAGGCTCCCCAGGCAGACTGCCAGGAGACACCTGCTGGTGGACCACAGTACTGCACGCCAAATGTCAGACAGTATCATCAGTGGGTGGAACCTTTCCTGACAGATACCCTGGAGTTCTTGGTTCCTCAATTTCCACGTGTTCCTACCTTCGATTCCTCTTCTAAAACTCACAAGAATATCCAGACACCTCCCGGTAGACCAATCATCTCTGGAATAGGATCACTCAAAGACAATGCTAGCAAATTTGTAGATGCTTTCTTAATGCCTCACGTATGGAGTCTCCTATATACGTGACACTACCAACCTCTTGAAACCTATTGAGGGGATCCAGATCCCTCCGGATGCCCTGCTCATGGCTAAAGATATCAAGGCTTTGTACTCGAGTATCTCTCACAAGCAGGATGTCTGGGTGGCTGGCTCCTTCACAGAGATCAAGAACACCTCTTGGGCCCTGAACCAATTTACTTTGTGAGTACTACATTTAATTTTGACTAAAAATTACTTTACTTTCAATGATCAACTGTATCTAAAGACTCAAGGAGTCGCTATGGGGACTTCTTGTGCCCCGGCATATGCTAATTTGTATCTGGGCAGTTGAGAGAGACATATAGCTTCTGATGATTGTTCCACACATTTCCTTGAACATGTCCTGTTATGGTACAGGTACATAGCTGACCTGTTCATTGTATGGACTGATACCAGAAAGAAACTGTTGAAGTTTATTCAGAGCTTGAACGACAATAGTTTAAACCTCAAATTTACATTAGGCACTTTAGGCACAGACTTGTTCCACAAACCAATGGCTGTTAATATGCTTCTTCATGTGTCTAGTGCCCACCCACGTCCACTAGTGCAGAGCATTCCATACATGCAATATTTGTGCCTGCAAAGAAACTGTACTCTAGAGACAGATTTCAGAATTCAAGCCCATGCTTTACATGACTGTCTGTTACTCAGAGGTTATTCATGTACTAATCGAAGAAAAGTGTTTAATCAAGCACTAGCACTCACCAGGAGCTCCCTACCGTATACCCCACCCAAACCCCCATCAACAGATACAGTCAAATTCATCACTAAGTACTCTGCCCATCATCAACCACTTAGAATGATACTATCGAACCATTGGCATTTACTGACGGACCACTATGTCCTGAGCAGACATGTGAGATCTACTCCAGAACTGGTGTTCTGGAGAGCATCCTCATTAAGAGACCGTTTGACTAACAGCTATTACAACCATCCAATCAATATGTTGCAGGACCCAGTGGAACCTTCCAATGTGGGGATTGCCCCCGCTGCCCCTGTATTCTTGAGGGGAGGAGGTTCCAGTTACCCAATAGTGAGACCCTTTTACCTCGTATCTTTTCCAATTGCGCCACTATGGGGGTGATTTACCTTATCCTGTGTAAGTGTAAGGCCTTCTATGTAGGCAAAACAATACAAGAACCTATACTAGTCCAGCAATAGTAAACTGACTACCGTAGGCAGACACATTGGGCTGCACCACCTCTTTGATGTTACGGCTGTCAAAATATTGGTCCTTGAAGTGGTCCAACAGAGCCCTAGAGGAGGTGATTGGGATAGGACAATTTTACAGAGAGAAACTCTGTGGATCGAACATCTCAATGCTACCACCCACCCAGGCCTCAAGGAGATGATATCTTATAAACCGTTCTTGTAGGTTCTTCGCAATTCCCTTCTCTCTTCCCCCTCCTTATTCCGTTCCCCCTTCCCATTCCCCTCCCCCCTCCCTATCCTTTCCACCCTTATCCCATGGGTTCCCTTTATGTACCCCGTCAACCATTACAGCAATTCTTCACTGGCCTATTACACCTAAGGTTACCTGGCTGTTCATACTTGTCCTTGAACTAGGCCAGTAATAGTCAAATTTCCAAAATGTTTTTATTTTTAAATAAAGTTATTTTATAGATTTGGGACTATTTAGCCCCTCATTATTTCTTGTAATTAATGTATTTTTTCTATGCACTACTGTTGTGTACATTTGATTAAATTAATTTGGGTTGTTGCTTTCCCTGCATGCCTAGTCAGTCTCTCCCTGGCTGTTTGTTTTTTCTTCCCAGCGGCGGACATGTGACTCCCATGGTGAAAATGGTTTCCCCTGTGGGAACCACATCTCTCTTGCGCTGCCTAAGTTTTGGGCATTCCAGCCCTGTGCGTGCTTGCACAGTAGCATGTTAATTTGCACCTGCGCAGTGCGGGGAGCCAGACCCGATGACATATGTACAGCTTCCGGGTTGGGGATTTAGCGGGCCTCAGCCCACTGATGAGCACCATGGATGTTTCTCTCCAGGGGTGGTTGTGACCGGCAGCCAGGAGAAAGGTAGGACTGGGATCCTTGCGGCCAAGCCTAGGCGGATTTACTCCATACTCCCTGCCCCCTTTTTTTTTGCATCAACGCTTTATTCATTTTACTTTTAAAGACCCGTCTGACGCCTATAGGCTCTAGCCTGGCCGCAGATATAGGGACCCCTTACCAGGCGCTTGCTTCAAGTTTAATGAACCTTCAGCTTGCAGCTAGCCACTGGTGATTTAGGATTACAACATATTCCAGCCACCACCATCCGAGATACCTTATATATGGTCTCGCTGCTTGCATTCTCTCTTTCTGCCTGACATGCCCTCTTTTTTCCCCCCTGGAGCTTTGTACATATTTTTTGATTAGGTCTTTAAAGATATCTAAGCAGGTAGGTTTTGATTCTTTAACTATCAGGCATATATGCACTTCCTTCCCTTCACTACCCATTCCCCTCAAACCCCCCGTCTTCCCCCCCTTCCTCACATCCTCACCCAACAACCTACCCACCCTTTCTTCCTTCCCCCCCTTTTTACCCCTCTTCCCCCTTCCTCTCCCCCCTCCCCCCCCTGGTCTCACCTTCTCCCTTTTTCCCCCTTTCTCCCCCTTCCCTCCTTGACCCTCCCATCTCCTTTTTTCCCCGTCCCCCCTCCTCCCCCTTTTTTCTGCTTTTTTCCTGCCTTTTTCATCTGTCTATTTTCTCGTTTTCACCTTTTCTCCCTCTTCCCCCTTCCCCAAACACTCCCCCTTTCTTTCTCCCCCCCCCTTCCCCCCTTCCCGATGCACTATACAATCCCTTTATGGGTAATATTTGACCAACGGCTCTGTATATATCTATTCCTACCCCTATTTAGATTCAATTCCGCATAATTCCCCTTGCCCACTGCAGGGGGAGCTTTATGAACAGCTGGGCCTTGTACCTGGTGATTGACTTGTTGGTAAAGCAACTATTCAATGTTACTGCTGAGCTCTATCTGTATATACTATGCTTCTGTAATTATGATTATGTGTTCTTGTGTTTTATTTGATTATTTTTTTTATAGATTATTCTTCCTGGCGAATCGGTCTATGTACCGTGAAACTAGTAGAGGACTGGTTAATCTATGAAAAACTCCATCAACTGATATCTCTTGGGGAAACCTGAGTATTTGTATATTATTTTTTGAAACTTTTTTTATGTAATTTATGTATGTCTCTTTATATGTAATAACTGAATTAATTTTTATCCAATATTTATCTTTCTGTGTATCAGTACAGAGAAAGTCCCCCACAAAACTTTGTGGGTTGGAGTATATGTTTGGCCAGTCTCAGCAAATGTCCTTACGCTCCTATCCCTTCCCTTTCCTCCTATATAATTTTTTGAACGATGATACTTTTTATGCCTAGGTTTAGGCCTTGTTACTTGAGGCTATACTCAAACATGTCTTTATTGGTGTCTGGATGCAGAACTGTGTAACCCCTTTGAGACTCATTGTAGTCAACAAATATATCTTCCTTACCCCAAGGTTCCAATTGTGTACAGTTTTCTTTAGGAACAGGTATGTATGCTTTACTTCCAAAGATTATAATGTGTTCAGGTCTTTTCATTCCATAGCTCATATGGAGTTTTCTCTGCTGCTTTTCCAGGTAAGTAGTTTTAGAGATAGAAGTTTGCCATAATCTCAGCAGTATGTTGTTAGCATATTGGTCTCAAAAAGAATGCTTTTACCACTTTCAGATAATGGGGTTGATTTACTAAAACTGGAGGGTGAAAATTTGGTGTAGCTCAATCATCTTGCATTTTTTTTTTTTCCAAAGCCTAACTGAACAACCTGAAGTTAGAAGCTGATGGGTTACCATGCACAGCTGCACCAGATTTTCCACTCCAATTTTAGTAAATCAACCCTAATATGTGGTTCATTCTATTGCAACCCTACTTTGTATGGCACAGTAGTCTGGAACATAATTCCATGTTTCCCCAGAATATCTTGTGTTTTACCACTTTCTGTGCCATTATCTGTGTGGAGATTTTTTAGGCTTTTTGACACCCATTTTCCAGCTCCCCGACCCCTCTAATGTGTCTAATGTGTCTATTAGGGGCACAGGGTGACCGAGAACCCCAGTGGGGTCTGCACTAAAAAGATTCCCAGTACAACTACAACAGACTCAGCATTTTGTTTTACCCCTGTTGTCCAGGGTTTTATGTGTGGTTTGTGTTGAAAGACTGAAGGGACTTTTTTACTTGGGACAGTCATATTTATGAACAATATCCCTCAAGAAATATTTGAAGATAAATAATTCCATCTTTCAGACTACTAGAATATTGTATGAGCTTGGCCTCATAGCCTGTTGTAGACTTTTTTTTTACCAGATCGTTTGAGGTGGGGTGTGGGTTTGTTGTTAAGTGGCTGTATTCCATTGTTCTATTGTTTCTGTCTGCCTTGGGAGCAAACTATTATGGGATGTATATGTGTTCACATGTTTCACACTGCATATTACTATCATTGTGGCTCTTGGTTTTAGGTGCAGATTTTGACATAGCAATATTTTCAGGGCTTGCACTCTTATTGTTTTTCACTTGTACTCATCCACAAGCTAGCCTTGTACAAATTCACCAGGGTAAGTTCATCATCTGAGGTGATCAACAGATATAATAAGTGTCCCATAGTAGTCTAAGAGACCACTAGGCAGCAGTGCTGGTATAGGACAATCTCTAATTTCTTTGCACCATTTCTAAGGTACATCTTATTTAGTCCAGTGTGTTGGTCCTTCATCAGCTTTATTTTGCATAGCTTACTAATCTATATAGTTAGTTTACTGCTAAGATGTGCTCCCTCATGCTCTTTCAAAACTTTTTCTCACAATTTCAAACTTGCATATGTGCACAATTTAAACATCAACTTTGCTCATGGATATAGTACTTTTGGGCTCATTTACACCTGCTTCGACTTCAACACACATTAAAACGCCTACCACTTCTACATGCTTTTTTGATGATGCTTTGATGGTGCTCTTTTGAAGCTTTAATGAAGTTTGACAAATGCCCTGTGTGAGTTAATATCTCATACCTGAAATTTCTCCAAAACCAAGTGAAGCTAAAGCTGAATTAAAGCCTCTCAAAAACTGCAGGTGCTTTAAGCAAGCTTTGTCATAGACTTCTATAGAGGCTTTGAAGACGATTTGAAGCACCACTAAAGCGATATGAGGTATAATTTTTGGAGCAAAAGAAAAGCAAAGCAAAAGCAAGATGTAAACAGGACTGCAAGGTAACCATTTTATTTAGTGAGAGGTGCTTTGACTGGAATTCAGAGAGCTTTAAAAAAGTGTGTCCGAAGACTTGTTTTGAAGCAACTGTAAATGAGCCCTTTCTGTGTTAACTCATCTGTAGATGGGTTTGGTCTGAGCTCTTGTATACATTTCTAAATGCCTTCTCTTATCAGCACAAGTCAAGATGTTCCTTGACAAATGACTGAGCCCTTTTTGTTTTATTGGAAAATAACAGGAACACAGAAACACGAAATTACATAAAAGCCATGTAGTGTCACTAGAAAGAACATTATATTACACATCATTGAACACACCACCACCTAGTGGAAAAGATTAATTGAATGTGTGGGGGGGAAGGTATAGATCAAAGTCGTGTACAGTTGGAGGGTATCATCCTTGTTTCAAATATATTGGAAACAGAAAGAGCAAGTAGGACTTTAAATACCCCTCCAAAGTACCGACAAGTATATATAAAAATACAAAATATTTTGTTGGTTATCTAACAATAAAAATGTGTTAAAACATACAACATATTCTACCAAATCTAGCCACCATGGAGTTGCATGGTATATGATTGAGATATAGGATATAGGTATACGCATTTCACGAAAATACTGCTTCTTTGAGACTGCCTAGCTCTTGAGGAAACATAGATATTGTTTCTAAAGGTAGAAGAGCATATCAGTGTGATTCATAACTTAATGTAATCATAATTATTTACAAAAAGTCATTATGAAAACTTCACTGAAAAGACAGAACAAAATACTTTAAAGTATTTAGTTCTGTCTTTTCAGTGAAGTTTTCATAATGATTTTTTGTGAATAAATAAGATTACGTAATGTATATTGGAGGGGTATTTAAAGTCCTTCTTGCTATTTCTGTTACCAATATATCTAGTGGAAAAAATCATAGCATTATTTATAAGAATGGGTGTTGCAACTATGTCTACATAAACAGCATGCTAGCCATGCTGAACTTGATGTTATTCCATCACATGTAGTGACATCAGTCATATACAGTGAAAAGAGCCTTTATATATTGTATTGAAGTGTTATTAAAGGTAATTTTGTCTTATTGAAATAACAAACATGTTGTACAGAGCAGCCTCAAACCTCCTTATCTGGGGTTCCCCTGCTGGCGTCTCCATTTCTTTGTGTGTCCTCATAGCAAGCCACATGCTATACAGTGCTGCAGTGCTCCATAGACACACATAGCAGGGCTTAAAGCATTCGATTAAGTCCCTGTGTGACAAAGAAGAGAGGGGAGAAGAGATGTAGCTGTGTGCAGTTCTTTCCCCCTCTCTTTCCCCTTAAACAGGGAAGGGGGAAGTCAGAAAGATATAAAAATGTTGGGGCATGGCTTGGGACCGTACCAAGATGGACATGTAGTTCTGGAGCTCCCGTTCACGAGGCCCAGCAACATCAGCTATCGGCAACCATATGGAGCCTCCACTGCTGAAATATGGAGAGAAAATCCAGGAGTGTGTCAGCGACAAGGTCTCGCTCCCCTCGGGAGCAGGACACACAGCTCAGTCGACAAATCCCGATATATTTCGGACAAGGCCTAGAGGCAGAATGCAAGCCTCACAAGCTGCCTTCTCCCAGGAGTCTCGCTCCCCTTGCAGAAGCCCACAGTGTACCACTGCAGGATCAGAGGCAAGAACACCTCCAACACTGAGCAGCCTGGACGTTCTCCGCAGTGTTGCCTCAGATATTCAAGAACATTCTCTATGCTGCCATCTCCGATCTAAGAGCGGATATACAAGCCATAGATTCAAGAGTAAAGGAGCTTGATATAACACAGGCCCGCCATGATGTGTCCCTCTGCCATGTGCAGCAACTGACTGAGTCACACACCATGCACCTGCGAGAGATCAATTACCACATGGAAGATTTGGACAACAGAGGGAGACGCCGCAACCTCGGGGTATGAGGAATCCCTGAATCCATAGACCCCAGCCATCTCTCACAAGCAATCACGAATATCTTTAATGATCTCCTGGAAAAACCCCCGGAAACACACCAATCCTCTTTGAATGCATACATAGAGTGCTCCGCCCAAAGGGGAGAGACACAGACCCCCCTAGAGATTTGGTGTGTTGTCTCACAGACTTCCCGCTCAAGGAGGAAATTCTTCACAAAGTTAGGGGCAGAAATCAATTCTCTTTCAGGGGATCTGAAATTAAGATCTTCCAGGATCTTTCCAACATCATTCTACAGCGCAGGAGGCCTTTACTGGACACCCTATGGGTGAGATCCATCCTATACCATTGGAAGTTCCCCTTCTGCCTGTCAGTATCACACCAGGGTTGCACAGAAAACCTTAGAGTCCCGGAGGACTTAGAACACGTATGCCCCACCCTGGATATACCACTCGTAGACCTACCTGACTGGTACAGCGACTTCAGGCTACCCCCACTCAACAGGGCAACATCCATGGACAGAGTAGATGAAGTAGGCAACTTCAGCATAAGATGCCGCCTTCACCATACACAGCATCCTCCTCCACCCCATTCTCCTCAGAAAGACTCAGAAGCTCCAATGGCAGTCCCACAGCCTTTCCGGTACACCACAGGGCACGTATCCATTAATCAGGTAAAGTTGACTCACCCCATTATTTACATGACGCTGGAACTTTATTTCCATAGTTTGTCCCCATGCACCTGACTGTGTTTGACACCACTATAAATATACCATATGTACCCATACTAGAACCTCAACATCGATGCAACAAAGGTTTCAACTCCTAACCAACATAAGGCACGAATAACTCTAATAAGGCTGCCTTAGATTCGGGATCCACAAAGCTTAGCCCTCCTACAATCAATAAGAGACTGCAGAAAGAAATCACAATATACTTCCCCCTTCAACAATGTGCAAGTGTAAATTACAAGGATACACCTCAGATATCTTGACATTATGACTCACCCTGTATGCATACCAAACCTCTTTGATATGAAACCCGAGAATATTGTTTAACATCCATATATCTGTATACAGAGACATTTTGCCTATTTTATGTCAAAGGACCTAAGAACACAGCTCTGTAACATGGCTCCAGCTCTCATCAACTAAGTAGCTGGTAGCATAGTCTAATAGAGGATTGAGAAGCACTTACATACTTTATTCCATTATACATGAGCCTTTACTCCCGCCTCACGAACTATGATCCTTGATTTAAAATAACCCCATTGGAGATGGCCATATCAGGGCAACTCCACCCTTGAGACTTTCCCGGCCCCTCAACATGTTGACTGCTCATCAGACGCCCGGAACAGAAACCCCCAGAGACTCCTCCTCACCAAACCCCCTTCTACATGCTCAGACTTGAGGCCCAAAGACTTTTTAAAATCTTGCATAAGTGGAACAACCAGGAGAGATGAGCACCCCCCTCTCTATTTTGCCTCAGAACGAACTGTCGATCCCACCGCTAATATATATAAAGAAGAAGAGGACAAGTATATGCTAACCCTCACCTTCATCTTAACTACACCCCTTCTTTTGTAAATCTACTATACCATCCTTACTGCCTATTTACTGTACTCTAGCTACCACTCTCCCCTACCTACTTCACCTTACACCTAATGTACTAATCTTTGCTCTCTTCGATTGTGACCCGAGAAGTATTGCATCATATGAGGAGTTAATAACAGGTATTTTTGCTTTCTAGCTAACCGCAGACCGAGAGGTTATATTAAGTGCACACTACCCCGCATCCGGCCCCAGGTGAACCGAGAGGGAGTTGTCCACAATTTCTGCAAAACACACAACAGGCTGAAATATACAAATACATAATCAAAATGGCACTCCACTTATACACCTCACCTTTCTCCCATATGGGACAAAGATGAGTAGCCCACAAAACCTCAACTAATGGAGCCAGGCCTGGACACCTCCCTTTCGGACCCATAGGACCCACACGTGTTAACAGCAGGTATTATAGCTATAGTTACCATGATTGTTGAAATAATTTGTTTTTTCCTCCCATTAAGTGTCATGTAAATGTTACGTTCCCAGTTTCTCAATTTTATAGTTCTAAAGTTGTTATGCAAACCCAAGCTACCTGTGATACTTGGTCCACCCCCACACCACCATATGTTATCATGATACTAACAAAAAAGATTACATCTCCTTGACACACTCCTATTAAATCACTGTCACCAGCCCAGAAACATGCCCTCTGTCCGGATGACAGTGCATTATTAGTAATCTACAAACTAATCTCCCATCTGATACTTAATGCTCATTTATACCCTAAACCAGGGGTAATGAATTAAAATTAAAGGAGGTCCGGTCGCCAAAATTTTCTTTGGGCCGAGGTCCGAATCTCAAGTCTGTGCTACGACTCAGAAATATTGTAGTAACTGTATATCTATCAAAAACATGAGAAATGTACAATTTCCTTAGCATTTCAACAATATTTATTGTCAAGTTACATCTGGTGATGCCAGATCAAGTTAAATCTGGTGTCCCCATCACAGTGCCCCTTTACATCAGGTGTCCCCATCACAGTGCCCCTTTACATCAGGTGTCCCCATCACAGTGCCCCTTTACATCAGGTGTCCCCATCGCAGTGCTTCTTTAAATCAGGTGTCCCCATCAGTGCCCCTTTACATCAGGTGTCCCCATCACAGTGCCCCTTTAAATCAGGTGTCCCCATCACAGTGCCCCTTTAAATCAGGTGTCCCCATCACAGTGCCCCTTTAAATCAGGTGTCCCCATCACAGTGCCCCTTTAAATCTGGTGTCCCCATCACAGTGCCCCTTTAAATCTGGTGTCCCCATCACAGTGCCCCTTTACATCAGGTGTCCCCATCACAGTGCCCCTTTACATCAGGTGTCCCCATCACAGTGCCCCTTTACATCAGGTGTCCCCATCACAGTGCCCCTTTAAATCAGGTGTCCCCATCACAGTGCCCCTTTAAATCTGGTGTCCCCATCACAGTGCCCCTTTACATCAGGTGTCCCCATCACAGTGCCCCTTTACATCAGGTGTCCCCATCACAGTGCCCCTTTACATCAGGTGTCCCCATCACAGTGCCCCTTAACATAAAATGTGCACATCAGGATTTCCCTTAACATAAAATAAGTGTCATGCTGATGGGCACATTTTATATTAAGGGGCACTCTGATGGGCACAACAAAACATGCCCCTTAACTTAAAATTTGCCCATCAAAGTGCCCCTTTTAATATAAAATGTACCTATCAGTGTTGCTCTTAAAATAAAATCTGCCCATCAGCGTGCCCCTTAACATGAAATAAGGGTCACACTGATGGGCACCTATTATGTTAGGAGGCATTCTGATGGACAATTTTTATTTTAAGGGGCATGCTGATGAGTATATTTTTAATGTGCACATCGATGGGCATATTTTGTAGGGCATATTTTGTTGTACCCATCAGCGTGCCCCTTAACAAAATATGCCCATCGATGTGCACATTAAAAATATACCCATCAGCGTGCCCCGTAAAATAAAATTTGTCCATCAGAGTGTCCTTTAACATAAAATTTTCCCATCAGCGTGCCCTTTACAAAAAAAAGCCCCTCAAAATATGCCTATTTTGAGGGGCTTTTTTTTGTAAAGGGCACGCTGATGGGAAAATTTTATGTTAAAGGACACTCTGATGGGCACATTTTATTTTAAGGGACACGCTGATGGGTATATTTTTAATGTGCACATCAATGGGCATATTTTGTTAAGGGGCACCTTAACAAAACATGCCCATCAGTGTGCACATAAAAAATATATCCATCAGCGTGCCCCTTAAAATAAAATGTGCCCATCAGAGTGTCCTTTAACATAAAATTTTCCCATCAGCGTGCCCTTTACAAAAAAAAGCCCCTCAAAATATGCCCAACAGTGTGCACAACACTGATCACTAATAGATAACTAATGTGCCCACATACCTTAACTGCAGGAGTGTGGGCACAACTGAAGCTGCCTCGCGCTGAGATCCAGGACCCGGGAACCGCGGGCAGCAGGGGGCGGGGCGCGCACGTGACGTCACACTGCCTACTGCCCGTGTCTCTTCAGCTCCGAGAGACGCGGCCAGGAGCAGGGGGCGGGCGCATGCGCGCAGCGTCACTGGTTGCTGGGGAAACCCGCGGTCCCAGCAAACCAGTGATTGCTGTCGCTTGCTACACTGGCGGCATGGCGGTCCGGGCAGAAGCGCTGCTCGGTCCGGACTCGGACCGCGGGCCGCCATTTAGTGACGGCTGCCCTAAACCAACACTATTCCCAAATACTGCAGAATGGAACCAGAGGAGAAGAAATGACTATCTCTCACCTTCCCAAACCCCAGATGACACTTACGACTTGCCGAACATACAATCCCTTTAACTTCACAGGGACACAGAGCACACACCTCTTGTAATACTTTGCCTAACACAACAGACTCTGGTAGTCACCGAATATACCGGATCCTTCTCCCTTTGCATAGTAGGTTGGCAGGCTCAACCCAGCATCCGGTATTACCCCTTTATACTCACCCCCCTCCACTCAGCTCCTCCCACCTACCTGACCCCCTCCCCTTCTCCCAGTCCTACCTAGATACTCACCCCACCTGTTCTTACTTTACCTCCCTCCTTCTCTTTTTTTTTCTCTTTAATCCCTGATTCCCCTCTCCCCCTCCTTCTCTGACTCCTTTCCCTCAGGATATTATCAACATAACCCAACTCCCTTCTGCCATGATCATGACTCTGCCCAAAACACGAATCATTGATTCCTCTCTAAAGCTTATTTCTCTGAACGCAAAAGGCTTGAACACCCCTGAAAAAAGCTCACAAGTACTATCCAGCCTGTGATCCATGAGGGCGGATATCGTTTTCCTACAGGAAAGGGTTTGGCAGAGTGGCATGGGACTACATGGAGGCAGTGTTAAAGGCCATGGCCTGGAACCTCGCATGTTAAGCTTTATCCTATCCTTATACTCCAACCCAACGGCCAAAGTAAGGGTCAATAACACTCTGTCAAACGCCTTCCCCATCCACAACAGAATCAGGGATGCCCCCTATTTCAAATCCTTTTTATTCTCACATTGGAACCCTTCCTACAAAAACTACGACTCAACCAGGACATCAAGGGTATCCGAACTTCCAATAAAGAGTACAAATACGCCTCCTTTGCGGATGATATATTATTATTCTTCACAGGGCCCATGACCACAATACCTATACTCTTGTCTTAATTCCAACGCTTTCAATCACTGTTCAACCTCAAGATTAATTTTTCTAAATCATGCGCCCTTAAAATTTCCCTCCCACAAAACATAAGGACTCAATGCAAAGACAACTTCCCACTTCAAAAGTGATTCTATCACATATCTAGGCATACAAATCCCCTCCAAACTCTCCGATCTATATACGATCTATATACGAAAAACCACCTACCTCTCCTATATAAACTTACCACTGACCTCAAAAATTGGAACAAACCTATATTGTCAAAGTTTGGTGGAGCAGCAATCTTAAAGAGGAATGCGCTACCAAGGCTGTTATATATATTACAAACAATCCCGATTCATGTCCCACCAGCCTTTTTCAAGGCACATAAATTAGCCTTAGTCCTTGTACACACGGTCGGAGAATCCGTCGAAATGTGTCCTATCGGACCGTGTTGTCGGATAATCCGACTGTGTGTGGTATGCATCGGACTGATTCCGTCGGACCCAATTTTTCAACTTGTTGGAAATATTTTCCGACAAACTGGTCCGATCGGACATACTCCGATCATGTGTAGAGAATTCCGATCGGACACGCATGCTCAGATCAAATTCCTACACCAAAGCTATTGGCTACTAGCCTGAACGTAGTCCCGTCGTAACGAAATAACGCCATCACGTTCTGAACTATCGGATTTTCCGACAACTTGGTCCGACCGTGTGTATGCAACAGTTTCGGACACAATCCATCGGACAAAATCCGTCGGACAAAATCCGTCGGACAAAATCCAACAGATTTGGTTGGCAGAATGTCCGACCGTGTGTACAGGGGCTTAAACAACTCACCCAGCCAAAATGATTAAGAAGGATTGGTCTTCCCGACCTCCACAACTATTTCACGGCCACACACCTTTCCAGAATTGACTGGAATGTTCATTCCTTTCACAAAGATTGGGTCCCCTTAGAAGCATCTCTCACACCCCCTTCCTCTAGCTTCCCTTCCATGGATGAACCCAAAACACATCCCGATAACAATTCAACAACACCCACTCATTGGGCCAACCCTATGCTTCTTCAGAAAACTGTGCACCCAAACAGACATATCCTCCATAAAAGGACCACTAACTTCAGTTAATCTGAACCCAGGCTTCCCTCCGGGAATGTCCCATCACTTCCTAGCAGATAACTGGTCACAGGAGCAAACCCAAACCCACCAATTCTTTAATGCAGGGAAAATTCTTCCTGCCACATACGTTGCTGACCAAATGGATAGACCGCCCATTCCCCCCTGGACATACTTAATGATTACCCACTATCTCAAGTTGTTAGACAAAGACTTACAGTGCTTGTGACAATTAACACCGTTTGAAAGGCTTTGCACCCAAAACTCCCCCCAGCGACATCTTATAGCCAACATGCACAACCTCCTTTTTGCGGACTTACGCCCCAGTACATGCAATGCTTGCAAGCGATGGGAAGAAGATATTTCCCTTTCACTCTCAGATGACTGGGAACACATATTTTTTAACCATCCACAAAGGCCCATTGAATGTTAGCACGCAAGAAAATGGTTATAAGATTCAATCTAGGTGATACCTTTGTTAAACAGACTTTTCCCATCCACTCCAGATACATACTGGAGATGCCACAACAATAAAGGGACTCTATTACACATCTGCTGGGCCTGCACCCCACTACAAACTTTTTGGAAAGAAGTATGTTGAATCACCTCCCAAGTAACCTCTTACGAACTAGACCTATCCCCGGCCCAATTTCTCCTTCACCACTCCCCACAATCACATAGCACTTACCACAAAAATGCACATGTTCATTGCAGCAAGACAATGCATTCCCATACACGCCAGAATACGTAAAAGCACTGTGATGGAAGACTTAATCCACATTTCACGAGACACACCTTCTAAATTTTGTAAAAAATGGGCATGCTGGATACACTTTCAGACAACATCAGCACACTCCAGAATTCTCAACTCACTACCATAAGGTAGCGGTGATTACCTTGACAAACACTATCTAATCCCATATGCAAGAGAGAGAGATGACGGAGGGAAAGAAGGGAAAGAAATGGAGACAGAGAATGGGATGGGGGATAAAAACAATACTCAAACCAGAATCCACACTCTTGGCTACCCCTTGACCCCCTGAATTTATCTAGTCCCAAGGGATACTAAACCTATACATGGAAGTCCCCACTCTACTTTAAAACCTGAGGTGAACAGTCAGAGACGGACTTTGCTACCCCCCATCTTTTCTCTCCCCACAACCCTTCTTTTTTTTTCTCTCTCTCTCTTCTCTCCCCTCTCTCCCTTCCCTTTCTTCTTTCTCTTCCTTCCCCCACCCCCTTTGCCTTCCTTCTCCTTCCTCTACCCTCTCCTCCCCATTCCCACCACTCTACACTATCCTGACCTTGATCCCTCCTACCCTCAAACCCCCCCCCCACACCTTAATAAACACATCAACTTCATTACACACAGATTCTCCTTGTGACTACACCTCACTTCACATATTCCCCAACTAAACTCAACTAGGTCCACTATTGAATATGAGGTACAACGTACCCCTCTCCGTGGACACACATAACCCCTACCAACGAAGCCCAAAAGAAACCTACTTACCTCTCCTTAATAGTTTTCTTCTCTCAGCAGACAACCTGAGAACCAGAACGGTAGTAGAGCATTGCATAGGTCCTATCATTAGACAGAGCATAACAAAGCAATTTGGGCTGCACCGTAGGGACAAAGAGACTAGGAGACCCTAAGGCGGCATACAAAGGTTTATGCCGAAGTGTCAGTATTTGCCTCTGTCCTACAGTTTTGTTGTTCCAACACCTGTTTTTGTACACAAGATGTTTGAGATTTCTGTACATGTTTTCGTTCTATAAGAAAAATTTCTTAAAAAAGAAAATGTTTTTTAACCTTAATGCAGGGAATGCTGGATCCTGTGATGGCATAGTACAGATTTAAACATAATTATGTTATTATTTTTTAGGTGTTTATTTTTCTTAGAAACTCAAAAAATATGTTGTAATTGTATTTTACAAAATTGAATACACAGTTCTGTCCTTTAGCTGTATAACTTGAGCCTCTGAAGAAGAATCCATAACAATAATAATACAAAACAGAGATAATATTATGTATAAGAATTGATATATGATGATATTTGATATAAGCATCTCACATTTGTGATGTATATCCATTTTCAGCCACATCCATTTGTGAAACAAGCATGACCTTGCATTTGTTATGCTTGCTTTATATGATGCATTAATATCTACTGTAAATGCACCATTTAACTCCACAAAAATGTGAATGGAAAGTGTACTGTTATTGTGCTACAGAAGTTATAGTTCTGTGCAGGAAGTTAGTGGTAAAACTATACATTTCAGTGAGTTTAAGTAGATTAAAGGTTTCTAAAAGGTCAAATGTGTGTTGGGCTTTACTCGACAATGGCTGGGAAAAGAAAAAAAAAAACTTTTATATTTTATCCAAACTGTTCTCTCAACAGATTTATTGCAGAGGAAGAGGCTGTGGGTTACAGTCATACAGCAAACACAGAAAGGTCATTAGGATTTAAATGCAGTGTTAAATGTAAGAGTCTGCCTCACAACTTTGGCTGCAGTCTCCCGAAACCACAGCTTGCCTTTAACTCAATCTGGGTATCCTCATTTGCTCCTCCTTACTCCTAGAGTAGCATAATAACATTTGCATGACATTTTCTCACTGTTATGACTGTTCAACAAAGGCGTTTCAGCAGCTGTAAGTAATGTATTTGGATGAACTGGGGAGCCATGCCAGACCTCAAAACACTTGATTAAATCATAGTCAGGGCACAAATGGTTAGAATTAATGTGGTTCTGAGACAAAAACAACTTAGTGCTTCTAAGCTGTGGGCCTCATAAGAAATCTGTACTTCTTTCCAAGGTAAATTGGTTGTTGTTACACTGATATGCTGTTCTGTAAAAATGAATCATACTGTCATATTACTGACACAAAATATGTTGTTGTGTTTTTTTTCCTGCATACATGGCTATATTCTGATATTAGTTCTGGCATGTACAGCTAATATATTTGAAAAAAAAACAACATGTTTATGACATTGCCCTATACAGCTCTGCCTATCCACCCTCCCATATGTAAGAAATCTTCGCTATGCAGCCCTGATGACATCAGACACTTACTGGGATCACGTTGGGTTGGAGCTACATGACACGTCAGTTCTGCCGTTGTGGAACACAGGTGGAATGCAAACCGGCATCCTTGCTTTTAACAGGCTGTATTTGAGACTTGGGTCAGGTCCATGAGGGTGTGGAAGCACCAGTGGCTGATGTGGCATCCTGGATCAGCTCATAAGACCGGTTAAGAGGACCATTGAGAGTGGCATCCCCTTATTTAAATGTTGTTTGTGACTATCTGTAATGGAGGTCATGTATGTCCAATGCTTGGGATGTGTGCTTAATAGGGATGGGCTGAAAGGACTTCGGTTCGCACCAGAACTTTCGGTCACCGTGAAAGTTCTGTCCTGAATAACGAACCCCATTAAAGACAATGGGACCCGAACTTCAAAAATCAAAAGTGCCCATTTTGAAGGCTTTGGTAATTGGGCATACAATGGTTATAGGTGTCCGGGTCCGTTCCTAGGGGGAATGTATCAATAAAAAAAAAAAATTGTGAAAAACATCATTTTTAAATGAGCAGTGATCTTTTGATTTTTAAAGTGAAAGCCTAAAAATGAAAAATTCCTTCCAATATAGTGCCTGGGGTTCCCTTAGTCTACCTGTAAAGTGGCAGATTTGTACCATGTCTAGAATCTGCTGCAGCAATAATTGCATTTATAAAGAAAAAAAATGGCATTCTCATTTACATTCTGGTGTCACTTTGACTTTGTATAGAAGTCTGAACAGCGAAAGTTCAGCCTGAACTTATGCTCGGGTCGAACCGTTCGCCCATCCCTAGTGCATAAATGTTGGTGGATGAAGACACTGAATATTCACTATTGGTGTGAGAACTTTAAAGTGCTTATGTACTGTAGTTCGATTAGAAAAATTGAGGTGATGATATATGCATTAAAAACATAATTATTGTTTACCAAAAGTGTTTCCATTTTTCCAATCCAATGTCTCAATAAAAATCTAATACAACTTTCAGCATTGTCAAAATCAAAGCAGATCTTGCACTCTGAGAATGATTCACTTTCCTATACTCACTTATTCTTCAGCTTCCATGGTGCATGTCATTCTCCTGTCGACAAGATCCCTGAGAATGTTGAGCACTCCAAATAATATGAGAAGACACTGCAATACAATGCTGGGAGCCTTTTCTCTGTGAAATTTTGAGTAGCTTACAGTACCCAGATCTCTATGAAAAAAGGAAGATGTCACCCTTGCCAATAATAGTTTAACCAGACAGGAAGTGAAACAAGATATTCAATAGGGACACAGACTGGAAAATGTTGTTCAGATCAAACCTCCTATGATATCTGTTCATGGCATTAGCCATTATGTAATAGTCATTGGTTAGGCTCAGAAACCAGTAGCTTTAGCAGTAGAGAGGCTCCCACTGACCAGCAGGATAAGTACGCAAGCAGGTCACCCTGGCAGATGATGCAGGCTTACCTGAGGTACAGGGTTTAAGCGCTAACCTGTATTCACCAGAGCTCCAGACGGTGGAGATGGGTTTGCTGCATGTTAGTACCAGACACGGATTGCCCCAACAGAAGGTGAGCAAGCTGAGGTCCAGTAGCAGGTATAGAAGATAGAGATCAAGCAGAAACATAGTAAGTAAACAAACAATAGGTTGGGAGCAAGTAGTTGCAAGTTGGGATTAAGAAGAAGCATAGTCGGGGAAAAAGCCAAAGATAAGTAACAAGTGGTTGCAAGCTGGGATCAAGCAGAAGCGTAGTCAAGGAACAAGCCATCCAAGCAGTTGTTAGTGAGTGGTAGGGAAGATGCAGACAGCAACAGGAGTGACAAGAGCGAAAAAATTGGCTGGAGGGAGAACAGTAATCTGGCAAACAGGAAGTTTAAGGCATGCCTTAAATAGGAAGTTCATGGTAGGGAAGATTGTCCCAGGAATTGTCCCTATACAGTATCTCAGGTGGCTCAGCATTAAGAGCTACTGCCAGACACAGTACACAGAGGTTGCAGGTTCAGATGTGATTCTCAGACGGTAATGTCACCAGCACATCAGGATCTACAAAAATGAGTCCAAAACTTGAATCAGCAATCACATAAGTATAGCAGAAAGCAACGTTTTTTCGGAGCCATGCAGAACCCCTTCATCAGACATGTGAAGGGGTCCTGCATGGCTCCGAAACGTCACTTTCTGCTGTAATTATGTGAACGCTGACTTGAGTTTTGGACCCAATTTTGGTGATCCTGGTGTGCTGGTGACTAGGGATGGGCGATTCGGCCCTAGCATAAGTTCAGGCCAAACTTTTGTTGTTCGGTGAGCAGCTGAACAAACTGGTTGTTCAACTGTTTGTTGCCCCCCCCCCCCCCCCCGAACCGACCACAATGTATTGCAAGCCCTGATTGGCTGAAGCAGTGAAAGCTTCAGCCAACTAGGGCACAGAGCACTGTCAGAGTCATGATTGGGCACCGTCATCAAGACTTTATCCAATCATGGCTCATTCCCGCCCCACAGTATAAAAGTATTCCTTCAATGGAAGCCATTTTCAGTGTGATTTTGGCATGGAGAGAGATGGAACAGGGCTCTGTTCAGTGCTATTAGTTAGTTAGTCTACTATACTGTGCTATTTTGCTTCAATTGTTAGTGTAAAATATTAGTTTAGTGTCAGTCTAGGGATAGTGTGAGTGTAGTGAGGAGGACCAACATTGAGCTTTACATAGTGTGCAGCTAGAGTAGGGACAGCTCAAGTACTTTCACTGTGGTGTAGTGAGACTGTGTCATTCATGCATGCTTTAGTGTAGAGTAGGGAAAGCTCATATAGTTTCAGTGTAATTTATGTAATTTAGTGAGGCCATGTCAGTAATCTTTACATTAGTGTATAGCTAGAATTGGGGCAGTTTAGTCAGTGTAGTGACGGTTGAACACTGTCTATTTGATTGTGTTACTGACAGTTTAATGCCATTTACTTCTGTATTCGTTACTGCCAGTTTAACACAATATAGTTTTGCGTGTGTTACTGCCAGTTTAAAGTCATATAGTTCTGTGTGTGTTACTGTCAGTTTAATGCCATATAGTTCTGTGTGCATTTCATAGTTTCATAGTTAGTAAGGTTGAATAAAGACACCAGTCCATCCAGTTCAACCTGAGTGTCTACAATTGTCCCTATCCCTGTATATTACACACTCACATTGGTCCCTACCCTCAAGGAGCCCACAATCCAAGGTCCCCATTCATATACTAGGGCCAATTTTTTTGGACAGAAACCAATTAACCTACCTGCATGACTTTGGTTTGTGGGAGGAAACCGGAGTGCCTGGAGGAAACCCACGCAGGCACAGGGAGAACATGCAAACTCCAGGCAGGTAGTGTCATGGTTGGGTTTTGAACCAGTGACCCTTCTTACTGCTAGGCGAGAGTGCTAACCACTACAACACTGTGCCACCCTCAACTGCGTTACTGCCAGTAACGCCATTTACTTCTGTGTGCGTTATTGCCAGTTTAACGCCATATCGTTTTGTGTGCATTATTGCCAGGTTAACGCCATATAGACTTGCGTGCGTTACTGCCAGTTTAACGCCATACAGTTCTGTGTGCGTAACTGCCAGTTTAACACCATATAGTTCTGTGTGCGTTACTGCCAGTTTAACACCATTTACGTCTGTGTACATTATTGCCAGTTTAATGCCATATCATTTTGTGAGCGTTACTGCCAGTTTAACGCAATGGAGTTTTGCGTGTGTTACTGCCAGTTTAACACCATATAGTTCTGTTTGCGTTACTGCCAGTTTAGCGCTATATAGTTTTGTGTGCATTACTGCCAGTTTAACGCCATATAGTTCTATAGTATTGCCAAGTTGTCTCCAGTGGCAATGAAGAAGATGGAGGCGATGGAGATGATGATGATGATGATGATGAGTTCAATGTTGCGATTTGGGTGCCAGATATAACAGAGGAGGAAATTGAAGGTGAGGTGGCACAAGAAAGAGTAGAGAGCAGTCACCCTATTCCCATTTCCCACAGCTCAGCTGTCTGGGTTTTTTTCAGCACATCTGCAGCAGATCGCACTCTTGGTATCTGCAAACTGTGTCTCAGGCACATCAAACGTCGCAAAAACACCAACCATATGCAATTTTTTTTGCCTTCATCAAGAGCACCTCTACAGGGTTATGGGGGGAAGGTGCCCCCGACACCCAAAGAGTAATTTTTCTGCACCTGCTTGACAGGTGCATATCATTGTAATTTTTTTACAACAAGGCCAATTCTTGCTTTCAACAAGAGTACCTCTATATGGTTACGGTGGGAAGGTGCCACCGACATCCAAAGACCAATTTTTCTGCTCCTGTTTGACAGGTACATATCATTGCAATTTTTTACAGCAAGGCCAATTATTGCTTTCATCAAGATTACCTCTATAGGGTTACGGTGGGAAGGCACCACTGACACACAAAGACCAATTTTTATGCACCTGTTACTTCTATCCAAAGCCAAAGTGACACCAGAATGTATCCAAAAAATCTCTAATCTTGTTCCCAGTGCACTACATTGTAGCCTCATCATACACACGGGCTCCTCAGCTGCTGATGAGCAAAATAAAGGCAGCTTTCAAGGAAAATGTCATCTTTTTTGGCTTTATAAATGTAATTATTGCTTCAGCAGATTCTAGACATGGTACCGATCTGCCACTTTACAGGTAGACTAAGGGGACTCCTCTCCCCCTGGCACTATATTGGAAGGAATTTTTCATTTTTATGCTTTCAGTTTAAAAATCAAAAAATCATTGCTCATTTAAAAATTACGTTTTTCACAAACTCTATTTTTATTGATACATGTCCCCCAGGGAAGGACTCGGACCCCTAAAATCATTGTATGCCAAATTACTTGCATATAAGCCTTCAAAATGGGTCCGAACTTTCGCGGTGTTCGAAAGTTCTGGTGGGAACCGAACAGGGGTCAGCTCAGGCCCATCCCTACTGGTGACATTACTTTCTTTGACTATACACGGTTCCAGCTGATGGTCGCTTCAGCACCCATTTATAAATACAGCCATTTCTACAGGAATGTGTGCTTTGGGAATATTGCATTGGCAGATCTGGGTCTTGACATATTATTTGGGGTGAGTACCATGATCGTTATTGCACATTTTCAATACATGTTAGTTAGTACTGACTGTTGGAAAATAGCTGTACCCTAAACGGTCCTAAAATAAAATTATAATTTTAAAAAGCATAACATTTTATTATATATTGTTAAAATGATCTCCTTACATAAAACTCCTTACATAAAAATAGGGTCTTTGGACAGTGTATTACACCCAATATTTAACAGCTTCCATCCTGTAGTAGTGTATAGCATAAAATCTTCCCAAGGTTACACGAATGATAATATCACCTGTAGGAGGTCATTCTACTGCCTGTACTGCACAGCATTGAACAGGGGCTGTAGGTAAATAAAACCAGGTACTACATTCCATCCACATATTTGTAATTACTGTATGCTTAGATTGAATTTAAAATAATATAATCAATATCTTACTAGTTGAAACTCTATGAAGATAAAATGCTGCAAAGCAATCTTACTCAATTTACACATATATATTAGAGTTCAATCAATATACAGGTCACGGTGCACAACAACAGAAACATGGCCTGATTTATTCATATGCCAGACTTCTTAGCACATACAAACTTTAAAAAAAAGTAAAAAATAAAAATTTTTAACACAGTGAGTATACTGTTAAGATTTGTGTTTTAGTAAATTTTGCAACATTCAATGGGGGATACTGTAGTCAAATGTCTCTACAGACACCATGCATCTTACTTTGCTGCTTGCCTGTAAGAAGAGTGCTAGTAAGGATGATGTCAGGCTTTGCACACTTTGCTGTTCAATTTTTTTTAATTGTCAGATGAAATCAAATATACTGAAGTATACAATTGCATTACTATCAACTAAGAAACACATTTTTATTTCTAACCACTTAAGGACCGCCTCACGCTGATGTACGTCAGCAGAATGGCACGGGTGGCCACAAGCACGTACCTGTACGTTGCTCCCGACCCGGTCCTGAGCTCCGTGACCATGGTGTCCCATGATCGGGTCACAGAGCTGAAGAACGAGCAGAGGTCTGTGTAAACAAACCTCTCCCCGTGCTCCCTACTGTGGCTGTCACCGATCGTCTGTTCCCTGATATAGGGAAAGACGATCAGTGACATCACATGCCAGGCTACGCCCCCTACAATAAAAAAAACAAATAACGTCATACATAACCCCTACACTGCCCCCTAGTGGTTAACTCCTTCACTTCCAGTGTCATTTACACAGGAATCAATGCATTTAAATAGCACTGATTGCTGTATAAATGACAATGGTCCCAAACATGTGTCAAAAATGTCCGATGTGTCCGCCATAATGTTGCAGTCACAATAAAAATCGCTGATCGCCGCCATTACTAGAAAAAAAAATATTAATAAAAATGCTATAAAACTATCCCCTATTTTGTAAACGCTATAACTTTTGCGCAAACCAATCAATAATCGCTAATTGCAATTTTTTTTTACCAAAAATATGTAGAAGAATACATATTGACCTAAACTGAGGAAAAAAATGTTTTTTTATATATTTTTGGGGATATTTATTATAGCAAAAAGTAAAAAATATTGCATTTTTTTCAAAATTGTCGCTATTTTTGTTTATAGCGCAAAAAATAAAAACCGCAGAGGTGATCAAATAGCACCAAAAGAAAGCTCTATTTGTGGGAAAAAAAGGACGTAAATTATGTTTGGGATCCCAACAGCGCAATTGTCAGTTAAAGCAACGCAGTGCCGAATCGCAAAAAGGGGCTTGGTCCTTTGGCTGCAAATTGGTCCGGGGCTTTAGTGGTTAAATAAAAAGGAAACATTTTTAAATAACGCATTCTTTGGATATAAGTTGGAGGTACTGCTATACAGCACTGAATTTTTGGACTAGCTGTATAAAAATACACAGAGAAAGGCCATTAATATGGGTGAGCTTCAATTCCTACTACACTGCCAAAACATATTTTTTCTTCCAAATGGCATGTCCAAAATCAAAAGCAAACATATGTAATATCTAAATTTTTCATCATGTTGGGAGGTCTTTAATTGGTGTACTCATGTGTGAAGCAAAAGACCTGCTGAAAATGTAAACCTGCATGATATTAGTAGCTGTGAAATGGTACCAAATGACAAATAAAAAAATAACATACGGTATATGAATACATACTACATCAATGCAGAAATAGTACAAGTGTGTCACATCCATTTTTTTTCCTTAGCATTTGTAGATGTGAAACACACACATACTTCTGTCTATAAATATTTAAAATACTTTAAAATCAGCTAAAAACCCATTGTGCTTATTGCTACCATGTGACATTAACAAAAAAAAATCTTGTTGTAGTATGTATGAGGAAAGACCTAATTAAAAAAACAGCAAATTAAAGTTGTTCAAAAGCCTGAAGGTATTGTACCTTAATGAATTCTCTGCATTAAGGCAAAAAGTAACGTCTTTGTCCAGTTTCCCCCCAAGCCCCCCAAAATACCTCAGCCGGATCTTGATCCATCTCGATCGTGCACGAGAGCAGTGACTCTCTCGGCTCTCTCCATCATCATTGTCTCGGACACAGCAAGTTAGGAGGGAGTTGGGGGCAGGGTCAAACCATGTTCTTTGTGTCTTATAGACATATAGAGTCAGCACAGGAGAGAACACGTATAGGTACCCCCATAGCAAGCGGGGGGTGCATTGTGGCATGGGAGGGCTTAGAGAGCTGGAAATGGACCCCAGAAGCAGACTTGTATGGGGATGCAAAAGTCATCCTATCTACACAAGCTCTAATGTTTTCACTACCTCTGTATTTACCTTTTACTATATGCCTTGTTCAATAAAAAGTGATAAACAGGGTTCATTTACACCATAAAACCTACACAATAACTCACTGGATAAGATGCATTAAGATAAAAAGCCTTCTGTGTGCAGCAGCCCCCCTAATACTTACCTGGGCCCCATCTCTCTCCAGCGATGTTCACAAGTGCCTCCTGATTGGCTGAGACACAGCAGCGGAACCATTGGCTCCCGCTGCAGTCAATAAAAGTCAGTCAGCCAATCAGCAGGACTTGGGTGCCCCTATAGCAAGCTGCTTGATGTGGGGGCACTGGACAGAAGGGAGGGGCCAGGAGAAAAGGAGGATCTGGGCTGTCTTTGCAAAACCATTTCACAGAGCAGGTAAGTATGACATGTTTGTTATTTTTATAGAAAAAAAAACAAAACATTAGTAATAGGCTCCATGCACACTGGAGCTCATAAACTGCAGTTTATTGGAGTTTGGGCATTTTTTTTAAAAGCCCATAAACTTCACTCTATGTTAGCCTATGTGTCCATGCACACATGAACGTTTTTTAGCTTAAATGAGCAGTGGAGTTTATGAGCTTTTTTCTGAACGCCAGAAATTCACGTTCAAAGTGCTGTTTTTCACCGCCAAAAAACAACAAATGCAGATAAACGTTCATAAACGCTTAAAAACGCTCATAAACACGCTTTAATTAGTGATCGGCATTCTATTTTTTCAATGCATTGTGGGAGTTTGGATTGCACTGTGGGATTTTTGGTGTGTCTTCTGTGTATTTTTATTGAAAACGCCCATAAACGCTAACGCTCATAAACACTCATAAACGCTAGTACAAAACGCTGTTAAAAGCACGTTTTTCAACCAGCGTTTTCTGCCAGCAATCTGGCGTCCAGAAAAAGCTTTTTTGAGCTTCAGTGTGCATAACTTTACTTTAAGCTTTGACAAAAAAAAAACTGAAAGCTGTTTCTTTTGCAGGGCTGCACCAGATTTTGCATTCTCCAGTTTTAGTAAATCAGCCCCATTGTGGTTTATCCTCCTGTTCATACCAGTGCAACTTGTCATGCAATTTGACATTTCCAAATCACATGACGTAGCACCCCATTGCTGGCACATCCCTTTGCCACATACATGGAAACACTCTGGGACTTGTCAATTAATCTATGGGCCGCATTGCAGAGCCCCTGGCTTCAGTCTCTCATGCGGGCACATTCTCTTTGCAAATCTTGAGCTTATTGAGGCTTTTTGCTTATTTTGAGTAAAAACTTTTGTATATGAGAATTGAGGCACCTACAGATTTGTGCAACCCGTTCTTTCTTTACGCAGAAGATTGGGAAGGGTGGACCAAAAGGGAAGTAGTCATGGCCAAATACCAGTCTGGGACAAAGCCACACAAACCAATGACAGGCATTTGTATGGAATGGTCCCAATACATCTATCTATGATTTAATATCTCAAAATTATCAACTTACCACCCAACTTTTTGCTCTTCACCCCTGAGGAAAGTTTTCAGCAACTAGAAACGTGTCGGGTGTGGGGGGTCATCAGCTTAGAGTATGATTAATATTTATTGGTTGTTTTTTTTTAATGCAATTATGTGTTTATAACATTTTGCTACACCATTGGGACACTGTTTGCTTAGTAGTCCCTCTGCTTTTAATGTATTTATGTGTATCTTTTGTTCTGTATTTGTTAATAAAATATTCATGTTTTTGATTTGTGTGTGGTGTTGGTGGACACTTATAATCCCATTTATATAGGGGGATTTTTTTGTTCATTGCTGGCAATGGAACCTCTCATGATGCCGTGACTCATATCGCAGTGATTAGGAAAGAGGACTTTTTACTGATTTTAATGCGACTTGCATCGACTTCTGTTAAATTAAGCCGCAAGCCAAAATGAAATTAGCAGTGGAAGTTGCACTGATGTGCGGCTTTGAAATTGCACTGAAATAGTGCAATTTCAACTCTGCACTGGTGTGACCCAGGGCTTAGCCTGGTTCCATCTTAAAAACAGGCAGACAGATCAAGACTGAACACTTGTTTGAAATGGCCCTTAGTTAAAAGTATAAAATAGGAGAATTTATATTAGGGCTGTTTTTTGTGTTTGTTAGGCCCTCTTCACGGGAACTAGGGATGAGCATCGTGTTTGAGTCGTCCGTTTGGCGAAGTCCGAACATTTTGGTCCGTTCGCACCAAATTCGTGTGGCGCTCACGGCCCACAATGCACTGCGATGGCGCAGTGCATTGCTGGCTCATGATTGGCCAAGCATGCACTGTGACCCCGCATGCTTGGCCAATCGCAGCGCCAGCAGCGAGGAGAGCCATGATTGGCCACAGGCAGGATGCCTGTGGCCAATCATAGCTCAGGCTGTGTAGTGTAGGCCCCACACTATATAAGGCCGCCAGCGCGGCGGCCTTGTGTAGTGTGTTGGCGTCTGAAGCAGTGGGTGTTCTGTGTACCTTCAACACAGTACACACCAATCGTTTTCGGCCGATTTTCGATCTTGCTGTTGTGTAGTGGTTGTTGTCTGCGTGCCCTGACCGCAGTATACACCGCTATATTCACCTCACCTATATAGCTAGTGATCTATCTTTTATAATAGAGCTTGCAGTCAGTAGTGTTAGGAGCTAGTGCGTGCTGTCTGCGTGCTCTGTACCCAGTACATACCGCTATATCCACCTACATAGCTCTTCTCTATCTGAGACCACTTGCCATCTGCAGGAGTTATTGGAAGTTGTGTGTGCCTCCAGCACAGCACAGTATACATCTGTATATACCCCTTTATCTCTGGTGTTCTATAATAAAGGCATCTGCAGGAGTTAGTGGGTGTTGTGTGCCTCTAGCACAATATACACTACCCAACTGCTTTTTTACCCAACTCCCTTCAGGCCATTACCATGTCTGGAAGGCCAGCAAGGAGAGGCAGATAGGCGCGAGCCGATAAAAGAGGGCAAGCAGGCTCTGTGTCTAGAGACAACAGTGCTGGTCGTGGACGCGGTGCATTGTCATCAGCACGTGGCCATGGGACACGCTTGTCCTTCTTTTCGGCAGCTGGACATGTTGAGCCGCAACATGCCAACGACTTGGTAGAGTGGATGACCAAGCCCTCTTCATCCTCCTCATCCTCTCTCACCCAGTCTCAGGGTACTAGCAAAGCAGCTGCCAATGCATCGTCTTCCCTCCTCTCAATGTCATCATCAGTGACTCCTTCCCTAGACCCACCACGTCCTCCTGAGGAGTCTCCTGAACTCTTTGAGCACAGTGTTGGGTACATGCTCCAGGAGGATGCCCAGTGTTTTGTGGGCTCTGATGATGACACTCAGCTAGAGGAAGGCAGTAGCGTGAGCGCAGAGAGAGGGGATGCTCAAGAAGGACAGCAATCTGGCAGTCATGTTCCACAAGCTGCAGCATACTGCCAGGTTTGCTACAGCGATGAAGAGGGAGGGGATGATGAGGGCACTGACTCCACGTGGGTGCCTGGAAGGAGAGAGGAGGAGGAGGAGGCACATGTCCAACGAGGCAGGATGCCCTCCGGGGGCCAGCTTAGGGGCAGCACACCGACTGAATCACACCGCAGAGCTCCGCCTGTGCAGGGCGCTGCCTCTGCGCGTTATTCTAAAAGTTCTTGGTGTGGGCCTTTTTTGAGACGAGTGCATCAGATCGCACCGCTGCTATTTGCAACATATGTCTCAAGCGTGTCTCGCGTGGCCAAAACATCAGCCGCTTGGGCACCACATGCTTGACCAGACATATGTTGACCTGCCATGCAGCTCGTTGGCAAGCGTACCTCAAAGACCCACACCAAAGAACAAAGCGGACCTCTACTTGCTCCTCATCAGCTGGCATCTCTAACCCCACTAGACCTTCAGTCCTCTCTGAAACCTGCTCTGAGAGGAATGAAGGTGTAGAATTAAGTGTGTCACAGCCAAGTGCTTCTGGGAACTCTGCTAGCGGTACACCCACGTCCGATTATAGCAGGCAAATGTCCCTGCCCCAGCTGCTGGACCGGCGAAAGAAGTTTACTCCCAGCCATCCACATGCCCAGCGGTTGAATGCTAGCTTGGCTAAATTGCTAGCACTTCAACTGCTGCCTTTTCAGTTGGTAGACTCGGCCCCCTTCCGTGAGTTTGTACAATGTGCGGTTCCTCAGTGGCAGGTCCCCAAACGCCACTTTTTCTCACGGAAGGCGATTCCGGCTCTCTACCGGCATGTGGAAGGCAATGTCCTTGCCTCGCTGGACAGGGCGGTCAGCGGTAAGGTACATATTACCGCTGACTCATGGTCCAGCAGGCATGGACAGGGACGTTACCTGTCTTTCACGGCCCATTGGGTCACTCTTCTGGCAGCTGGGAAGGATGCAGGACAAGGTGCAGTAGTGTTGGGGGTTGTTCCGCCACCACGCCTCCAAAATGCTACTTCTGGTTGTGACACACCTCTCTCCTCCACCCCCTCCTCTTCTTCTTCCTCCATGGCCTCTTCCAGTGCTCTGTCCTCAGAACCAGCGGTGCTTCGTAGGCATTCCAGGGGCTACGCAAGTACGCAGGCAAAACGATGCCATGCCGTGCTTGCGCTGGTTTGTTTGGGGGACAGGAGCCACACTGGGGCGGATGTTTTGTCAGCTCTGCAGGGGCAGGCCGAGAGGTGGTTGACGCCACGCCAGCTTAAGCCAGGAATGGTGGTTTGTGACAATCGCACCAACCTCCTCTCCGCCCTCCGACAGGGACAACTGACCCATGTGCCCTGTGTAGCTCACATCCTTAACCTGGTGGTGCAGCGGTTCTTGGGGCAGGTACCCCGGCTTACAGGATGTCCTGAAGCAGGCCAGGAAAGTCTGTGTGCATTTCCGCCGATCATTTAATGCCTGTGCCCGGCTGGCTGAGCTCCAAAAGGAATTGAACCTGCCCAAGAACCGCCTTATATGTGACATGCCCACCAGATGGAACTCAACGTTGGCCATGCTGCAGCGGCTGCACACGCAGCAGAGGGCCATCAATGAGTACCTGTGCGACTACGGCACCAGGACAGGGTCAGGGGAGCTCGGTTTTTTCTCACCATGCCAGTGGGGCATGATCAGGGATGCATGCACTGTCCTGTCACCGTTTGAGGAGGCCACAAGGATGGTGAGCAGTGACAGTGCATGCATCAGTGACACTGTACCTCTTGTCCACCTCTTGGAGCATACGCTGCGTGGAATAATGGACAGGGCACTTGAGGCAGAACAGAGGCAGGAAGAGGAGGACTTCCTTGCCTCTCAAGGCCCCCTTTATCCAGACAGTGTTCCTGCTGTGCCACCCATCACACAGGAAGAGGATGAGGAGGAGGAAGAGGAGGAGGAGGATGATTGTGTCAGCATGGAGGTGGAGGCTGGCACTCAGCATCAGCAGCAGCAGCAGCAGCAGTCTTGTAGGGATGATTTACAGTCCCAAGAAACACGTGGACTTGTACATGGCTGGGAGGAGGTAGCTGCGGATCATGTTGTCCTTTGTGACCCAGAGGACTCCGGACCGAATGCCTCAGCTAACCTACGCTGCATGGCCTCCCTGATCCTGCAAAGCCTGCGGAAGGATCCTCGTATTCTTCGGATCAAGGAGAGGGACCATTACTGGCTGGCCACTCTCCTTGATCCACGGTACAAGGGTAAGGTTGCCGACCTTATCTTGCCATCACAGAGGGAGCAGAGGATGATACATCTCCGGGAGGCCTTGCAGAAAGGTCTGTGCAACGCATTCCCAGAGACTGGGAGGTTACAAACTCCTGGTCCTGGACAACGTGTTGCTGAGGCATCGGTCAGAAGGAGCGGTGGAGAAGGTGGACGTCTGACTGATGCTTTCAGACAATTTTTTAGTCCGCAGCCCCAAGGTATGATCGGTTCCAGGACCCATCGCCAGCGTCCGATTTACATGGTGCAGGAATACCTAGGGGCAAGGTCAGACTTGGGCACCTTTCCCACCGAAAATCCTCTGGCTTACTGGGTCTTGAGGATGGATCACTGGCCAGAGTTTGCACAGTATGCAATTGAGCTACTGGCCTGTCCTGCATCCAGCGTTCTTTCGGAACGCACCTTCAGTGCTGCTGGTGGCTTTGTTACCGATCACAGGGTGCGCCTGTCCACCGAATCAGTTGATCGACTGACCTTCATAAAGATGAATCAGTCTTGGATCACCCACAGCTACCAAGCACCTGAAGCTGATGTAACAGAATAATTTTTTTTTGAAATATCACATCCCTTCAAGACTGTGTATGCTGATGCTGAGTGACCGTCCTGTTATGTTGATTGTCTATCCTCTTCCTCCTCCGCTGATATGTTGGAAGAACATTTCTGGTTCTGGTTGATGCCATCAGCACAATTTTTCTGCCCCTGTTTAAGAGGGGAGTTTAAGTACAATTTTTGATGCAATGCTTTGCAGCAGGGCTAATTCCTGCAATCAAACAAGAGTATATGGGAGAGGTTGCAGTGTGGTGGCACCAGCACCAGTGCCTAAGGCCCAATTTTTCTGCCCCTGTTTAACAGGGGCGTTTAATTACAATTTTTGATGCAATGCTTTGCAGCAGGGCTAATTCCTGCAATAAAACTAGAGTATATGGGAGAGGTTGCAGTGTGGTGGCACCAGCACCAGTGCCTAAGGCCCAATTTTTATGCCCCTGTTTAACAGGGGCGTTTAATTACAATTTTTGATGCAATGCTTTGCAGCAGGGCTAATTCCTGCAATAAAACTAGAGTATATGGGAGAGGTTGCAGTGTGGTGGCACCAGCAGCAGTGCCTAAGGCCAAATTTTTCTGCCCCTGTTTAACAGGGACATGTAATTACAATTCTTGATATAATATTTCACAGGAGGGCCCCTTCCTGTGCCCACCCAGAGTAACGGCGAGGACTTATAGTGTTGTGGCACCAGCACCACAACAACCAAAGGTCAATTTTTCTACCACTGTTCAACAATGGCATGTAATTACAATTCTTGATATAATCGTTCACAGCAGGGCGCTCCAGCGCCCACCAAGAGTCACTTTCAGGGCTTACAATGTTGTGGCAAAACCAACACCTTGTTCCGCCATTTCTGCAGAGCATATAGGGCAGGCCCCTACTTTCAAACATCCAATTTACAAACATCTTCTACTTGCAAACGGAAGGAGACAACAGCAAGTGAGATGAAAAAAGATGGACGACAAAACAAATTATACAGGGGTGATAACCCTTCCCTATGTTTTCCAAAAAGCTTAAAAATAGTTTTTTTGACTGGAGCTACACTTTAAAAATGTACCAGTTGAAAATTACAAACAGATTCAACTTAACACAACAAACCTACACAGTCCCTGTCTTGTTTGCACCGCCTGTATACTGCTGTTCTGAGTATATAGGGCCTGGGGGCCACACGCATTTCCTTTTTTTAATATGGGTACAGGGTTCCCCTTAATATGCGTACAAGACCCAAATAGGCTGGTAATGGGCAGGGAGGGCTACCCATGCCATTTTTCTCAATGATTTTCAACCATATTGCAGGAACCAGATATAACATTAAAACCGCAAGCAGTTTTAAATGGTGTTATTTCCGTTTAATGCCATTTTGTGCAGGGACTGTTCTAAACACGGGAAACACGTGGCACTTCACGGGCATACTACAGACACCCCCCAGGCACCATATTTAAAGGAATATTTCACTTTTTTTTTCACTTTAATCGTCATTAAAATCAGTGCTCCCGCCAAAACGGCAATTTTTAAAAACATTTTAGGCATTGACCCATGTCCCCTGGGGCAGGAGCCAGGTCCCCAAACCCTTTTTAGGACAGTATCTTGCATATTAGCCGTTAAAATTAGCACTTTTAATTTCGAACATTCGAGTCCCATAGACTTCAATAGGGTTCTAAAGTTCGTTCGAATTTGGGGTCCGTTCGAAAGTTCTGGTGTGAACCGAACCGGGGAGTGTCCGGCTCATCCCTAACAGGAACATTCTGATCGGGTCCTCCTGTCCGTTTTTCGGGTGGACCCAATCGGACCATCCATAACTTCCATAACTCCCTATGGATATCAGCAGACCAAATGTGCCCGCTTACACCTGCCAGCATCCGAATGGCAGTCGAATGAAAACGGATAGGCTGTCTGTTGTCATCCAACTGCCTAATAGAGGAGAGCAGGCTGCGTCCACTACACAGAGCGGACATGAACCTGCTATATGCCTGTTCAGTGGGTATTAGCAGAGAAATACCCGCTGAGCAGGTGGAGTCGTTGGACGGAGTCCACCTCATGTGAAAGGGGCCTTAAGGAAATCAATTTAAGGCCTTCTAATATTTGACTGTGTGATGGCTGTACTGTATACTACTGGTGATCAGATTGCAGGCTGTACCAAGCAAACATAAAATGCTTGTGATGTGACCTAAGGGTGCTCACTATAAACATTAGAAAACAGTCTTGTAATACACACAAATACACACGTACACGTTCTCATTAAATCTGAACTGATCCATAAAGTATTATGGTATCATCAGCTGTGTTTTTTTTTTCTTTTTTTAACACAAATTAAAGGGGTTGTAAACCCTTAAGGTTTTTCACTTTAATGCATTCTATGCATTAAGGTGAAAAACCTTTTGTAGTGTAGCAGCCCCCCAGAGCCTCTCTTTTACTTACCTTAACCTGATCGTTCCATTGATGGGGACAAGCACAGCAGCTCGAGCTGTTGCTTTGGGTCCTCATTGGTTAGATTGATAGCAGTGCAGCTATTGGCTCCCACTGCTGTCAATCAAATCCAGTGACACAGGAGTTGGAGGCAGGGCAAAGGCCTGCTGTTTATGTCAATTGACATCAGCAGGACTTGGGAGCGTGCCCACACAGGTGTCCCCTTAGAATGCGGGTGTCCGAGGGGGCATTCTATGCGGGGAGGAGCTTCTACGGGACCCCAGAAGAGGAGGATTGGGTCCACTCTGTGCAAAACCCTTGCACAGAGGAGGTAAGTATAACATTTTTGTTTAAAAAAAAAAAAAAAACCTTTACAACCCCTTTAAATAACGATGGCCATAGGCTCTAGCAGTTCCTAGTTTTACAAGAAAAAGTACGTTTTAGCCTTAACTAAGAATGTCTAGGTGACCATGCAGTAAGTGAGGCAAAAAAAATTGATTTGGGTCAAATACAACAATAAAAATCTGATAGAGGTATAAACTCTTCCCTACTCTTAAAAAAAAACATTTGGGAGCTTCAAAATGCACAGGGTAATAACTATTCATAGATTGTGAAGAAGACAAACTCTAAAAAGTGCAAACTCTAAAAACTGTGCTTTACAAGTCAAATAGCTGCTTAATATCAACCACAAAAAAGTTTCTGAGAGCCCGGGAAGGAAATCCAGCTATAAGTGCAATTTGCTATGATGACATATTCTCTAGAAATTTTAGTGAGCATAATGGGTATAGGTAGGTGTCATATGTCTATACCGTATCAGATGGTATGTAAGTATTTTTAGCATATTTGGTGAAGTGAAAGGGTGGGAAAAAGTGTTCATCTTTCTTTTAGAAAGTTGGGAGGTAAAATATGTCTCCGCAAAATGACTTCCTTTCTGAAATTGCATAAGGCTAGCCTTATAAGAAAGCTTTTACTGTACGTCTAACCATATCCACCTGACATTTTGTGGTCTAATTAGGCTCCTCACACTAAATATTTACATAAGGCACATAGTAAATAGAGAGCTGTTTCCTAAATTTCTATTTCCAAGCTAAGCATAAGGTTGTATAGTATCCATTGATAGGAGAAGGGTTAATAAAGTTGCAATATGACCAGAGGCAAGGAAAGATTTGAATAACATAATATTGCTACTAGCAGAAATGTGCTAATGATTCCCATTGCTTCACCAGCAGCGAAAAGTTTTATTAGTTCTCTAATGGTCTCTCACAGCAAGCAATATGTACCTGTCTACGGTGTCAGGTTTCCTCTCTTGCTCCAGAATGTTTACTACCCCGAAAGGTCCTCATTAATGCTGGGGAGAATATGGCATATGCATTCTGGGAAAAAGATTACACACTGCCCTCTAGAGGAGCTGCCAAAAATTTAAATCAGGAATTTCTTTGACTCTGACACATGCACTCTACTTTTATGGGAGCATGGAAAATAATTGCACTCTTTCAGCTGTATCGGTCAGTACTGCATTCTTTGATGGAAAGCAAACATTCAGCTCACACAAGATAAATATGATTTATGGTCCTAAAATAAAGCTTTCGCTGCTAGAAACATCAAACACCGAAGCACTGCAAATGAAAAAAAAATAAACATAGTTTAAATCAACCTTGCTGTAGTTCACAGCTAAAAATGGTCAGAGTCATTTAGGAAAGCTAAATAAGGTCAAGGTAGAGATGTACAAACATGAGTGTTTGTTTGAAAGCTTTTGAATGAAGAATAATGTGTTGATTTTAGCAACAATTTTTTTTTAATTTTTTTTATGCTTTTACCGTATGGTGGAAATATGCAAATTGGCAACATTGCCTGCTACCTTTGTATTATTTCTATTATGCTCTGCATTCCATTCAGGCGGTAGATTAAAATAATGAGACAATAGTTACATACAAGAACAGAATCAATATTGTTCCTTGTAAATAGTCAAAAGAATTGTATAAAAAGTAAAATCATATAATTAATTGAGGAGAAAACTAGGATTTTTTCACACACCAAATTACAGGATTAATTTATAGAGGAAAGCTGGTCAAAACCCAACATATATTTTAAAGGAAACATATATTGAGAGAAATATGTAGGCTGTCATTGCTATCCTGTGTCTGAAAAATCCAGCTGCCTGACTTTTTATGGCTTCAATACATTTACTCTTTCACTGCCAGAGCAAAAAAAATTCTAAACATGGTAAAATGCACATTTTAGGCTTGTAGATTAAAACTTCCAAAACATTACAAGCATACCCCACTTTTAAGTACACAATCGGATTTATTAACTAAAGCTGGAAAGTGCAAAATCAGGCTCACTTCTGCATAGAAACCAATGAGCTTCTAACCCCAGCTTGTTCAATTAAGCTTTGGTAATAATACCTGGAAGCTCATTGGTATCTATGCAGAAGTGAGCCTGATTTTGCACTTAACAGCTTCAGCGGCGGATCCAGGGGGGGCAACGGGCAATTGCCCCCTCCGAGAATATGGCCAGCAGGTGCCAGCGCGGCCAGTTCCATGGCCGGTTCCGCGGGTGCCAGCACGGCCGGTTCCGCGGGTACCAGTGCGGCCGGTTCCGCGGGTGCGCGCAGCTGGTTCCGCGGGTGCCAGCGCGGCTGGTTCCGTGGGTGCCAGTGCTGAGTGGACGGGTGAGGGGGGGCAGCTGGGCGGCTTAGGAGGGCTGCTGGCCAATCAGGAAGCCAGCGGGCAGGGGAGCAGGGAGATGACATCATCTCTCACTGCCCTGCATCCCTCCAGTTCCACCCTCACTGTGCGGGAAGCTGTGTGCAGCAGAGAGATTACATCATCTCTCTGCTGCCTATCTTTACTCTGGACTCAACAAAAGAACACCTTAGCAGAAAAGTGACACAGTAGGTGACAATCCGCAATGTGTGGCAGGCTACGTGGCAAGTGGCAATCCGCAATGTGTGGCAGGCTACGTGGCAATTCGCAATGTGTGGCAGGTGACGTGGCAAGTGACAATCCGCAATGTGTGGCAGGCGACTTGGCAAGTGACAATCCGCAATGTGTGGCAGGCTACTTGGCAAGTGACAATCAGCAATGTGTGGCAGGTGACGTGGCAAGTGGCAATCCGCAATGTGTGGCAGGCGGCGTGGCAAGTGACAATCCGCAATGTGCGGCAGGCTACGTGGCAAGTGACAATCAGCAATGTGTGGCAGGTGACGTGGCAAGTGACAATCCGCAATGTGTGGCAGACTACGTGGCATGTGGCAATCAGCAATGTGTGGCAGGCGACGTGGCAAGTGACAATCCACAATGTGTGGCAGGCTACGTGGCAAGTGACAATCCGCAATGTGTGGCAGGTGACGTGGCAATCCGCAATGTGTGGCAGGCTACGTGGCAAGTAACATTCCGCAATGTGTGGCAGGTGACGTGGCAATCCGCAATGTGTGGCAGGTGACATGGCAAGTGACAATCCGCAATGTGTGGCAGGTGACGTGGCAAGTGACAATCCACAATGTGTGGCAGGCTACGTGGCAAGTGACAATCAGCAATGTGTGGCAGGTGACGTGGCAAGTGACAATCAGCAATGTGTGGCAGGCGACGTGGCAAGTGACAATCCGCAATGTGTGGCAGGTGACGTGGCAAGTGACAATCCGCAATGTGTGGCAGGTGACGTGGCAAGTGACAATCCGCAATGTGTGGCAGGCTACGTGGCAAGTAACAATCCGCATTTGGTGACAAGTGACATGGCAAGTGGCAATCCGCAATGTGTGGCAGGTGACGTGGCAAGTGACAATCCGCGTTTGGTGGCAGGCGACATGGCGAAAGACACCCTCAGGGCTCCCATTGATTCTGCATTATGGTGAGTTGAACCATTTAATTTTATATTACAATGTATTAATAGAAATAATGCGCTTCAATCATCCTGACACCATAATAGCCATGGGGCCGTAATGATTGAAGTGCCAATACCAGCCATTTCCCATATAAATTGCCCCCAAAAAAACATATTTTATAGAAGTGCTCCTCCCGAGACTAGACTCTGAATCCGCCCCTGAACAGCTTTAGTAAATAAACCCCATTGTGTACTTAAAAATGGGGTATGTCTGTATATATTTTCTAAAGGAGAGACCCTGTAGAATAAAAGTGTGGTAGATGCAATTTTTTTATGTCACATGATATTAGAAACCTATACTTTCAGTAACTAAAACCCTAAAATGTATTTTAGTGCACACAAACACAATATAATACCCAAATGAGGTTGAGTAAATAGATACCAAACATATCAAGCCTTAAATTGCATGTGCCCATGAAATGCCGACAGTACCCAAAAGTTGTCCATTCAGCTGAAGGATTTTTTTGTGATACAGCACTGCATTACTTTAACTGACAATTGCCCAGTCGTGAAAAACTGTACCCAAATAAATGTTTTTCCTTTTTATTCCCCATAAATAGAGCTTTCTTTTTGTGGTATTTGATCACCTATATATATATTTTACTTTCTGCTATAAAACATATATATATATATATATATATATATATATATATATATATATATATATATTTTTTTTTTTTTTTACTTTCTGCTATAAAACATACCCAATAATTTTTTTGAAAAAGAATCAAATTTCTTCATCAATTTAGGCAAGGGGTCGGCACCTTCCGGCGCCACCACTAAATCTCTGGCTTGTCAGTGTCCATGATTAATCTAAGGGCACTTGGCCCACGGACAAGTGGTTGTTTCTTTAAAAATGTCATCTGCAAAAGTCTCTGTGATATATAATAAAAATGCAGCCATATACCTCATTAAGAGCACTGCCCGGGGCTCAGGTGAGTCAACCCACAAGGGTGGTGGGTCACGTGAGCACTGAGTGGTGCTCTTAATGAGTTATATAGCTCCATTTTTATTATAAGACACAGACACTTTGGCAGATTACATTTTACAGAGTGAATAATAGGAATACAGTGCACAGCCACCTCTGTATCCCCCCTGTCCACAGGCACCTCCGTACCTCCCCATCCACAGCCACCTCTGTACCCCCCATCCACAGTCACCTCTGTATCCCCCCATACACAGCCACCTCTGCACCCCCCGTACACAGCCACCTCTGCACCCCCATCCACAGCCACCTCTGTACCTCCTGTATCCCCCCTGTCCACATCTGTATCCCCCCTGTCCACAGCCACATCTGTATCACCCCTGACCATGGCCACCTCTGTATTCCCCCATCCACTGCCACCTCTGTACCCCCCATCCACAGCCACCTCTGTATCACCCCTGTCCATGGCCACCTCTGTATTCCCCCATCCACTGCCACCTCTGTACCCCCCATCCATAGCCACCTCTGTATCCCCCCTATCCACAGTCATCTCAGTATCCCCCGTCCACAGCCACCTCGGTATCTCCCCTGTCCACAGACACCTCTGTGTGCCCCCCTGTCCACATCCACTTCTGTGGTCATTGTGTCCACCGGACCCGCTGATTGGCTCCCGCTGTGTCTAATCACAGAGGGAGCAGGTTGCCAGGAGAGCGTATGCACACCACAGACACGGAAGTGTCAGATCTCGTACCAGTATGTGAGTCTGCACAGAGCAGCTGCCCCACTGCAGTAAATTTACATGGGGTGGGTGGGAACCTATTCAAATACTTGATACTAAAAACCTTTACACCTCATAATTTGAGAGTTATACGTTAATTATCTCCCTAGAATTATTGCTCCCACTTCAGTGTGCTTGGCATGCAATGATGTGGATCTACTGGACAACAGGATTGACAATGGATTTACAAAGACTTTTTGGGGTTCTTTTATTCTTTTATTACCGGACTAGTCAAGCATTCTTGTGTCTTTATTTTTATTTTACAACCAACTATTTTGTGTAAATGAGTAGGTGTGCTATGTACCCCATACTTAATTACAGAGGGTTGGCTGGTATTTGGGTGCCTCCTGCCCACAGAACCCATAACCTCTGGGCAAGAGTTGTGGAGAGAGGCCCTTGTCCTCATCAGCTTGGGGGCAAGGTCCTTTGCCAGTGGTCCCCCGGCAAGGCATGCCCCATGTTGAAGGCATATGGCCTGGTATGGTTCACTTCAGGGGGCACATGCTTCTTAGTAATATTGTACATTCTGATATGGATTTTCTGGGGAGCCTCACACTTTTTGTGTGTGAGGTACCCCCTCAAAATTCATAGCATACTCAAAGGGTCTGGTATGCATTTTGGAGGAGATGCTACACAATTTTGTTTCCATTCTGGATGTATGATATGCTACAGCAAAAATTACAAAGAAAGAACAATTAAATTGCCAGCAAATGACATTCATTGCCAGCTTCTAAAAAAACAAAACAAATCACTTCACAATCACAAAATCACTCCCCAGCTGTATACAGTAGGATTCTTTAAAGAGAAAAAAAATCTGCATTGGTACATGTTCCCCAGGACAGTGCCCACTCCCATGCTATTTTGACACCCCCTTGCCTATTATCCTAGAAAATAAGCATTTTTAATTTGACAGATTCATCTCCCATTGATTTCAATGGCGTTTGGCATCTGAACTTCTTTTAACCACCGATGTACGTCGGCAGAATGGCACGGACAGGCAAATGGGCGTACAGGTATGTCCCTTTAAATTTGCCACAGTTCCATCGCGTGCGCTCTACAGGCGAGGCGCACGCCAGTCAGAACCTTCGTGAGTCCGATCGCAGGTCCCGTGGACTCAATCGCTGCGGCGATACCCGTGATCGCCTCACGGGGAGGGAGAACAGGGAAATGCTAATGTAAACAAGCATCTCCCCGTTCTGCCTAGTGACAGTGTCACTGATCTCTGCTCCATGTGATCGGAGCAGAGATCAGTGACATGTCATACACAGCCACACCCCTCGCTCAGTTAGAGACACGCCCCTAGGACACACTTAACTCCTACACTGCCACCTAGTGGTTAACCTCTTCACTGCCAGTGTCATTTACACAGGAATCAGTGCATTTGTATAGCACTGATTGCTGTATAAATGACAATGGTCCCAAAAATGTGTCAAAAATGTCTGATGTGTCTGGCATAATGTCGCAGTCATGATAAAAATCACTGATCGCCACATTTACTAGTGTAGCGGCGGCTCCTGAAGAGCACGCGCTATACGTTTTTTCTAAAATTAAAGTAGCCTAAACTGCAGTTTGGTTTGGGTATATTTGTCTAAATTGGACCTCTGCATCAGTCTGACTGGACTGTGAGATGTTCAGCCTGGCCACAGGGGGCACTGTCTCTTGTGGCAGGCGTGGAACTATGGTCTAGTTAGGTGCTTAAGTTACTCTTTTACGGAGCCAGGTCAGTGGGAGTGTCCCTCTCGCTGTGCCCTCTGGGAGAGGGTATTTAAGATGTGCACATCACGTGGTTCGGGGTTTCGGTCCAGTATGATGTGCTGATTACATGGTCCTGGTCCTCCTAACCAGCCCCCAGGAAGGCTATGGCCTGGGGTGTGGATCCACCCGACTTTAATGTCTTAGAGCTTTAATGTCCAAGGCAAGGAAACTAAAGGAGGATTCTGAGGTGGTTGGGTGCCGTCTCCGGTTCGGGAGAGACTCAATGTGGGCCAATGTACTTCAAGCATTCCAGGGGAGGACTCTTTAGAAGAACACTGCGTACGGATTGGTTTTCGTAACAAGAGCCTGGAAGGACTGAAGTAACCGACAGAATCCGGTCTTGTGGATATCGCCAAGCTGGCTGAAAGATCCAGGTATCCTACAAGTGTTTCAAGTTTCGTTTCCCTACATGTTCTGCAACAATGTCTGTGGCAAAGACTTTGTTCCTGAGTAAGCACCAAGTTGGCTGCTAGGCCTTGTGAGGGAGGGACTGTCCAACTTGAGTGATCATACAGCTGCGAATGGCTATTCTCTGGATGCAGTCAAAGTAAGAGAGTTCTTTAACGTTTTTGGACTTTGACAAGAGTACCTGAACTTCCTTTGCCAACCCTCTGATCCCAAGTTGAAAGACTGTTCAATTGTCTGAGTTTTGCAAATAAAATCCATTCAATTGGATCTATTGTCAGTCTCAAGTTACTGGGCCATCTATCACGGGACATCCCCTAGACGTGCAACAAGGAGAACGGAGGGTAGCGGTAAGCCCAAAAATAACCAGCAGCTCCTTCGGGGGTGAGTGCTACACTAGTAAAAAAATATATATTAATAAAAATGCCATAAAACTATCCCCTATTTTGTAAACGCTATAACTTTTGCGCAAACCAATCAATAATCACTTATTGCGACTTTTTAATCAAAAATTTGTAGAAGAATACGTATCGGACTAAACTGAGGAAAAAAAATGTTTTATATATTTTTGGGGGATATTTATTATAGCAAAATGTAAAAAATAATGTGTTTTTTTTTCACGGTCTTTTTTTGTTTATAGCGCAAAAAATTAAAACCGCAGGGGTGACCAAATACCACCAAAAGAAAGCTATATTTGTGGGAAAAAAAGAACGTCAATTTTGTTTGGAAGCCACGTCTCAAGACCGTGCAATTGTCAGTTAAAGCGACGCAGTGCCGAATCGCAAAAAGTGCTCTGGTCTTTGGCCTGCAAAATGATCTGGGGCTTAAGTGGTTAAGTTCACTGAACCCCTGCCAAACCAAACCCAGGGCAGTTCAGCTCATCACTAGTGTTTGTTAAGTACCTTTACAAATAATAGCAAACTCCTGACTTTCTGGTATGGACAGCATTTGTTTAGCTACGTTTAGCAACACTATTACTTGATAAATAATAACTTATCTACTTTGTAAAGAATGTAAATGCTTCTTTAACATACCACTAACTGATAAAACAGTTAAAATGTAAATATAAAAGATGAGTTAAAATATGATATTGCATCAGAAGTATTCTCCTGAGTGATCATGCAGCAAATGCAATGTACTGAATGTTAAGCACTGTAGGCAATCATCCAGATTCTATGAATATCCTAAATGAAATGCTCTTAATAGTACCAAATATTACTCTAATAATTACCCCATCTTAGCAGAGTTAAAGTTAACAAAAGGCCTGTGTTATTACATGACTTTGTATTTCACAGGGTTATATAGATTAAGAGGAAACTCTGCCTAGGAATGCAAACAAAAATATTTGGCGAATGTAACACCAAGGGCATAACTTTACCCATAGCAGCACATACCTCAGTTATGGGGAATCGTATAGACAACCGAATAAGTAGACTACAGAACAAAGGATAGGTATACAGTACTAGTTCCCAATGTGTGGGTGCAGAGTAACATCAAAACTTTATCCACAGCCGATCCAGACAAAATTAAAATATATAATTCAGATACATGTACTAGACTGTTATTAATGTACTTGTTCTGATGTGCTATAGTTTTTAGAATATTATTTTTAACAATCATATCGTCTTTAAAATGTAAGTAGATGCAAATCCAAGCAGTAAAAGCTTATGTGATGTTAATGTAATGTCAAAAGTAATTTTAGAAAATTTCAAAGTCTACACTTTCATTAACATAATACTTGGCAATATTACAATGAAGTATTACCATGAAGGTCCTTGCTCAGACACTTTCTGTAGTTGGGTGATTCTTTGTCACTGTCTCGCAATGGTCTCCTGTGTTGTCACCCTGTTATATACACGCCTAATGTAGATTGCAAGCAATCATACTGACATTAATTGTGTAGGCATACTCCATCATTGTCATCATCGGAAAGCCAACTCTAAGCAAAGCATTGCAGGAGTTCATGCATATAGACACAAAATAGCTACAAGGAGGCAGCAACATTGACTTGCAACTAAGGCCGCGTACACACGGGCGGACTGTCCGCCCAACTAGGTTCGTCAAACAGTTTGACAAACAGTCCGTTCAAAATTAGCATGAACGGACTTGACCACACACGACGAACGAACAGTCCGCTGAAAACTTGCCCGATGACGTGAACGGCACGTACGACGGGACGAGAAATTCGAAGTCCAATACACTGCAATGCAACCTTCGGCGTGTAAATCCTTTCTGAGCATGCGCGGAACTTAGTTTGACGAACAAGCCTACACACGAGCGGACTGTTCGCTCAAACCAAGTTTCAGCGGACAGTCTTACGGAAATTCCGAAAAATTTTGTTCGTCAGACTGTCCGCTGAAACTGTCCGCTGAAGCCCACACACGAGCGGACTGTCCGCTGAAACACTGTTCAGCGGACAAAGTTGGGCGAACAGTCCGCCCGTGTGTACGCGGCCTAAGAATGAAAAAAAAAATGTGACTATTGATTCCAATACATAGTACTGTAGAAAACTCAATGGCATTCAAGTCTTACATTTTTTTTGCAACAACATTTTATTTAAATCACTAGCATCCCCTCTGTTTTAGGCAGAAATAACGGCACAGTATGTACATAAAAAAAAAAAAGGATAATCCTAAATACCTTCTTGCACAGCTCCACTGTGCAGTCACATGACCCCCCATTACGGTGCAAGCAGAGCTTTTTTTTTTCAATTTGGCAGTGGCAGTGGGCAGTGATTGATAATGGCTCTTCACTAGGGGACATTGTTTTTATTTTTTTAATAAAGAAATTGTCAAAATCTGTCTCTGTGTTATCATTTCTTTTTGAAACCTTTTACATTTACAATGTACCCCATACTCATTCACATTGGGGGGGGGCAGGATCTGGGCACCCGCTTGTTGAAGGGGGCTTCCAGATTCCAATATGCCCCCTCCCTGCAGATCTCCACAACCACTGGCAAGGGTTGTGGGAAAGAGGCCCTTGTTTCCCATCAACATGGCTCCCCTGCCCCAAAGCACCCCCCATGTTGAGGGCATGTGGCCTGGTATGGTTCAGGAGGGGGGCACTCGCAATTGACACTGGATCAACATCGGGAGACGTGGTTTTCTTTTTCTTTTTTTTTTTACTAAAGGAATTATCAAAAACTGTCTCTGTGTTTTCATTTATTTTTGACACTTTCTTTGGTAAATGAGCATGCATACATACTCATTCACATTGGGGAGCTGGGATCTGCCTGCCCGCAGACCCCCACAACCACCGGCCAGGGTTGTGGTGAAAAGGCACCCCCTACCCCAAAGCACCCTTCGCATGTTGAGGGCATGTTGCCTTGTATGGCTCAGGAGGGAGGGGTCGCACGCTCGTTCCCACCTTTCCTAGCCTGCCTGGTTGCATGCTCGGATAAGGGTCTAATATGTATTTTGGGGGGACCCCAAGCCATTTTTAAAAAAAATGTTGGTGTGGGTGTTCCCCTCAAAATCAATTCCAGACCTTTTGGGGGGACCCAATGCCATTTTCTTTAAATTATGGCATGAGGTTCCCCTTAAAATCAGTACCAGAAACGAAAGGGCCTGGTATGGATTGGAGGAACCCCCACACCCTTTTTTCACAAATTTTTTATTGTCCTCTATGTTTTTATTTTGACATTCAGCAGTCAGCTGGGATGCCCGTTGACAGGTCGGCTTCCCAGACTACTCCTTAACAACCAGCTATTTTTAAAGGCGTCAGTGGTCAGTGGCTCCAACAATTCACATCTGAACCGCATATAAATTGCTAAATTGCTGAACCTCTGAACAGCTGCTTTGAAACAAATGAAAAAACTGAAGGGAAATTCGCACCGTGTGTGAAGCTAGCCTAAATCTTACAAGTAAACATCCAGACATGTTTGTTTTTTGTGAACAAGATAATGTAGTGGTTTGGAGGTTTTCTAGTACTGGGGCATCATTGACAATTTCTTATATGTAGAGGCAGACATAGGTGTGCTGTGAAATAAGAAGACTCAGGGAGTTCTGTTGTGAGGGCAGTGATCTGATTCCAATAGGATTCAGTGATTGGGCAATGACACCAGATATGCTAGAGGGAGTCAGGTGCCAAGCCACATTTCCATATATATGAAAAAAGACCTCCACCATGCCACATCCTAGACTATACAAGAACAAAAGGAAACAGGAAAAAATCAAACATTCTTAAATAAAAAATGTATTTATTATTTAATTTAAACATTCTTTATATACAATCTTGGATCAAAAAACATATCTCTGTATACAAACATTAAAATCATGCAGCCCACTAAATGACTCATCCAGGTAATAAAATATATACCCCAATTGGACCACCAACAAAACCACCTTTTAATAATACTATGTGTTCTATATTTTATAGGTAAAGGTGTGTGGGTCCCATACATCGATCAACGGGTTTTGCTGTAACACACAATATATCTTAAACGTTTATATCATATAAAGTGAATACAGAAAACAAGAATTATACAAATTGAAGGTAAAGTATAGGAGGTATGGGGATGGAATAAGTTTATTAAGAAGTGTGGGGGAAAGTAAGGAGCAGGAAAGTAAGTATAATAGAAAAAAAGGAAGTAAGATAGTTGGGGGAGAATCAGTAGATAGTTCCAGGGCCAAGTTCTTGCAATATGGCTTGGCTTCATCTGGAGATGAAATAAGTCTTTCCAACTATTTTTAGTTATTCACACTTCAAGAAAGTCAAGTAGTAAGTAAATGGGGTAGTAACTGCACAGTGTTGGGGGTAAGGAGATAAGGGGATGGGATATGGGGGAATTTCCAGAGAAAAAAAACAATTAAAGGTAATAAGTAGCATTATAGGTTGTCCATATAATGTCTTCAAAGAAGAAATAATGAATTATCAAATCCTGGAGGTAGGAAATGCTCAAACAATTGTCTCCATAAGGCTTCATACTACTAAATTCTCAAGTAAAATTGAGTCTTTGCGTGGATCATGAGTTATTCTGTTCTTAAATTACAAAATACAGAGTGAGTCAGATTTCCATGTTTTCGCTATGGCCTGTTTGGCTGCTGCTGTTATGAAGAGCATACGTTTAAACTGGTGGTGCGATAAAATATTTGGTTTATCATTTAGGAGTGCTGTGGCTGGATCAGGAAGCAAAGGTATATTAAACATAGTGGAAAGCATCTTAAACACCTCCAACCAAAAGGATTCAACTATTTTACATTCCCACCCTATGTGCACGTGTGTTCCTAGTACTGAACATCCTTGGAAGCATTGGGACGGGTATTGTGGAGAAAACTTGGAGATTCTGGCGGGGACTAGGTACCATCTAGTGAGAACTTTGTAATTCGTTTTGAGAGCGACAATATTAGGTGATACTGATTTGGTATTATGCCATATTTGGGACCAGTTTATTTGTTCTGGTTGCAATTGAAGGTCTGTTTCCCATGTTTTGGTCAGTGGGGATGAAGAGTTGTATGAGAGTAGTTGAGCATATATTTCCTCTTCTATGAGGATCATTGTTGCAAGCTTTTTCAAATACAGTGAGATTAGGAGACATTGAGTCTGAAGTAGACAAGAAATTTTTGATTTGTAGGTACCTAAACATTTCTGAGGGCTTTTGACCAAGCTAGAAAAGATGTTGGGGAAGACCAGGCCGGGCAGAATGATGGGTTATGTAAGAACTAGAGGAGAGGATTGTGTGAAGATCGGAGGCCAAATCGAGTTTTCAGTCTATCCCAGATTGAAAGGCTGTGTTTGGTAATTGGATCAGTAAGCTTCCGACATTGTGATGGAGAAAACCATAAAAGATTTGCTGTAGAAAGAGGATCACAGGCAACCAATTCCAATGCCACCCATAGTGGAATTTCAGATGTAGCATGGTATTTAGTTAGTCTGGTACACCCAGACCCCCTCGGATTCTGAGGGAATACAGAATAGGTTTAGGTAATCGAGGTTTGGCATTGCCCCAAATGTATTGTAAAGTTTTCCGTTGTAAGATACGTAAGAAATGTGATGGGATAGCAATAGGAAAAACCCTGAATAGATATAACATTTTTGGAAGGATAGACATTTTTATCGCTGCAATCCTACCCATCCATGAGTTGTGATAGCATTGGCGGGTAGTTTGTAGCATATAGATCCATTGAGTTAGATGTAAAGTTGACTCCCAAGTAGGATATAGAAATTGGTGACCCTGCAAATAGTAAGGAATTAATTAATTGGGTGTGACGATCAGGAGGTAGTGAAATATTGATTTTTGATTTGTGTAGTTTAACTGAGAGGCCCGATATTCATTCAAATTTTGAGAGGATATTAAGAAGAGTTGGTGCTTATATTATAGGGGATGTTAAAAATATTAGGACATCATCCGCAAACATGCATAATTTATTATGGTAGCCACCTAGTTCTAAACCTTTAATGTTTGGGTTAGTTCTGATAAGCTGGGCTAGGGGTTCTATTGCTAAAGCAAAAAGAAGAGGGGAAAGGGGGCAACCTTGCCTAGTTCCTCTTTCTATATTAAAAGAATCAGATTTAAAGTTTGCAATATGTGCTTTTGGATTATGGTATAAGGTAGTGACCATCTGAGGAAATGTGGACCAAATCTCATCCGGTTAAGAATAGAATGTAGATAAGGCCATGATAGGGAGTCTTATGCCTTTCATATGTCTAACGTGCTATATGAGCTAGAATTGTGGTTCGACGAATATTGTCACCTGCTTGTCTTGAGGGAATAAATCCAGTTTGATCCTTATGTATCAAAGAACCAATTATAGGATTGAGTCTGGAAGAGAAAATCTCAAAAATGTTGATATCAATGTTAAGGCTAGATATTGGTCTGTAATTAGTCCAAGAAGTGACGTCCGTATTGGGCTTAGGGATCATTGAGATGGAAGCGGTGAGTGATTCCGTACGGAAATAGTGATCATTAAGAAGAAGGTTAATGGCATCAACCATGAGGGATGACAATAGTGAAGTAAATTGTTTGTAGTAAGTGGCATCCAACCATCAACACCAGGGCATTTGCGTAGTTTGAGTGATTCAATGGCAGTTTGTATTTCTATCTTAGTAATAGGTTTCTCTATTAAGTCTTGTTGAGTTTCAGACCGTGAAGGCAGGGGAATCGTAGATAAGAGATTGTTTAGGTGTGATTGGTTTAACATTTTAGTATCTTTGTATAGTTCTGTTAGTTTTTTCTTGAATTCGTTAAGGATTTTCAGCGTGTTGATAGTATAGATATCTTTAGAAATTTTTAGGTGGATAGGTTTTGCGTTGTAATTTATCTTTGTAGTGCTAAAGCCAGAAAAGTAGTTGGCTTGTTAGCGTGCATGTAAAAGGTGTGTTTAGTTTTGCGTAAAGTTTTCTCGGCTGTTTCTGTCAAAAAAAGGCCAAGTTCTATGCGTGATTTATCATAATTTAGTTTATTATGTGGGGATGGTAAAGCTTGAAAAGTTTCAGAAGCTTTGTAAAATGCTTCCTCTAGGCATTTATGAAGTTGTTGTTTTTGCTTACGTATATGAGATGCTTGACTAATACAGACCCCTCTAACATAGGGTTTGAGAGCTTTCCATCAAGTTAAAGGATCCGTATCAGAGGCCTTGTTGTGAGTGAGTCTTTTATGGCTTCCTCCAAATTTAATCTAAATGTAGAATTCGCTAAGAGCCTGTCATTTATGCACCATGTTTTGTGATTGGATTTTGGAACCGATGAGGAGAGAGTTGTTATGACTGGGTTATGGTCTGACCAAGTACCAGGTGTAATATTGGAGTTCAGAATGAATGCGGAGGTGCTAACTGTAACAAAAAGATGATCTAAACGGGAAAATTGTTTATGAGGATAAGAGTAAGGTGTATACTGTCTTCTTGCAGGATTATGTTCTTGCCAGGTATCAAGTAGCGAGTGTTGGTTCAGTAGTCTCTGATAGGAAAGTTTAGGTGTGGTATGAGGGGTTGGGGATTTGTCAAGGAATGAGTATATTGTTTGATTTGAATCTCCTCCAATTATAAGGGTACCTTGTTTTTGCAAATCAAAATTTTTATTAGGAGCGTAATAGGAGATTGGTGGAATGCTATCAGAACTCCCCTTTGTTTAGTATTGGCTGATGCTGTATTTCAGTGTGGACTGTGGGAAATAATGTGTCTCTTGTAGGGACACCACATGTGCCAATTGCTTGGAGAAAAAATTAAAGGCTTTAGTGCACTTTGGAGGAGAGTTGAGACCTTGTACATTAAGCATTTATATATTCAGGGAAGACATTATTGAACGTGGGTATTTTTCTTGTGCAGAAGTGTAATGCCACGTACACACGATCAGACTCTGGTCCGCCAGACAATCCGCCTGTGTGTGTGGGCCTGGTATGGATTTAAAGGGGAACCCCTATGCAGATCCTTATGCGAGCACGCAGCCCGGCCAGACAGGAAAGGGGGTGGGGACGAGTGAGTGCCCCCCCTGAGCCATACCAGGCCATGTGCCCTCAACATGGAGGGTGCTTTGGGTAAGGGGGGCCCTGCGGCCCCCCACCCCAAAGTGCCTTGTCCCCATATTGATGAGGACAAGGGCCTCTTCCCGACAACCCTGGCCATTTGTTGTCAGGGTCTAAAGGTGGGGGGGCTTATCAGAATCCAGGAGCCCCGTTTAATAAGGGGGCCCCCAGATTCTGTCGTCCCACCCTATGTGAATGAGTATGGGGTATGATGTACCCCTACCCATTCACCTGGGGTAAAATGGGTTAATAAAAAAAACACAATACAGGTTTTTAAAATACTTTATTAGACAAAGCTCTGGGGGCCTTCCATCTTCTCGCCGGACTCCTCCACTATCTTCTGCTCTTTTACTAGTGGAAGAGCCCGGCTTTCTCCTTCATCGCAGCCGCCGTCCGGAGATCTTCTTCCGACTTCAGGGGTCTTGTCCCGCTCTTTGGTTCTTCTTGCCGGACCTCCGCTTTCTTCTTTCAACTCCTTTACTAGCGTTGGCCCGGTCTTCTGTATCTGTAGCTGTCGCTGCCGCCTTCTGCTTCTTCTGCTGCTTTTTCTTCTTCTTCCTTCTGATGTTGACACAACGCTCTCTCTGGCCGTAAAGGCAGGGGACAGGTTGTGCGGTGACTTATATAGGGACAAGGGGCGGGGTCACCGGGTGATGTCACATGGTGACCCTGTCCCTTATGATGTCACAGTCCCGGAGGACAACCCCAACGGCCAGGGTTGTCGGGAAGAGGCCCTTGTCCTCATCAACATGGGGACAAGGTGCTTTGGGGTGGGGAGCCCCTTCCCCAAAGCACCCCCCATGTTTAGGGCACGCAGCCTGGTACGGCTCAGGAGGGGGGGAGCACGCTCGTCCCCACCCCCTTTCCTAACTGGCCTGCATGCTCGGATAAAGGTCTGCTATGGACTTTGGGGGGACCCCCATGGCTTTTTTTGGCATAGAGGTTCCCCTTTAAGTTTCTACCAGGTAACGGGGCTAGCGAGGTGTCAATCTCGCCGATGGAGGCAGCGACATTGACCTTCTTCGCTAGTTCCGTCTACCTGGAGCCACGTTTAAAATGAACGGACTTTACTCCGTGTGTGGGTAAGTCAGTTCATTTCAAAAGTCTGGTGGGCTCCCGCCATAGTCCAGCGGCTTGTCCTCCTGACCAGTCCGCCAGAGAAGTCCGGTCGTGTGTGGGCGTGTGTGGGCAGGTCCGCTCGTTTGGAAAGTCCAGCGGACCTCTGCTGCAAAGTTCGGCGTGTAGTCTGATCATGTTTACGCTGCATTAGGGAATGTAGATTTACTCTATGGAACAGAAATATGAAAGAGAAGTTGTAGTATTGTGTGTAGTATTGTTATACACTAGTATAAAATGTGTTAAAGAGAGACAAAAAAAAAGGGAAAAGAAAAAATTTTGAAAAAAGAAAAAAGGGAGCTCCTAAGTGGAGCTACTATCTAAGGGGTGGTGATAAATCAACAACCATTAGATATAGATGTTCCAAAGAGCGTCCAATCAATATTGGGCACTCAAGGAAAAAAAAAGGTGCATTGAACTGTCTCCGGGACTATGACAGCCTGCTGATATTGTATTAGATAGCATTGAACTGATGAGTCAAAAGATGTAAATTAAACTTGAGAAGAAAAAAAAATTGTTAATATCTATAGGATATTTTAGGTTCAAATAATTCCGAACACAATCGGCTAAATAAATTCTGCCAGAGTATGTAAACTTATGAGCATAGCTGTATATTATTTCTGTGTTATTCAATTCTATTCTATTTGTTTCTATTATATTGTAGTCTATTATGTTCTTTTATTTTCTATTCTATTTTGTTCTGTTTTAATCTATTATATTATTTTATTTTCAGTTTTTTTTTATTCTTTTCTATTCTATTTTATTCTCTTTAGAAAATGGAAAACGATTCGAATTCAAATCCGTTTCAAATTCAAATTTGAAAACTATTCAAATTTGTAAAGTTTTCGAAAAGTATTTGAAAACTATTCTAATTGGAATTTCGCCTGCATTTGTTTCGTTATTTTGGATTTGTTTAAATTTGGTACTACTGTAATTCGGAAATTCGGATACAGTACATTGAAAGCCCTGATTGGCTAAAGCAATGAAGGCTTTACCCAATCAGGTCACATAGCATTGTCAGAGCCATGATTGGACACAGTCATGATTTTTCTCTATAATCATGGCTCATTGCCCATAGACCCACCCCTCACTATAAAAGGTTCCTTCCCAAAGCAGCCATTTGAAGCTTGATATTGGAGTGGAGATAGTTAGAACAGAGCTCTGTTCATTGCTGCTAGCGAGTTAGTGTTCTATAGTGTGCTATTGTGATTCTATTGTGAGTGCAACGCATAAGTGTAGTGTGAATGTAGTGAGAGTGCAGCGTGAGTGCAGTGCATTATGGACAGGGCACTCGAGGCAGAGCAAAGTCCTTAGGAGGACTTCCTTTCCTCTCAAGGCCCACTTTATACAGACACCATTCTTGCAACACCACAGAACACAAAAGGAGAGGGAGGAGGAGGGGGAGGATTCTGACATTTTTGGAGGCATTTAAGCAGAGGAAGATCTTTTTCCATCCCCAGAACCCTTGGGAATAGTACATGGCTAGAAGGAGGCAGTTCCAGCTACTGTAATCTTCAGTGACCCTAAAGACTTTGCTTCTCAAGCCTCCACAAACTTGCGGTGCATGGGCTCACTCATTCTTCAAAGCCTGTGAAAGGACCCAAGAATTCATGGCATCAAGGAGAAGGATCACTATTGATTGGCAACCCTCCTTAATCACTGTTACAAGGGCAAAGTCTAGGAAATTATCCAATTCCCACAAAGGGAGCAGAGGATGAATAATCTTGAGGACACCGTAAAGAGAAGTATGCCTTTTCAGACTCTGGTAGGTTACAGTCTCATGGAAAAGCTAGTTTTGAGGCTTCTGTTGGTCAAGAGAGGAGCAGTGGAGAAGGGGGCTGCCTCAGTGCTGCATTTCAAAAAAATGTTAGTCCTTGGAACCCAGGGCTGTCAGCTTCCACATCCCATTGACAGCGTCTGCATCATATGGTGGGAGATTATCTAGGGGCAAAAACAGACATGGAGAGCTTTCCAGTTGACTACCCACTGGGTTACTGTGTCATGCGAATAGACCACTGATCAGAATTAGTCCAGTATGCAGTTGAGCTGCTGGGCTGCCCTGCATCCAGTGTGCTTTCAGATTGGGTAATGAGCGCTGCCAAAGGATTTGTGACAGATAAAAGAGCGGGTCTGTCCACAGACCCCGTTGACCGTCTGACATTTAACAAAATTAATCATTCCTGGATTAGCAGCAGCTATGAAGCCCCTGATGCCAATGTCACCGATTAGGTTCTTTCTGGATCTGGAATCTCTGCAAGACTGTCTATGCTGCCTAGCTTTGCGGGTGTTGATTTTACCTGGGAGAAAATTTTTCGTATAGGTTTCATTGGCACTATTAACACCCAAGGACTATTTTTTCTGCACCTGTTTGACAGATGCATGTCATTTAAATTTTTGACAGCAAGGCCAATTCTTGCTTTTTATTAAGAGTACCTCTATAGGGTTATGGTGTAAAGGCACCACCAACATCCAAAGCCCAATTTTTCTGCACCTGTTTGGCTGAGGCAAACCCTACACATTTTCTGACAGCAAGGCCAATTACTGCTTCCATCAAGAGTACCTCTATAGGGTTATGGTGTGAAGGTACCACCAATACCCAAAGCCCAATTTTTCTGCACCTGGTACTTCTATCCAAAGTCTGTGAAACAGACACCAGAATTTATCCCAAAAATCTCTAATTTTGTTCTAAATTGTGGCCTCGTCATACAGACTGGCTCCCCAAGCCATTGTTTATAAAATAAAGAAAGCTGGCAGCGACAATGTCAATTTTGCTGAAGCAGGTTCTATACAGGGTACAGATGCACCACTTTACAGGCCCTCAGGCACTATATTTAATTTAATTTTTTATTTTTTATTATTTCACTTTAAGCATCAGTAAATCACTGCTCTTTTAAAAATTATCAATACAAGGTTGATGACATAAAGCCTATGAAGAAGGACATTTGAGTCTGAAACATGTCAGGCATCACTTATAACAGCTGCGTGTATCAGCTCCTCAGTAATTAGGAGGGCAATTACTATTATGTATACAATTTTGTACTGACGCTGATTTTAATGTTTCTATTGTTAATTACTTTCTCAATAAAATGTATTAATTTTTAAATAATTTCCTGGTCTGTCCTCACAATCCTGAGAGGTTATGCTGTGCCTTGTGCACTAGGCCTTTTTCTTGTTGGCCTCATTGGACAGGGCGGTCAGCAGTAAGGTGCATATTACCGCTGACTTATGGTCCAGCAGGCATAGGCAGGGATATTACCTTTCATGGCACACTGGGTAACTCTGTTGGCAGCTTGGAAGCATGCAGGACAGGGTTCAATATTGTTGGAGCTTGTTATGCCACAACACCTCCAAAATGCTAGTGGTTATTCTGCCAAAGCTCTCTCCTCCACCCTCTCCTCTTTTTCTTCCTCTATGGCCTCTTCTGCAGATTTGACCTCTGAACCAGTGCCAGTGCTCCTTAAGCGTTCAAGGGGCTACTAAAGCAGTCAGGCAAAAAGATGCCATGCGGTGCTTGAGTTGGTCTGCTTAGGGGACAGGAGCCACACTGGGGCAGAAATTCTGTCAGCTCTGCAGGGACAGGCTCAGAGGTGGTTGACACCATGCCAGCTTCAGCCAGGGATGGATGTTTGCGACAATGGCAACAATCTTCTCTCTGCCCTCTGACAGGGACACTTGACCCATGTTCCATGTTTGGCACACATCTTGAATTTGGTGGTGCAGCGGTTCTTGAGCAGGTACCCAGGCTTTCAGAATCTCCTGAGGCAGAAAAGTCTGTGATCATCTCTGCCAGTCATACAATTGCAGTGTTCAGCTGGCTGACATTCAGGCTGGGTTCACACCATAGCGATGGGGGAACGCCGCAAATCCGCAGCGTTTTCCCGCATCGCATGCCCCCCGCCGGCAGTTCACACTGCCCTATGCGGACTGCTGGGAGTGTCAATGAAATGTTAATGACACCCCCAGATCCGTCCGCATATCGCAGTGCGATCTGCACACTCGCACAGGAATCGGATCGCATGGTGTGAACACCCATGCGATCCGATTCTGCTGCGGACCAAAAAAGGGTCCCGTGCGAGTTTGCGGCGGGAGAGATGCGAATTCAGCCATACTATCTGTATGGCTGAACTCGCATCGCTACGGAGATCGGATGTGATTTGCACTGCAGTGCGTGCGAATCACATCGGATCTCCCACCCGCAGCAGTGTGAACCCAACCTCAAAGGGCATGCAACCTGCTCACCAACCACCTCATTTGTTACATGCCCACCAGGTGGAACTCAACATTGGCAATGCTGCAGCGGCTGCACACACAGCAGAGGGCCATCAAGGAGTATGAGTATGTGTGAGTATGGCACCAGGACAGGGTCAGGGGAGCTTAGCTTCTTTTCACCATGCCAGTGGCTACTGATCAAGGATGCATGCACTGTCCTGTCACCATTTAAGGAGGCCACAGTCTTCCTGTTGGAGCACACGCTTCATGGAACAATGGACAGGACACTTGAGGCAGAACAGCGGGAGGAAGAGGAGGACTTCCTTACCTCTCAAGGTCCCCTTTATCCAGATCACATTTCTGCAGGCCCGCCAAACACACAGAAAGAAGAGGAGAAGGATTGTGTCAGCATGGACATGGAGGATAACACTCAGCAGCAGTCTTCAAGGGATGGTTTTCAGTTCCAAGAAACCCAAGGAGTTGTACGTGGCTGAGAGGAGGTTGTTACGGATCATGTGATCCTTATTGACCCAGAGGATTCCGAATCAAATTCCTCTGCAAACTTACACTGCATGGACTCCATGATTCTGCAAAGCCTGCGAAAGGACCCTAGGATTCATGGTATCAAGGAGAGGGATCATTACTGGCTAGCAACCCTTCTTAATCCATGTTACAAGGGTAAGGTTGCAGAACTCATCCTGCCTTTGCAGAGGGAACAGAGGATGAAACATCTTCAGGAGGCCTTGAAGAAAGGTTTGTGCAATGCATTTCCAGACTAGGGATGAGCTTCGTGTTCGAGTCGAGTCGAACATACATCGGTCCGTTCGCGCCAAATTTGCGTGGCGCTCACGGCCCACAATGCACTGCGATGGTGCAGTGCATTGCTGGCTCATGATTGGCCAAGCATGCACTGTGACCCCGCATGCTTGGCCAATCACAGCGCCAGCAGCGAGGAGAGCCATGATTGGCCACAGGCAGGATGCCTGTGGCCAATCTTAGCTCAGGCTGTGTAGTGCACGCCCCACACTATATAAGGCTGCCAGCGCGGCGGCCTTGTGTAATGTGTTGGCGTCTGAAGCAGTGGGTGTTCTGTGTACCTTCAACACAGTACACGCCGATCGTTTTCGGCCGATTTTCGATCTTGCTGTTGTGTAGTGGTTGTTGTCTGCGTGCCCTGACCGCAGTATACACCGCTATATTCACCTCACCTATATAGCTAGTGATCTACCTTTTATAATAGAGCTTGCAGTCAGTAGTGTTAGGAGATAGTGCGTGCTGTCTGCGTGCTCTGTACCCAGTACATACCGCTATATCCACCTACATAGCTCTTCTCTATTTGAGCCCACTTACCATCTGCAGGAGTTATTGGAAGTTGTGTGTGCCTTCAGCACAGCACAGTATACATCTGTATATACCCCTTTATCTCTGTTGTTCTATAATAAAGGCATCTGCAGGAGTTAGTGGGTGTTCTGTGTACCTTTAACACAGTACACACCGATCGTTTTCGGACGATTTTCGATCTTGCTGTTGTGTAGTGGTTGTTGTCTGCGTGCCCTGACCGCAGTATACACCGCTATATTCACCTCACCTATATAGCTAGTGATCTATCTTTTATAATAGAGCTTGCAGTCAGTAGTGTTAGGAGCTAGTGCGTGCTGTCTGCGTGCTCTGTACCCAGTACATACCGCTATATCCACCTACATAGCTGTTCTCTATTTGAGCCCACTTGCCATCTGCAGGAGTTATTGGAAGTTGTGTGTGCCTCCAGCACAGCACAGTATACATCTGTATATACCCCTTTATCTCTGGTGTTCTATAATAAAGGCATCTGCAGGAGTTAGTGGGTGTTGTGTGCCTCTAGCACAATATAGGTTGCAGTGTCGTGGCACCAGCACCAGTGCCTAAGGCCCAATTTTTCTGCCCCTGTTTAACAGGGGCGTTTAAGTACAATTTTTGATGCAATGCTTTGCAGCAGGGCTAATTCCTGCAATAAAACTAGAGTATATGGGAGAGGTGGCAGTGTGGTGGCACCAGCAGCAGTGCATAAGGCCAAATTTTTCTGCCCCTGTTTAACAGGGACATGTAATTACAATTCTTGATATAATATTTCACAGGAGGGCCCCTTCCTGTGCCCACCCAGAGTAACGGTGAGGACTTATAGTGTTGTGGCACCAGCACCACAACCACCAAAGGTCAATTTTTCTACCACTGTTCAACAATGGCATGTAATTACAATTCTTGATATAATCGTTCACAGCAGGGCGCTCCAGCGCCCACCAAGAGTCACTTTGAGGGCTTACAATGTTGTGGCAAAACCAACACCTTGTTCCGCCATTTCTGCAGAGCATATAGGGCAGGCCCCTACTTTCAAACATCCAACTTACAAACATCTCCTACTTGCAAACGGAAGGAGACAACAGCAAGTGAGATGAAAAAAGATGGACGACAAAACAAATTATACAGGGGTGATAACCCTTCCCTATGTTTTCCAAAAAGCTTAAAAATAGTTTTTTTGACTGGAGCTACACTTTAAAAATGTACCAGTTGAAAATTACAAACAGATTCAACTTAACACAACAAACCTACACAGTCCCTGTCTTGTTTGCACCGCCTGTATACTGTTGTTCTGAGTATATAGGGCCTGGGGGCCACACGCATTTCCTTTTTTTAATATGGGTACGGGGTTCCCCTTAATATGCGTACAAGACCCAAAGGGGCTGGTAATGGGCAGGGAGGGCTACCCATGCCATTTTTCTCAATGGTTTTCAACCATATTGCAGGAACCATATATAACATTAAAACCGCAAGCAGCTTTAAATGACGTTATTTCCATTAAATGTCATTTTGTGCAGGGACTGTTCTAAACACGGGAAACACGTGGCTTCACAGGCACAGGCTTCACACTTCACAGGCATACTACAGACACCCCCCAGGCACCATATTTAAAGGAATATTTCACTTTTTTTTTCCACTTTAATCTTCATTAAAATCAGTGCTCCCGCCAAAACGGCCATTTTTAAAACTTTTTTTTGCATTGACCCATGTCCCCTGGGGCAGGAGCCAGGTCCCCAAACCCTTTTTAGGACAGTATCTTGCATATTAGCCGTTAAAATTAGCACTTTTAATTTCGAACGTTCGAGTCCCATAGACTTCAATGGGGTTCTAACGTTCGTACGAATTTGGGGTCCGTTCGAATGTTCTGGTGTGAACCGAAGAGGGCGGTGTTCGGCTCATCCCTATTCCAGACCCTGGGAAGTTACAATTTCCTGGTGCTGGACAACGAGTTACTGAGGCTTTGCTCAGTCAGAGGAAGAGCGGTGGAGAAGGTGGGTGGGGCTGACCGATGCCTTTAAACAATTTTTCAGTCCTCAGCACTACATGGTGCAGGAATATCTAGGGAAAAGAGCAGACTTGGAGACCTTTTCAACAGAGCATCCACTGGGTTACTGGGTCTTGAGGAAGGACCACTGGCCAGGACTTGCTCAATATGTAATTGAGCTATTGGCTTGTCCTGCATCCAGTGTTCTTTTTTTCACTGTTGCTGGAGGGTTTTTAACCGATCATAGAGTCCGCCGGTGCACAGACTCCAAACTTTTGCAGGTGTGGTGAAGGAGTTAACAACTGTTTTGGACACTAAATCTTGTTGTTGCACTTACAGAAGGACTGCTGTAGAATTTTTAATTATAATCACTTTTGGGTGATGGAATAGTTTCTTGGGGGGTGTTTTATTTATATTATAGCATTCACGCTTTTCAGTATATATGTGAATATATAATTCCACATTCACTTAAAGTGGGTGATATGTACAGTTATATGTGCTTTATATATACTTTTTTGATTATATTTGTATAGGTAGATTGTGTGCATTAGTATTTACACAGAAATAGCGCTACGGGGTATTATTTATTTGTTTATAATTAGAAACAAATTTTGATGCACCTATAGTTTTTCCAAACTTTTGCAGACGCCATTTTTTGGTTTTCTGTAATTTTGAAAGTGTAAATGATGGAAATAAAACTTTTTTTGACATATTATAAGAATGTCTTATCTGTAATTTGATGCCATTTGGAGATTTTTCCATCTTTCCTTGGCTTCGTTATGCACATTAATACACATTTTTACCTGGGGTGCCCAAACTTTCGATCCCCACTGTAATTACAATTTTTGATCTAATATTTCACAGCATGGCTGTGAGGGCTGGGCTCAGCCCTTCCTTCTCTGAGCTGGCTGCTCAGCTGTTGGCTGATTGCCAGCTCTTTTCTCTCCACAGTGACTCAACTGTTGTTGATCTGCTCGTCAGTCCTGTCTACTTAAAGCAGTCCAGCTCACTTGATCTCTGCCTTTGCCTTTGGTCACATCTCAGAGATTTTTCTCCTGTGTTCCTGTTAAAGTCTTGCTCAGCTGACGTTCCTTCTGGCTCCTGATCCTGCTTGCTGTACTACTATGTTGATCTCTGGTTCTATGACATTGGCATCGGCTGACTACCCAATCTAGTTACTGAACTCTGGCTATGTATTGACTACGCTTACTCTGTTAACCTTTTTATTATTATTAAACAAGTGTGATTAACTGCACTTCTGTCTCGGTCTGATTCATGGTTTCTGACAGTAGGCAAAGGCCATGAATTCAGAAGATGCAGTCAGTCCACTTGTGGGTAATATTTTTTCCAGATTGGATGACCAGGATCACTGCATGGATCAGTTTGCCTTGGCGTTGCAAACGCTCCTGAGTTGCACGGCTAACCTGGAATCTTCCACTATGGCTGCTCCAGTACAACCTGTGTTGCAGGCCATCCCTGCTGCTGCTCCAGTCTCTGTGCAGGCACCCACCTCGAGTATTACCTCTATAAAAGGCATGTCTGGTTCCACACCGCTTCCCCAGTGATTTGGGGGATGATCAAGTTAAATGCAGAGGGTTTCTCAACCAGGTTGAGATATACTTTGAGATGCTGCCCCAGGCGTTTCCCACAGACAGAAGAAAAGAAGGTTTTGTGATATCTTTGCTTTCTTAGAGAGCTGCCAAGAGCCTCATGTCCATCAAACAGAATACAAGAACTGTTGCTGATTACACAATTGAATTCCATACTCTGGCAGCAGAGGTTGCTTGGAACAATGAGGCCCTCATGGTTGCCTTCTCTCATGGTCTCTCGGAAAATATCAAGCATGAGATAGCAGCCCGAGATATATCCACTGAGCTGGAGAGGTTGATCACATTTGCCATCCTCATTGACTCCAGACTAAGAGAAAGACTCTCTTTTAAAGAGCGCAGGGGCAAGCCTCCTGTACATTTGTCTCTGAGCTTTGCACTCCCACCCTTGCCCTCCCTCACCTCCAATGCCTCCTGGTACCGAGTCGGTCTGTAAAGAGGAACCCATGAACGTGGGCTTCTCTCTGCATCTCTCTGCGGATTAGAGAGCCCTTGGGAGGAGGGAGAGATTGTGCCTTTATTGTGGCCAGGCTGGTCACTTTTTGTCAAATAACTTTTTATTAGTATAAAGTGAAACATTACACGTCAGACACTTCAGTACAGCATTGGGGGAGCGAAAGAAAGAGAACAGAAAAATTACAGGGGAGAACATACCCTAAGAGCATATTGGCCTACATAATATAGCCACCTGGAGCAGGTACAAGCCAGGCCAGGTAGAGCTATTCACAGACAGCATGTTCTGCAACACATGTAAGTCAGGGATAAAGTCCAACCAATAATAAACCAGTCCTCAAAACTCAACAGCCAGTCAAGAGTGGCAATCCGAGGATACAGGTGTCGACTAATAGTGTAAGATACTTGTAGTACATATTAACCCAATCAAACACCCCCCCTCGGGGGGATTTGGAAAAAAGATAGGAATAAGAGAAAGGAAGAAGGGAAAAAGAGAAAAAAAGAGAAGAAAGGGATACCAAAGGGTAGAAAGAAAGGTAGAGAGAAAAAGGAGGGAGTAGGGGTGGGTAGTCATCCGAAAACTTCCGCTTGCCTGTCAGGGTCGATCGCCCTTAAGATTCCAGGGATTCCAGACTACGTCATGTGCTTCCAGCCGGTCCTGTATCCTGGCGGTCATCCTCTCCATGAGCTCCACGTCTCTAATGCGAGCATATAATGCGTCCGGGGTAGGGGGGTGCGTTTTTTTCCAATGGAGTGCAACAAGACACCTCGCTGCGGTCAAAATATGGCGGGATAATTTCTGTAGGGATTTGGACAGTTTGGGGAAAGGGACTCCCAGTAAAAAGTGCTTTGGGTTCAAGTCCAGGGGTTGGTCCAGGACACTGGCCAAGAGCGTACGGACTTCCGTCCAGAAAGGGACTATACGAGGGCATTGCCAGTATATATGCAAGAGGGTGCCCTTATGCCCCACACAGCGCCAGCACCGGTCTGTTGTAGAAGGATAAATAGCGTGCAGGATATCCGGGGTCATGTACCAGAAGAACAATATTTTGTATGCATTCTCCCGGTAGAGCGTACACATGGAGCTCTTGGATGCCTGTGACCAAATCACCCGCCATTGCTCCTCCGTGAACACTTCACCCAGAGCCTCCTCCCATTTAAGCATATATGCATGTTTGCCGTTAAGACCCATAGGAAAGGCGTTAATTATTTTATAAATATCCAAGATCATCCCCCTCTGTGCCGTACCTGCTGAGACAACTATTTCAAACAAGGTAGGCGGGGAGAAACGGAGGTCTGATGAGATGGTCTGGGCAAAGTGACGGATTTGTAAGTAACTATAGAAGCTCTGCCGGGGGAGGTCAAACCGGGATTGGAGTTCAGTGTAAGTCAGTAGTCTCCTTGATCTGGGGTCCACCAGAGATCTCAGATGGAAAAGGTTCCGGGAGGACCAGGGGTGTTGCATCTGGCGAGATAGGCTATCTGGCACTCGAGGGTTGGATATAAAAGAGGTCAGGAGCGATTTAGCCGAGGTCAGGGCAAACGCCTTGGAAGACCTACGCCATAGGTTCTGCAGGTGGGACATGGGGCCCAACAATTGGGACTGGGGAACCACTGCCGCCGCACTCCAGAGCATACTATTAGGGTGTATAGGGGCCAACCACCGGGATTCAATTTCCGACCAGTGATTGTGAGGCCTCTGGGTAGTCCAAGAAGCGACCGCGCGGAGTTGGACAGCCTGATAGTACCTGACTAGATCCGGGAACGCTAACCCCCCATCCGATTGGGAGGCGGTCATGACCGAGCGAGGTATCCTGTGCCTTTTATAGTTCCATGCGAATCGAAGTAGGTCCCTTTGCAATTTTTTCAGGTGAGAGGAGGGGACTGGAATGGGGAGGGTCTGAAAAAGATAAAGGAGTTTCGGGAGGATAGCCATCTTCACAGAGGCTATTCTACCAAGCAGAGAGATTTGGTGTTTCCGCCACTGTAGCAACAGACGCCTAATATCTCCATAAAGGGATGGGTAGTTTGCCTGATAGAGGGAGGTATAGGTTGGGGTGATGTTTACCCCCAGGTATCGAAGGGAGGTGGACCCCCAGTGGTAGGGAAAGTTGGATCGTAGATGTTCCACCTCCAGCGGTGGAATGTTAATCGGGAGGGCTTCGGACTTCGACGCATTAAGTTTGTAGCCCGATAGCGCACTGTAACGATCTAACTCCATATGCAAGTTGGGCAGGGATATCCTGGGTTGGGTAAGAGTAAGAATTACATCGTCCGCAAATAGCGAAATCTTAAACTCTTGGCCTCGCACCGGAACCCCTCTTATAGCCTGGTTCCGCCTAATAGACGCCGCCAGGGGCTCAATACAGAGGGCGAATAGTAGGGGTGACAGCGGGCATCCCTGACGCGTACCGTTGGAGATGGAAAAGGGCGAAGAGGTGGCAAAGGGAGTCTTCACTTGAGAAGACGGGTTGGAGTAAAGATGTTGTATGGCCCGCAAAAAAGGTCCCTCCATCCCTATGTGGGTCAGCGTGGCGAACAGGAAGGGCCAACCCAATCTATCAAATGCTTTTTCTGCGTCCAAGCTCAGGAGCAGGGACGGCATTCCCTCCCTGTTCGCCACGTCGACCAGGTCTATCACCTTCCGGGTGTTATCCCCTGCTTGTCGGAGGGGGACAAAGCCCACTTGGTCCTTGTGAATCAAAGAGGGTAGGACCTTGTTAAGGCGCAGAGATAACAATTTAGTAAAAATTTTTAGGTCTGCGTTCAACAACGCAATGGGTCTATAATTCGCGCAAAGAATGGGGTCCTTATCTGGCTTGGGGATTAAGGTAAGGAAGGAACGTTGCATATCTGAGGGGACGGGTGTTTTCTGTACAAAAGCGTTAAAGAGGCTGCTCATGTGCGGAGTTAAGAGGGGGGAAAATGCTTTGTAGTATTCGTAGGGCAGATCGTCTGGACCCGGGGATTTATGTGCGGGGAGGGATTTAATAGTCCGTTCCACTTCGTCCTCCGTGACGGGCATGTTCAAAATGAGCAAGTCCGAATCTCTAATTTTGGGGATGGCGCTGTCGGACAGGTACTGCTGTATACGCTGTGAAACCTCCACCGACACAGGGTTGCTAGGGATGTCAGGACTATTATAGAGCTCCGCATAAAAGCCAGCAAACGTATCAACTATGTCTTTGGGGTGGGAAACAACCGCATTAGATCTAGTTTTTATCTGGTGTGGAGCAGAGAGAAGGGTTTTGTCTTTGAGCTTCCGCGCTAGGAGGGAGTGTGCTTTATTGCCCCTATCATAGTATGTCTGTTTGATCCTCAGCAGGGCTTTCTCAACACGGCGAAGCGCCAGGTCCGCAAGCGCCATTCGCAAATTGACAATTTTCCTAAGGAGTGATACCGTCGGCCTGCAGTTTCTGCTCTAACTGTCTAAGTTCCTTCTCGGTGTTAAGCTTGGTGGCCGCGAAATCCCGCTTCAAGGCCGAGGAAAGCGCAATGCATCTACCACGCATCACCGCCTTGTGGGCTTCCCACACAGTGGGGAGGGGGACGTCTGGGGTCAAGTTCTCAACAAAATAGTGACGCAGGGTCGAGGCTAATTCCGATTGGGAGGGAAGGTGCTGTAGAAGGAAAGTGTTCAGCTTCCAATTATATGGCCGAGTTATCGGGGGGCCTAAATCCAGGGTGAGTAAGATCGGGGCATGGTCCGACCAGGAGATCGGCAGGATAGACGCGCCACGCGTCGCTCTCAACGTAGCATTATTAGTGAAAAGATAGTCAATCCGAGAGTGCATATGGTGAGGGGCTGAATAGTATGTGTACTGCCGATCCCCGGGCCGGAGAGCTCGCCAAGCGTCAAACAGTGCATAGCAGCGAGTGAGTTGCCGAAAAAGCCTCGAATCCCGGAGGGCTCTAGGCGAGGGTGCGCGGGTGGGCGCCGTCTGACGATCAGCCGTGGACGAGTGAGCCAGATTAAAGTCTCCTCCCACCACCAAATAACCGTGGTCTTCCTTAAATAGACGTGCAAAAACCCTGGAGAGGAAGCTATGCTGATGGACATTAGGGGCGTATAGCGTACACAGGGTGATCGGCCGTGATTGCCACGTACCCTTAAGTATCAGGAAGCCCCCCCGGGGATCGCTGTAATGATCAACATAGGTAAAGGGTGCTCCTTGTCGGATCAGGACAGCCACCCCCGCCCTCTTATGGGACCCCGAGGATAGATACGCAAGCGGAAAGCTCCTGGAGGCGAAGGCAAAAGATCCCCCCCTGTCAAAGTGCGTCTCCTGAACCAGGATAATATCTGCTCCTGACTGTTTAAACTCCCTTAGTGCCAGATGCCGTTTCCTGTTTGAATTTAGGCCGTGAACATTCATAGATAGAATCTTAGCCATCAGTCAAGTCCGGGGGGGGGGGGGTAGGAGAGCGGTCTGTGTCTAATAAATCTTACCCGGTAACAACGTCCAAGAGGGACCGCCAGGAGCCAGGAGCAGACGCATTCCGGTCGTAGGGCCCCGCCACTACGTGTCCGATCCCTGCAGGCAGCGGAAGGAAGACAGAGGAGAGAAGAGAGGGGGAGATATAAAGTGAGAGAAGGGAGAAAAACGTTAGTACAACAAGAAAGGCATCGCAATGAAAACATGGGCCCATAATCGGACCAAACATAGGGCAATATTCGGCCACGGGTAAAAAAGTCATCCGGGACTGCACGGATTCCCAGGGGGCCACCAGACCCAGCGCACGAGGCTTGGGCCTGGCGGCCGCATAGGAGTCCAGGTCTCCTCATTCAGGTCCTAAGGAGGAATAGAGGAGCGTAAAATGTGTAAAAACTTGAACAGGAGCAAAATCACTAAAATATAAATAAGATGAATAAAGTAAAGAAAAAAGAAAAACAACCCAAAAAAAAGGGTTAGGGGGAGGGTCGTGAGAGCAAGGGGGGAACCCACTCTCCCGAATCTCCCAACCAGCAGCCTAAGTGCAGTACTGGTCACTTTTTGAAGTCTTGTCCTACCAGTCCAGTAAATTTCCGAACCTTGAGGTCCTGTCATGGACAGACCTTAGGTGGCATTGTTTTGTCTCCAGTTTCCCAGAACCTGAAATCTGGCTATGTTTTTACTATGCTTCCTCTGTTTAACCTTTTTATTTTTATTAAACAAGTGTGATTGACTTTACTTCTGTCTCGGTCTGATTCATGGTTTCTGACAAGGGCCCGTTCCTGCATCCAACAAGAGTATCTGTCAAGGGTTACAGTGTTGTGGCACCACCACCACCCAATGCCCAATTTTTCTGCCCCATTTTAACAGAGGAATGTAATTAAAATTTTTGATATAATATTTCATTGCAGGGCCCATTCATGCGCCCAAGAAGAGTATCTGTGAGGGGTTACAGTGTTGTGGAACCACCACCCAAGGCCCAATTTTTCTGCCCCTGTTTAACAGGGACATGTAATTACATTTTTTGATATATTATTTCAATGCAGGGCCCGTTCCTGAGCCCAACAAGAGTATCTGTGAGGGGTAACAGTGTTGTGGCACCCCCACCACCAACCAAGGCCCAATTTTCCTGCCCCTGAAACACAGAGTCCCAAAATGCTTTGATCCAGGGGCAGGTCCTCCATATATGGATCATTGTACCTACATCTCTCCCGCAGCACCAGCACTCCTCAGGGTAAATCAGAGAAATTCTATGTAACCTCACCATCTACTTTCTTCCATTCTTCTGCATTAATCATATGGCCCAATTCTCTCTCCCAGTCTCTAGTGTAGTACAGGCTTAAAGGGAACGCATGGGATAGGAGTATACCATATAACGTTGAAATAGTGCTGGAGCACACTGTGTGCCCACTACAGAGAGATTCAAACAGGGTTAAGAACCCATGGAGTGAGACAATTTTGGATAGATGTCTATAGTAATGTTGGAGCTGAAGATAGTGAAACCACTGACCTGCATAATTGTGCACAGTAGTCGTTATCGTATTAAGCGCCTGAAATCCTTTTGGCATAAGGGCTTGTATCAGGGAAGGAGGCAGCAATATCCACCGTAAGAACCTACCTAATGACAGACATGGAAAAATTTCTGGATTACCCATAATTGGGGTTAATGGACCTGGTACTGAGGAAATGCCCTACCTTCAAACAGTCCAGTCCCAGACTCTTAATAAAGACAGGTCAGAGGTGGAAGTGTTTGTCCCTAGATGGACAAAATTTAGGCGCAACCCACAGAAGAGAGGTCAAAGGAACAGCTATTATTTGCTGTTCAATGGCTACCCATTGTTTTAGTCGCCCATAATGTAATCCATATCAGAAGTCACAAACACATCTTCAAACCGCCCTCTTCTTGCAGGCACTGTTGGAATGGTACCCGCAACTCTTTCTCTGGGAGTGGGAATTCCTCCTCTGCCAGCGCATGCAAAAGCAGAATGCAGAATTTCTCGAACCAAGGCTCCATTCTGACAGCCCTCTGTGACGATGGTAGCATTTCCGCCATTTTGTGTTTGTACCGGGGGTCTAAGTACGTTGCCACCCAGTACTGGTCCTTGACCCTTATGCTTTTTATACGGGGGTCCCTGTTAAAACACTGGAGCATGAAGGCCCCCATTTGCACTAAACTGGAAGCAGTGTGGTGGCCTGGCTCCTGCTCATCATCCAGGATAATGTCGTCCTCCTCGTTCTCCTCTCCCCATCCACACACAACAACAGGGATTCCAGAAAAGTTTAAAGCATGCTCTTCTTGCTCCTCCTCATCCGCCCCGGCACCATCCTCCTCTGACTTCTCTTCAGACTCCTGTTGTTGACTTGCCTCAGATAGAGTAGCCCCCCTGGGAATTCATCCAGCATTGCGACTTCCTCATCTTCCTGCTCCTGCTCCTCCACGGCTTGATCAATGACACGACGCAATGCACGCTCCATAAAGAAGGCATAAGGTACCATGTCACTGATGGCGCCATGGCTGCGACTGACCAGTTTGGTGATCTCATCAAATGGCCGTAGAAGTCTGCATGCGCTGCGCATGGGCAGCCACTGGCGTGGGGAAACAAAACAAGCTCCCCAGAACCTGTTCTGCCCCAGAGTTCATACAGGTATTCGTTAACTGCACGTTTCTGCTGGAGCAGCCTATCAAGCATATAGAAGGTTGAGTTCCATCGCGTCGGGCAATCGCAAATAAGACGTCTGACCGGCAGATTGTGTCACCGCTGAATGTCAACAAGACGAGCCATGGCCATGTAAGATCTTGTGAAATGGGCCAAGATTTTCCTTAGCTGCCGCAAGATGTCCTGGACCCCAGGGTATTGGACAACGAATCGCTGCACGACCAAGTTTAAGACGTGTGCCATGCATGGCACGTGTGTAATTTTACCCTGTTTCAATGTGCTAAGCAGATTGGCACCATTGTCACACACCACTTTACCAACTGTCAAATTGAGTGGTGTTAGCCGCTTATCTGTCTGTGAACGCAAAGCTGAAAGGAGTACAGGGCCAGTGTGGCTCTTGGCTTCCAGGCACAACAGACGCAGCACAGCATGGGAACGTCTCACCTGGCATGTCGAATAGGTTCTGGGGAGCTTGGGTGGCACAGCAGAAGAGACGCTAGCAGCGGAAAAGGAGGAGTCAGCCGATGAGGAGGGGGAGGAGGATGGAGTAGGAGGAGGAGGCGGTAAAACCAAATCTACACGGGTGCAACGGGTTACATGCTTGACAGTCGTCAGAAGGTTCACCCAGTGGGCAGTAAAAGTTATATACCTTCCCTGCCCGTGTTTGTTAGACCACGTGTCTGTGGTCAGATGTATCTTGGCACAGACACTGTGTGCCAGAGATACATTCACTTGCTGCTGAACATGGCCATATAGCTCTGGGATGCCCTTCTGTGAGAAATACTTCCTTCCTGGGACCTTCCATTGTGGTGTTCCAATGGCCCCAAATTTTCGAAAGGCCTTCGAGTCCACCAGTTTATATGGCAATAGTTGGCAGGCTATCAGTTCTGACAAGCCAGCCGTCAACCGTTGGGCAAGAGGGTTATCCAGCGTCACCATTTTTTTACGCTCGAACATTTGGCTCACAGAAACCAGCCTTTTTGCAGAACGTGAGGACGGCATGATGGAAGGTGGAGTGGAGGACAATTGTGAGGAGAGAGGAGAAGGAGAAGTAGAAGATGAGGCTGGACGGTGAGAGCCTGGAGTGGGGCTTTGTGGGTTCCGTTGCTCCCACTGGGCTCGGTGATGGCAGCTCATGTGCCTTCTTAAGGCGGTCGTTCCTAGGTGAGTGTTGGGCTTACCGTGACTTATGCGTTGACTGCAAAGATTGCAGATGGCAACACTATTGTCAGCAGCAGACACGTTAAAAAAAGCCCACACTGCGGAGCCATGTGCCGGCATCCTGGGAGCGCCAGATGTGACCGTACATGGTTGATGCCTCGCTCCTGATACATTAGCAGTCTGCTTTGTCCCTCCTGTGCAATCTAAGTTCCGTCTGCTTCTCCTCCCTATCTGCTGGTCCATATCTCCCTCTGAACTCCCCTCCTCTTCCTCTCTTGTGGGCACCCACGTGACATCACTAGACAAGTCATCATCGATGTCACCTTCCCCACCGCTACAATTAGAGATCTCGGAGTAGGCAGCAACACCGGGGACCAACCTCCTCCTTGGGCTGATCTGGGTACTGTCGTCAGACTGCTGAGTGGCGGTACTTGCTACCTCCTCTTCCTGACCCAATGCCAAGAATGGCCGCACATCGGAAATGTCTTGTGATGGATCGGAAAATAATTCCTGTGACTCAAGTGGAAGGTATATGGTGGTGGTGGTGTTGGTGGTAGTGTCTTCGGGGGTGCACACAGCAGAGAGTGAAGAGGGTGCAGATCGAGAGGATGAGTGAGTGAGCCACTCAACCAAGTCTGGGTGTCCTTTGATGTAATTGCATGCACTTTCTGCAATTTACCACTTTGGCTCAAGTCTGTTGCTCCAGCTCTACCCCTACCACCCCTGCGGAAGGGCCTGCCTCTTCCTCTGCCTGCCATTTTTTAAATGATCCTGTGACAAAAGTCTCTAGAGAAGTGCAGTATGTATGTGGAAGAAGGTATATAACACCCCGCTTCAATCTGTCATTTTTGGGGGACACTGGTCTATCACACAAGTTATAATACTTTTTTTTTAAATTGCGTTTGTCACTCATTGTAGTATCGCTGCAGAACTGCTCAGCAGTCACAATGCTGCACAGTGGAAATGCACTATACTATGCTTTCTATATGTGCAAGTATTTTATATGTGTATTACACCCTTATATACTGCACACCAAATAGTACACCTATACCAGTCCTTAAAAGGACCTTTGTGGACCTAATAGTAATAGCTAGTGATTAAACTGGCTGTCCCTGCTCCACACAGCGTCCTGTCCCTACACTGACAAAAGATAGCTGCAGAATTGGTCAGCAGAGCACTCAGCAATCAGCCACACAGCAGTGCACCAGAACCCTATATACTGTACACCTATACCAGTCCTTAAAATGACCTTTGTGGACCTAGTAGCTAGTGATTTGCAGACTGTCCCTCAGTACTTACACTGACAAAAGACAGCTGCAGAATCGGTCAGCAGTGCACTCAGTAATCAGCAGCACAGCAATCAGTAGCAGTGCACCAGAACCATATATACTGTACACCTATACCAGTCCTTAAAATGACTTTCGTGGACCTAATAGCTAGTGATTTGTGTCACTACAGTCTGTCCCTGCTCCACACAGCAACCTCTCCCTACACTGACAAAAGACAGAATGTAAAATGGCCGCCAGATCAGGTCTATTTATAAGGTAGGGGGAATGTCCTATTGTCCATGTGCTAAAATGTTTCAATTGGCTGTCCTGTACCCCATGATGGATGTGTCATCATGGGTCAAAGTTCTTTCACAATGTAAAAGCATATGTCCGCCGCGCGAACAGTGCCAGAAGTCTGCCGGTTTGGTGAATCACGAACACACAAAATTTGCCGCAAACCGACCGCCGGGTGAATCGCAAGGCCATCCCTACTCCAAAGTACCTGAGGACCTGAAAGATCTAATGGCAGCGGCAAGTGTACCTAGTGGTGGCTGCTCCGGATAGTCCCAGGCTCTGATACAGCTCCAGGAGGTCTGATAGATAGATCCAAGGAAAGCCGGGTAATGCCAAGCAGCTCCGGGTAATGGCTCCAAAGGGTCTAATGAAGAACCCTGCCAGCTGTAGCGAATGCTCCAGGAAATGCCAAGTGGCTTTGAGGGGTCTGATGGGTAGATCTGACAGATCCAACAGCCACAATGGCCACTCCGGGTAGTGCCGAGCAGCTCTGAGCGGCTCAGAGAGGATTTCAAGGTCTCCAAGGAGTCTGATAGAGATCTACGCCTCCAGCTGCAGCGGCCACTCCAAGTAATACCGAGCAGCTCTGAAGAGTTAATGGATCTGATAGCAGCGAGAAATGGCAGGTAGTGCCGAGCAACTCTAAAGGGTCAAATGGATCTGATAGCGACAGATGGTGCGGATGATGCTGGATAATGTTGCCCTGGTATAAAGCAATTCCAAGGCCGTTCTGAAGCTCCAGGCAAGGAGAGCAAGGGGGGCTGAATACTGAATTTAACTAACTAGACAGCATTAGCCGTGATCTCAGCTTGGATGACTGGAGACAGCATGGGAGCCCAGAGAGGAGACATTCTCACACGTCCATACGTCTCTCACATTGCATTGTTGTCAGTGGAAATCCAAATGTTTTACATTTTTTTTTCCTATTTTTAGAGAAATCTTAGTTCTTTATTTTAACTAATCCCTCCCCCTACAACATGCAAAGGTGTGGTACTGGTAGAAAGTATGTAAATTATGGGGAAATTCTGTCAAATACAGATACAAAAATCTTTCCAATCCTGATGGATTCAATATAATTCAGGGATATGCTATCTCTAAGCCCTTGTACACGCGGTCGGACATTCCGACAACAAAATCCGTCGGATAAATTCCAACGAATTTAGTCCGGAAGTGGTCCGGAAGTGGTGTTGCATACACACGGTCGGACTAAGTTGTCGGAATTTCCGACCGGCAAGAACGCAGTGACGTAAGCCGCGCGCGACGGGACTAGAAAAGGGAAGTTTAGTACCATGTCCGGCACCCTTTGGGCTCCTTCTGCTGGTCTCGTGTTTATCGCATGTTAGTAGAAGTTTGGTTAGAGACGATTCACACTTTTCAAATTTGTGCTTCAGATCGTTACTGCTCTTCAGTTTGTGCTTGTCGCTGTGTATCTGCTTATCAGTGCATGTAGTCAGTTAGCATTTGTTGGTCATTGTGGACTATATCTTGGTATATAGCACGCTTTGATTTTGATTGCTTATTGTCTGCTCGTTTCTGATTTTCAGTTCGTTCTTTCAGGCCTTGCTGTTTATCGGTGCCTACTGTTGTCCATTCTAACCAGCTGACCGTTTTGAAGCCATGTTTTGTGTACATACTCGTTGTAGAGTTTGTGCTGTGCAGGGGCTTGGTGTTGGGCTTTTAGCTTTGACACAAGCCCGGTCCATGAACAGGGCGAGGAGGAGTTCGTGGACCAAGAATTGGTTGCTCCAGCGTGACCAGTTCTTGCACATGACTTTGCTTCGTGAGATCCGGGAGAATAATACTGATGATTTCAGGAATTATCTCCGGATGACAGACCCCGTTTTTCACCGTCTGCTGGCTTTCCTATCCCATTATATCAGCAGGCAGGATACCTGCATGCAGCAAGCCATCACTCCGGAGCAGAGGCTTATCGCCACGTTGCGGTACTTGGCGACAGGGAGAAGTCTTCAGGACCTGAAGTTCTCGACAGGCATCTCCCCCCAGGCTCTGGGAATCATTATTCCAGAGACCTGTTCTGCCATCATACAGGTCCTACAGAAGGACTATATTAAGGTAAGTTTTCTTCTTTAACATCACATTCTATGTATTTAATGTTTGCTAATGTATTGGATTTCTTTCCTCATTCCCTAATTACCATGATTGCAATATGCTGTAATTGATATGCTGTGCCCCTTTGTCCTCATGTATGCTGGAAGCTTTTCAAGTTCCTTTTTTTTCCTTCAAACATATTTGCCTTCACTAACTTCCCCAGCATGCTCTTCTGGGACCATAAACCTATAGCCTAGTCACTTAGCAATGTATTTTGTCAGCTCCATAGTATTGCTTTCCCTAAACACCCCCTAAAATGAGTACAAATGTGTGTGCTTAAATTCATGCAGAGTGACTGATTTTTTTGTTTTGGGTAAAACTCATTAGAAACCCCCCTCCCCCAACTGATAGCAATCCTCTATCTGCTGACTTTGCCAAACCCAATACACACTATACCTACCTTTTTTCTGGTCAGATTTATGGATGAATTCCCCAAAGCATGTAGTGCAAGGGCCTGCTTTGATACTCTCAAATGCTACAGTTTAAAGTTTTTTTTTTTCTCCTATTATTATCTTGATAGGTAATAGCAGAATGTCAAAATGTGCGTCCATTTGTTCCTTTTTTTTGTATTATGACACTTCTTACCTGTCCAGTGGGCTGCCAATAGTGTAAGTAAGGAGGGGCTGGCCAAAGTGTCACACATTATTTATGTATTCAGCTCTCAATGAAGTGGAGAAGGTTACCTGTCCAAACCCCCCCCCCCCCTAATTTTTTGCAATGGGCCATCAGATGGGGGGGGATCTGAGGGAGGAATCTGATAAGGGGATCTTATACTTTAGGCTTTAAATACTAATTTCCAAAAATGTTATACTGATATTGGCCAAAAATGTTTGTGTCTAATCTGCTTGCAATGTTGATGTGCAAAATGACTATTTTTTTTTCTTTTTTGACTCCACAGTTTCCTTCAATGCCATAGGAATGGCAGACTGTGGCCTCCCACTTTTCCAGCCGTTGGAACTTTCCCAATTGTGGAGGTGCAATTGATGGGAAACACGTCCGCATCGTCCCACCCCCCAACTCGGGGTCCTACTATTATAATTACAAGGGGTATAATAGTATCAGCAGTGGTGTCAGCGATGTATGACTTCCTGTATGTGGATGTGGGGAAAAATGGCTGTATGTCGGATGGTGGAGTGTTTGCGCGGACGGAGTTCTACTGGCGTCTCCAGAGTGGCAGTCTGGGCCAGAGGAGAATGTAGGACTCCCCTTTGTTTTCGTCGCAGATGAGGCGTTTGCACATTAAAGATCAGAGGATCTTTAATGTGCGGCTGGCCAGAGCCAGAAGAGTAGTGGAGAACACTTTCGGGATAATGGCCTGCCGGTTCTGCCTATTTTTGAATCCAATACACATGGTGAAATATAAACGAAATCATATTGTGCTTGCCTGCTGCGTTCTGCACAATTTTTTGAAAAAACATTCAGTAAACTATGTGACCTCAGTTGGCCCTGATGCAGACGTGATGGAAAATGTGAACCTCACGGCCCTTGAAGCTGCTTGTCCTGGCTTGCCCCCCCAAAGCGCCTGTGAGGTCCGATCCAGATATGTGGAGTACTTTGTGGGTAGGGGGGCCATTGATATGCCAGACAATGTCTGAGGGGCATTTTTTAATACATTTTTCTTTGAAACTCCAATAATCTTTGTTTTCATTTACTGCTTGGCTTTGTTTTAGGTGTCTCCTAGGTTTTTTTTGTGTTTTTTTGGGCCTTTTTCTACAACAGTGCAAACCCAAGTTCAGAGCAAGATGAGGTGACAGTCTCTTCTTCGGATAATCTTATTATGTTGTGGGTCTGCTACACACACTCCTTGTTTTTGTTGATAATGTATGTAGTGCATTACTGACAAAAATATTGCTCATATTCAGCACCATGGCAGAAATATGTGGGGTCATGAAAATGGCATGATTGGGGAAATTTTAACATCACTGTGGGTGTTATTTACTAAAGGCAAATCCACTATGCACTACAAGTGCACTGCAAAAGTGCACTTGAAACTGCACTTGGAATGCAAAGTGGATTTGCCTTTAGTAAATAATACCCATTGCCACAGAAAACAACAACTTTACTACAAATACTGCTTTTGCGCATTGAAAAAGGAAGCCACACATTGTTGATAATTTAACTTTTTACTCAAAGCACATTCACATGTGCGTTTAGAAAGGGGTTTTACAACAAACCAACATATTTGGTGTATATAAAACATTATTTTGGGTAACATTTTTCGAACTTGCCGTTTTTGTGTAAACAGACATGTATCAAAGCATAACATACAGAACACATGAACTTACAAAGTTCAACTTTGAAAAGTGAAGACAATATCAGACATGAGTATGTACAAACTGTGCAGATATTGCCATTATCAGATGGGGTGTCACCCCTGGAAAAGCCACATTTGAAAGATGCACAAAAATTGAGAATCAAAAAGTGGCCAGTTTCCTCCTGATCCCCTGCCTAATGTCAACATGTGCTATTTCCCATCAGGGGGTATCAATATACGTGTTTTGGGGGTGCAACCCCTTCATCTCAGCCACTTTAGTAGAAAGGAAGGGGTTGCACCCACAAACCACGTACATTGATCCTCCATGATGGAAGATAGGACATGTTGACACTCTGTGTGCATCTTCCAAATTTGGCTTTTCTAAAAATATAAAAGTGTTTTTTTAAATTTAAAATGGATGCTAGCTAGTTTTGGGTTTTTCAGACTCTCCCTAAAACATCAATGATGTTCTTCATTTTTTGTTGAACATCATTGATGTTTTTCTGTTTATTCTCTAAATCGCGATTGCACCCCATTATCTCCCCAATGAGGATCTGGGCACTTTCACTGGTAAAATGCGATTCGTCTTCCACAACATCCATATCACCTAAAAAAAAAAAACACCATGTATTATAAATATGCAGGCATACCTTGATTAGCTTACCTGAAGCTGTGGTCTCTGACACTCACCTGTTGTGGTGCCAATTTCCCCAATCTCTACAATCTCTCCTTCCTCCTCCTCCTCTGCTTGTGCTTTTGTTATTTCCCCTTCTTTTGGAGGTGTGGGGTCCCTGGTGTCCTCAGACATCCCGAGTCTTCTCTCCCCTATGAGAATGTAAAAAGGAATACTTAGCACACAGATATTTGAGGGCAGAAATAGTAATCAGAAATAGTAATATGAAACATTGCTTGGAAGTGTCGTACAATTGTGTTTTTTGGCAGAGTTCAAAGGTGAAAACATTATTTTTGACACTTTTTAAAGCTGGAATACTTACCTGTTGTGTGAACAAATGTAGTCAAGTGCAAGTTGGCAAAACATAGTTTTTGGAGTGGGCTAACGAACAATGTTTATTACGAACGATTGAACCCATTAACATGAAAGTGGCCATTTTAAACTGTACAGTGTACAACATTAAATTAAAGCACATGGAGCAGTATGCAAGCAATAATAATAATATGAACACACGACAACTACTTATATTTTTGAAGAACTCACTTGATCCTTCTGTACTGATCATGCTCCCTTAGTTTCAGGTCTGACCAGCGTTTTCTCAGTTTATCCTTGGATCGTCGTACCCCAAAATTCTTCTGAAGACTCTTCACAACTTTAGTCATGATCTTGGCCTTTCTGACATTTGGGTTTGGGTAAGGTCCATACTTCCCATCATAGTCGTTCCTCTTCAATATGTCCAACATCTCCAACATCTCTCCAAAATACATATTTGAGGCCTTAAATCTTCTCCTCTAGGATCGGGACGTTTCAGGCTCCGGGCTTTCCTCATCCTCCTCCTCGTTAGTGGAATTATTAGTGCGCACCTGCTGTGTCTTCACCATGTGCTCTCCCCACTGCGCCGAAAGAGAAGGGGTGGGGAATAGTCTAGAAAGAACGTCGGGGCGGGCGGAGTTTCACGCATGCGCGATGTATATAAAACGCAACACGCGTGTGTTGTACGTACAATCTGTGAGCAGAGTGAGGAGCTGACGCGCCGATCGTTCACATGAAGGTACAATCTTAACTTGGTACATCACTAGCATATACTGCTTCTATATAGGCCTATGTTGGGACAAGATTAGAAGAGTTTAGCCTGACATTATTATTAGGGTTTGTCTTGTGTTGTGTCTTGCAGACAAGATGGATCCCATCAAGAAATCACATTTTATGGGGCTATTCATTGATCTGCTCAGGGAGCTGCCCTGCCTGTGGCAGATGAACAACCCCTTTTATAAGGACCTAAGAAAGAGGAAGGCAGCGCTGGAGAAACTGCTTGGTTTGGTAAAGATCATGGTCCCCATGGCAGACATGACCTATGTGAAGGCCAAAGTTGGTGCCCTGAGGAGTACATATCTGAGGGAGCGCAAGAAGTTCCAGGATTCCCTGAGATCAGGAGATCCAGATGACATTCATGTCCCCAGGATGGTGTACTATGAGAGGCTGCATTTTCTGGCAGACCAGGGGGAACCCAGGCCACCACTCTACCGTCTTGCTTCAAGGCTTCCTCCCCCCCCCAGCTGAGGCTTCCAATGTCCAACCTGGGCCTTCCAGGCAGCAACATGTGGAGGGGCCCAGCTTGAGACAGGTATAGCATTGCTGAACATATTTCTTGTTGTACATTTAATGATGTTAACTAGATGTTATTATTGATCAGTAAGTTGTGATTTAACAAAGTGGTTTACATATCAATAGACAGTAGTGACCAAAAATGATTGGGACAAGAATGAAAAATGCTGAGCTCAGAATGATAGTCTGTTCTATTTGTTAACATTCAATTTACAACAGTCATGAGCACAAAATTGTGTGATTGATGACCAAAAAAATAAAAGTATGTCCCATTTTCATACACAGGAAGACCATAGCCGGGAGGAGGCTGTGGCAAGTGGCAGCTGTGAGGAGGCTGTGGCAAGTGGCAGCCGGGAGGTCAACCATCACCCTCTTCCTCCTCCTCCTCCTGCCACAACTACAGTAGCCGAGCCACAGCCTGGAAGGAAGCCTGGAGGGAAGTGCCTAAAGAAGACCAGAGAGTGATGGCCTGGGTTCAGTCTGGTCTGACAGAAGATGCAGCCTCTTGTAGGACCACAGCCTGGGAACATAGATGGCATCTGCTCTTCCTGATCTCTTGGACTTCTGGACCAGACTGCTCTCCCTGAGATATGTACTCCTCAGGCCACCAATTTTGCATTTTCAAATTATTTCATGTCTGCCCTGGGGGCCAAAGGCTTCGCCAAATTGGCCAGTTTCTCCAGCGTTGCCTTCCTGTTTATTTGTTTGACACTGAAATAAAGTTTTTTTTGGGTTCAAGAAATACTTGCCTATGTGTTTTACTTCAAAAATAACAGTTTATTTGTGAGTAGGCAGGTACATTTCAAAAATACAAAGTCAAATTCATAACAAGGGGCACCAACACCAAACAACCTCCTCTAGATTAAAAAAGAAAACAATAAAATAAAAAGATAATAATGGTGTTGTGGTAAGTTGACACACAAAACACACCAAAAAAATTGTGAAGATGAGTAAACTGTCAATAAAGGAGATCGTGATTAAAAAAAACAACCCCAAAATTTAAAAACAAAAAATAAAAATAAATGATTGGGGAGATGTGACAAATTAAAATATTGTATTCATGAAATGAGGAAAAAGAATAAAGAAATACGTTTTGGAGAAGTGTGTGTGAATATGAGCAGCAAAACAACTTCATTCTTGTAGCATTGTAAAGAAAAAGAGAATGCGCTGCATTAAACAATTTTTAACATTGCAGCGTGACGAATGTGCTATATCGATTATGAGCGGTAGCTTTACCTGATCGAGCGCTTCCATCTCAGAATTTATTCTGAGCTTGCGTGGCACCTTGTCCGTCGGACTAGGCTACACACGATCGGAACTGACATGCATCGGATCATGTTGTCGGAAAATTTTAGAGCCAAGCTCTCCAACTTTGTCGGAATATCCGATGGAGCCCACACACGGTCGGATTATACGACAACATGGTCCGATCGAACATTTTCCGTCAGAATATCCAACCGTGTGTACAAAGGCTAAAGCAATCAAGTTGCCAGAATGACAGAATACTTTATGTTAAAAAAGAAGGGGAATAGGTCAAATATACCCTCAGTGCATTGTGCTGAAACAATCATTTTGCTATATAGATTTAGCAATCAAAATGTAGTAGTTATAAAACCAATCCTACAACGTAATTGAGTTTTAGACTTTGATAATCAGGAACTATAATTTGCATGGTCCAAGGGTTAGATCTTGGGCACCTGGAACTATGCAACGTGATTAAATGGCTCTTCTGAACCTCAAAGCAGCTGGAAAATTTTGTCTTGCTTACATATACTGCAAACAATCCAGTAAGTTTAGTTATTACTGTTATGTGTGGAAAATATGAGGCTAATACTGAGTGAATTATGCATGCAAAGTAAAGCATGGAACAATTTATTTAATGTCTTCTAGAATTTTAATCATCAGCAGGCAATAGCTGGAAGTTTTACTATGGAACAGGTTTGAAATTAATCCAAAAAATTATGTGAAAGATAATTATATGGTTTTAAGATGTTCTCACAAATTCATGTACAAATTTGTACAGTCAACAATAAATGGGCACATACAAAGATTTCTTCCAAACCTCAAGCATCAACAACTGTTTGATGATTAAACTGGCTGAAGAAACCATATGACTGGTTTACTAAAAGATGGGCATCCTCTGCCTAATCCTCTACAAAGTTTTGTTTAAATAAATAAACATTAGGCAAAATATGATAAAGAAGTAAGAATAAGAAGGACTCTTACATTAAACTACATTTTGCCACAATGAAAGTGTATCAAAACCATATGCTTAAACACGTATAAAGATTGCTTAGCATTCACTGCTACATTATGGGGGTTATTTACGAAAGTCAAAAACAACTTTGCACTGAAAGTGCACTTGGAAGTGCAGTCGCCCTAAATCTATGGGGTAGATCTGAAATGAGTGGAAGCTCTGCTGATTTTATCATCCAATCATGTGCAAGCTAAAATGCTTTTTTTTTTATTTTCCTTGCATGTCCCCCTCGGATCTACAGCGACTTTACGTTCAAGTGCACTTTTAGTGCACTTTCAAGTGCACTGAAAGTGTAAAGTGGATTTTCCTTTAGTAAATAACCCCCCATGTGTAATGTATTTCTTTCTATTCCCTATTACTTTCAATCTATTGATCACAACAGCAACTTAGTTATGGATGACAATGATGCCCAAGCTCTAATCAATTACAGTGTTGTCAATCTCTGAATGCCCACTCCATCTGTCTTCTACAGTTAGGCTGGGTTCACATCAGTGCAGTGTGTTTTTCCACATTTCTTATGTATGTACGCTCGTTTTTGATGCACTGCCATTAAAATCTATTAGAACGCACATTTTATGAAAGCACATCAATGACGCAGCCATGGGCGTCCGCAGAACTTTTTCCAAGGGGGGGCATCATTTTAAGGCCGCTCATACTCCGCCCCTTTTCGACAATCTCATGAAAATCTTTCCGCTGGTAATACATATGTGTTATATAACAGATAATTCATCTTCACTTTGTATTGGAAGTTACTCTGGCGGCTGTGTTCCATGCCCATAGAGCCTAGAGAATGTACATCTTTTTACATTACAATACAACTGTTGTGGCCATATTTTGATCTCATACTGTCACTGTATAGGCTGTTTTCATAAAGATAAAAATATGACAACAGATGTATTGCAATGTAAAAAGATGTACATTCTCTAGGCTATATGGGCATGGTAGGCAGCCACCTGAGTAACCTTGCGGACGCCCATGCTTTCAAAAACCAGCCCTGGAAAAAATTTCATACCAGCCTCACAGCATTATTATACCAGCCCAACAGCGTAACGTCATTATTTTCTTGTTCATGAAAGGGAAAACCATACATTTTACCAGTTAATAGTGGTAAGTGATCAATCATCAAGGGGGACCCCCCAGGAACTCAGAACATGGGGGGGGACCACCTTCTGCAGAAAGAATACTCAAAGGTAAGGGGGGTGGGTTACTAATATAAAGAGGAAACCCTTTATATCAGTGCCCCTTACATTCTTACATTATCGTATTCACTCCCCCCTTACATCAGTGACCACCCCCCCCCCCCCCGACTGGTCTGGTGGTGCTTTCACTGACCTCCTCTCAGGTGCACTGTGCAGGGCTCAGTCAGTCGGCTCCAGCTTGGTGGCTCTGGTTTTATCCTATAGTCTCCTGTCCACAGTCCACACAAGTCTGACTTCTCCCATGACCACCATCCTGGTGGTGCTCCCACTCTTGACTCCTCTCCAGACTCCCTCAGAGACTGCAGACATGCTACAGGAGATGGTCAGAGACTGCAAACTTGATGCAAGAGCTCAATGCAGCCTCACTGTGCCCATCAAATGCAGCTTCACTGTGTCCATCAAATGCATCCTCACTGTGTCCATAAAATGCAGCTTTACTGTGTCCATCAAATGCAGCCTCACTGTGTCCATGAAATGCAGCTTTACTGCGCCGTGAATGCAGTCTCACTGTGCCCATCATTGCAGCCCCTCCTGTGCCCCATGTCCCAGTCTGTAGTCCCTGTCTGTGGGAAGGTGTGTTGTTGATGCTTGGTAAGGTAACTTGCATGCCAGCAGGATATCCATGATGGCCAGCAGCAGGCAGGGTCTGTTCTCGTTTTGGATGGGGATGGTGCTCCTTCCAGAGGATCTGTCTGCTGTGAGATGGAGAGGTCCATGGCCACCTGGACCTTCAGCTGTCTTCATTTTCCAGCCCCAGTCAGCCTGTCCTCTGGTCCTGGGGAAGTGGAGAGCACTGGGTGGGAGTTGGAGAGAAGGGGGAGCAAAGAGTACTGGCGGGGTTGGAGAACACATGGGTGGGGGAAAAGAGTGAGGGGGAGTGGAGATCAAAAGGGTGGGGAGCAGAGAGCGCTGGGGGGGAACTTGAGAGCACTGGGGGGAGCAATAAGAACAGGGGTAGAGAGCACGGTAGGCTGAGAGCTCTGGGGGGGCTAAGAGTGTGGGGTGGTGAAGAGCACTGGGGGGGCAGAAAAACAGGGGTGGAGAGCATGGGGGCTGGAGAGTACTGGGGGGGTACAAAGAGCAGGGGGGGAGCTTGAGAGCACCAGTGGGGGCCAGAAAGAACAGGGGTGGAAAGCACGGGGGACTGGAGAGCACTATGGGGGGTGGAGAGCACTGGTAGGGTTGGAGAGCACATGGGTGGGGGCAAAATGCAGGGGGACTGGAGAGTACAGGGGTGGGGAGTGGAGAGTGCTGGGGGGAGCCAAAAAGAACAGGGGTGGAGAGCACGGAGGGTAGAGAGCACTGGGGGGGTTGGAGAACACCAGGGGGGCAGAAAAAACAGGGGTGGGGAGAATGGGGGGCTGGAGAGCACTGGGGTGGGGGCTGGAGAGTGATGGGGAGAGCTGAAGAGCACTGGGGGGGAGAAAGAACAGGGGGGAGAGCACTGAGGGAGTGGAGAGCACTGGGCGGAGAGCACTGGGGGGGAGAGAACAGGGGGAGAGCACTGGGGGGGGAGAGGAGAGCACTGGGCGGAGAGCACTGGGGGGGAAAGAACAGGGGGAGACCACTGGGAGGGAGAGGAGAGCACGGGGGAGGAGAGCACTGGGGGGAGAAAGAACGGGGGGAAGAGCACTGGGGGGAGTGGAGAGCACTGGGGGGGAAAGAACAGGGGGGAGAGCACTGGGGAGGAGAACAGGGGGAGAGCACGGAGGGGAGAGGACTGGGAGGAGTGGAGAGCACTGTGGGGGGGAACAGGGGGGAGCACTGGGCAGAGTGGAGAGCACTGGGGGGAACAGGGGGGGCACTGGGGGGGGGGGACAGGGGGGGAGAGCACTGGGATGGTGGCTAGAGAAGGATGGGGAGAGCTGGAGAGCAGGGGGGCAGCAAGAACAGGGGAAGAGAAAACTGTGGGGTGGGCAGGAGAGTGTGGTGGAGGAGAGCACTGGGGGGGACAAGGGGGAGAGCACTGGGGGGAGGAGCACTGGGGGGTGAACGGGGGGAGTGGAGAGAACTGGGATGGTGGCTAGAGAAGGATGGGGAGAGCAGGGGGGCAGCAAGAACAGGGGAGGAGAGAACTGTGGGGGGGGCAGGAGAGTGTGGTGGTGGAGGAGAGCACTGGGGGGGCAGGAGAGTGTGGTGGTGGAGGAGAGCACTGGGGGGGGCAGGAGAGTGTGGTGGTGGAGGAGAGCACGGGGGGGCAGGAGAGTGTGGTGGTGGAGGAGAGCACTGGGGGGGGGGGCAGGAGAGTGTGGTGGTGGAGGAGAGCACTGGGGGGGGCAGGAGAGTGTGATGGTGGCGGAGAGCACTGGGGGGGCAGGAGAGTGTGGTGGTGGAGGAGAGCACTGGGGGGGCAGGAGAGTGTGGTGGTGGCGAAGAGCACTGGGGGGGGGGGGCAGGAGAGTGTGTTGGTGGAGGAGAGCACTGGGGGGGGGGGGCAGGAGAGTGTGGTAGTGGAGAAGAGCACGGGGGGGGGCAGGAGAGTGTGGTAGTGGAGAAGAGCACTGGGGGGGCAGGAGAGCGTGGTGGTGGAGGAGAGCACTGGGGGGGGGGGGCAGGAGAGGTGAACAAGGTGAACTGGGGACAGTAAAATACGTTGGATAGGAGAATTGACAGGGGGGCCTCTGCAGCCCCCCCCCCTGATCCTCCTATCCAGGCACTGTGGCACACAGGGCGGGCTGGACCTGCAGCATCTCCTCCTATGGATAAAAGCGCTGGCTGGCTGTGTACGGCGGCCACTCTGTAACATGGCCCTGTCCCCCCAGACCGGCTCGTGTGATAGGCGGAACGTTGATTCTCTCTACTATCACACAAGCAGGTCTGGGGGGGCGGGGCCATGTTACAGAGCGGCCGCCGAACACAGAGGCAGCCAGCTCTGTGATCCAGAGGAGAGAGCGGAGGGTGCAGCTGCCGACGGACTCAGTAAAAAAAATGCAGCATGGTGGTGGCTGCAACACCTTGGGGATTCCAGGGGGGGGGCACTTGACCCCCCTTGCCCCCTGCTGCGGACGCCCATGGACGCAGCATGTAGGATTTTAAAGCCCTTTTATAAAAATGTGCACGCTATATGTATAAATGTGCATAAACGTGAGACACAGAAAACTGCACCACACTGATGGGAATGGAGCCTGAGGCCTGATTCACACCTATGCATTTTTAGTGCTTTTTGAATTTTGCAGATTTGCACTACAGTCCATTTAACATGGTTTCCTATGGAACATGTTATTTAGTGCAAATCTGCAAAATGCAAAAAGCACTAAAAAAGGGAAAGGTTTGAATCAGGCCTTAGACCTGCCATCCCACAGTACATCCATCTCATGGTCAGTGAGTCATGCAAGGCAATCTATGCTTTTTCATGGGGTGGACTTATTCCCCTGCAAGGCCTTTGCCAGACAACATGACAGCAAAAGGAACCATGGGATAAGTAGTTTTGTGCGGCCCCCTAATAAACAAACTGGCAGGTCTGTTTTTTTTAAATGTTCTAAGCATGCATTGATATTGTTGGGAGGTTTTGCAGTGATTGATATATATATATATTCAAGGTGTTGGAAACATTCCTCTGAGATTTTGGACTATAGTGGCATGATAGCATTGTTGCTGCAGATTTTTCGGCTGCACATCCATGATACGAATTTGCCATTCCACCACATCCCAAAGGTGCTCTATTAGATTGAGATCTGGTGACTGTGGAGGTCATTGGAATACAATGAACTTATTGGCATATTTAAGAAACCAGTTTGAGATGATTTGAGCTTTGTGACATGGTGCATTATCCTGCTGGAAGTAGCCATCCGAAGATGGGTACACTGTAGTCATAAAGGGATGGACATGGTCAGCAACAATACTCAGGTTGGCTGTGCCATAAACAATGCTCAATTGGTACATAGGGGCCCAAAGTGTGCCAAGAAAATATCCCTCACACCATTACACCACCACCAGCCTGAACCAATGATACAAGGCAGGTTGGATCCATGCTTTCATGTTGTTTACACCCAATACTGACCCTACCATCTGAATGTCGCAGCTTAAATCAAGACTCATCAGACCAGGCAAAGTTTTTCCAATTTTGGTGATTCAGTGCAAATTGTATCCTCAGTTTCCTGTTCCTAGCTGACAGGATTGGCACCTGGTGTGGTCTTCTGCTGCTATAGCTCATCTGCTTCAAGGTTCTATGTGTTGTGTAGGGATGAGCCGAACACCCCCCAGTTCGGTTCGCACCAGAACTTTCGAACGGACCCCAAATTCGTACGAACGTTAGAACCCCATTGAAGTCTATGGGACTCGAACGTTCGAAATTAAAAGTGCTAATTTTAACGGCTAATATGCAAGATACTGTCCTAAAAAGGGTTTGGGGACCTGGCTCCTGCCCCAGGGGACATGGGTCAATGCCTAAAATGTTTTTTAAAATGACCGTTTTGGCGGGAGCACTGATTTTAATGACGATTAAAGTGAAAAAAAAAAGTGAAATATTCCTTTAAATATGGTGCCTGGGGGGTGTCTGTAGGATGCCTGTGAAGTGCCACGTGTTTCCCGTGTTTAGAACAGTCCCTGCACAAAATGACATTAAACGGAAATAACACCATTTAAAACTGCTTGCGGTTTTAATGTTATATCTGGTTCCTGCAATATGGTTGAAAATCATTGAGAAAAATGGCATGGGTAGCCCTCCCTGCCCGTTACCAGCCTATTTGGGTCTTGTACGCATATTAAGGGGAACCCTGTACCCATATTTAAAAAAGGAAATGCGTGTGGCCCCCAGGCCCTATATACTCAGAACAGCAGTATACAGGCGGTGCAAACAAGACAGGGACTGTGTAGGTTTGTTGTGTTAAGTTGAATCTGTTTGTAATTTTCAACTGGTACATTTTTAAAGTGTAGCTCCAGTCAAAAAAACTATTTTTAAGCTTTGGAAAACATAGGGAAGGGTTATCACCCCTGTATAATTTGTTTTGTCGTCCATCTTTTTTCATCTCACTTGCTGTTTTCTCCTTCCATTTGCAAGTAGGAGATGTTTGTAAGTTGGATGTTTGAAAGTAGGGGCCTGCCCTATATGCTCTGCAGAAATGGCGGAACAAGGTGTTGGTTTTGCCACAACATTGTAAGCCCTCAAAGTGACTCTTGGTGGGCGCTGGAGCGCCCTGCTGTGAACGATTATATCAAGAATTGTAATTACATGCCATTGTTGAACAGTGGTAGAAAAATTGAGCTTTGGTGGTTGTGGTGCTGGTGCCACAACACTATAAGTCCTCACCGTTACTCTGGGTGGGCACAGGAAGGGGCCCTCCTGTGAAATATTATATCAAGAATTGTAATTACATGTCCCTGTTAAACAGGGGCAGAAAAATTTGGCCTTAGGCACTGGTGCTGGTGCCACCACACTGCAACCTCTCCCATATACTCTAGTTTTATTGCAGGAATTAGCCCTGCTGCAAAGCATTGCATTAAACATTGTACTTAAACGCCCCTGTTAAACAGGGGCAGAAAAATTGTGCCTTAGGTACTGGTGCTGGTGCCACCACACTGCAACCTCTTCCATATACTCTAGTTTTATTGCAGGAATGAGCCCTGCTGCAAAGCATTGCATCAAAAATTGTAATTAAACGCCCCTGTTAAACAGGGGCTGAAAAATTGGGCCTTAGGCACTGGTGCTGGTGCCACCACACTGCAACCTCTTCCATATACTCTAGTTTTATTGCAGGAATTAGCCCTGCTGCAAAGCATTGCATCAAAAATTGTACTTAAACACTCCTGTTAAACAGGGGCAGAAAAATTGGGCCTTAGGCACTGGTGCTGGTGCCACGACACTGCAACCACTCCCATATACTCTTGTTTGATTGCAGGAATTAGCCCTGCTGCAAAGCATTGCATCAAAAATTGTACTTAAACGCCCCTGTTAAACAGGGGCAGAAAAATTGGGCTGATGGCATCACCCAGAACCAGAAATGTTCTTCCAACATATCAGCGGAGGAGGAAGAGGATAGACAATCAACATAACAGGACAGTCACTCAGCATCAGCATAGGCAGTCTTGAAGGGATGTGATATTTCAAAACAAATTATTCTGTTACATCAGCTTCAGGTGCTTGGTAGCTGTGGGTGATCCAAGACTGATTCATCTTGATGAAGGTCAGTCGATCAACTGATTCGGTGGACAGGCGCACCCTGTGATCGGTAACAAAGCCACCAGCAGCACTGAAGGTGCGTTCCGAAAGAACGCTGGATGCAGGACAGGCCAGTAGCTCAATTGCATACTGTGCAAGCTCTGGCCAGTGATCCATCCTCAAGACCCAGTAAGCCAGAGGATTTTCGGTGGGAAAGGTGTCCAAGTCTGACCTTGCCCCTAGGTATTCCTGCACCATGTAAATCAGACGCTGGCGATGGGTGCTGGAACCGATCATACCTTGGGGCTGCGGACTAAAAAATTGTCTGAAAGCATCAGTCAGATGGCCACCTTCTCCACCGCTCCTTCTGACCGATGCCTCAGCAACACGTTGTCCAGGACCAGGAGTTTGTAACCTCCCAGTCTCTGGGAACGCATTGCACAGACCTTTCTGCAAGGCCTCCTGGAGATGTCTCATCCTCTGCTCCCTCTGCGATGGCAAGATAAGGTCGGCAACCTTACCCTTGTACCGTGGATCAAGGAGAGTGGCCAGCCAGTAATGGTCCCTCTCCTTGATCCGAAGAATATGAGGATCCTTCCGCAGGCTTTGCAGGATCAGGGAGGCCATGCAGCGTAGGTTAGCTGAGGCATTCGGTCCGGAGTCCTCTGGGTCACTAAGGACAAGATGATCCGCAGCTACCTCCTCCCAGCCACGTACAAGTCCACATGTTTCTTGGGACTGTAAATCATCCCTACAAGACTGCTGCTGCTGTTGCTGCTGATGCTGAGTGCCAGCCTCCACCTCCATGCTGACACAATCATCCTCCTCCTCCTCTTCCTCCTCCTCATCCTCTTCCTGTGTGATGGGTGGCACAGCAGGAACACTGTCTGGATAAAGGGGGCCTTGAGAGGCAAGGAAGTCCTCCTCTTCCTGCCTCTGTTCTGCCTCAAGTGCCCTGTCCATTATTCCACGCAGCGTGTGCTCCAAGAGGTGGACAAGAGGTACAGTGTCACTGATGCATGCACTGTCACTGCTTACCATCCTTGTGGCCTCCTCAAACGGTGACAGGACAGTGCATGCATCCCTGATCATGCCCCACTGGCGTGGTGAGAAAAAACCGAGCTCCCCTGACCCTGTCCTGGTGCCATAGTCGCACAGGTACTCATTGATGGCCCTCTGCCGCATGTGCAGCTGCTGCAGCATGGCCAACGTTGAGTTCCATCTGGTGGGCATGTCACATATAAGGCGGTTCTTGGGCAGGTTCAACTCCTTTTGGAGCTCAGCCAGCCGAGCACAGGCATTAAATGATCGGCGGAAATGCACACAGACTTTCCTGGCCTGCTTCAGGACATCCTGTAAGCCGGGGTACCTGCCCAAGAACCGCTGCACCACCAGGTTAAGGACGTGAGCTACACAGGGCACATGGGTCAGTTGTCCCTGTCGGAGGGCGGAGAGGAGGTTGGTGCCATTGTCACAAACCACCATTCCTGGCTTAAGCTGGCTTGGCGTCAACCACCTCTCGGCCTGCCCCTGCAGAGCTGACAAAACATCCGCCCCAGTGTGGCTCCTGTCCCCCAAACAAACCAGCGCAAGCACGGCATGGCATCGTTTTGCCTGCGTACTTGCGTAGCCCCTGGAACGCCTACGAAGCACCGCTGGTTCTGAGGACAGAGCACTGGAAGAGGCCATGGAGGAAGAAGAAGAGGAGGGGGTGGAGGAGAGAGGTGTGTCACAACCAATAGTAGCATTTTGGAGGCGTGGTGGCGGAACAACTTCCAACACTACTGCACCTTGTCCTGCATCCTTCCCAGCTGCCAGAAGAGTGACCCAATGGGCCGTGAAAGACAGGTAACGTCCCTGTCCATGCCTGCTGGACCATGAGTCAGCGATAATATGCACCTTACCGCTGACCGCCCTGTCCAGCGAGGCAAGGACATTGCCTTCCACATGCCGGTAGAGAGCCGGAATCGCCTTCCGTGAGAAAAAGTGGCGTTTGGGGACCTGCCACTGAGGAACCGCACATTGTACAAACTCACGGAAGGGGGCCGAGTCTACCAACTGAAAAGGCAGCAGTTGAAGTGCTAGCAATTTAGCCAAGCTGGCATTCAACCGCTGGGCATGTGGATGGCTGGGAGTGAACTTCTTTCGCCGGTCCAGCAGCTGGGGCAGGGACATTTGCCTGCTATAATCGGACGTGGGTGTACCGCTAGCAGAGTTCCCGGAAGCACTTGGCTGTGACACACCTAATTCTACACCTTCATTCCTCTCAGAGCAGGTTTCAGAGAGGACTGAAGGTCTAGTGGGGTTGGAGATGCCAGCTGATGAGGAGCAAGGAGAGGTCCGCTTTGTTCTTTGGTGTGGGTCTTTGAGGTACGCTTGCCAACGAGCTGCAAGGCAGGTCAACATATGTCTGGTCAAGCATGTGGTGCCCAAGCGGCTGATGTTTTGGCCACGCGAGATACGCTTGAGACATATGTTGCAAATAGCAGCGGTGCGATCTGATGCACTCGTCTCAAAAAAGGCCCACACCAAAGAACTTTTAGAATAATGCGCAGAGGCAGCGCCCTGCACAGGCGGAGCTCTGCGGAGTGATTCAGTCAGTGTGCTGCCCCTAAGCTGGCCCCCAGAGGGCATCCTGCCTCGTTGGACATGTGCCTCCTCCTCCTCCTCCTCCTCTCTCCTTCCAGGCACCCACGTGGAGTCAGTGCCCTCATCATCCCCTCCCTCTTCATCGCTGTAGCAAACCTGGCAGTATGCTGCAGCTTGTGGAACATGACTGCCAGATTGCTGTCCTTCTTGAGCATCCCCTCTCTCTGCGCTCACGCTACTGCCTTCCTCTAGCTGAGTGTCATCATCAGAGCCCACAAAACACTGGGCATCCTCCTGGAGCATGTACCCAACACTGTGCTCAAAGAGTTCAGGAGACTCCTCAGGAGGACATGGTGGGTCTAGGGAATGAGTCACTGATGATGACATTGAGAGGAGGGAAGACGATGCATTGGCAGCTGCTTTGCTAGTACCCTGAGACTGGGTGAGAGAGGATGAGGAGGATGAAGAGGGCTTGGTCATCCACTCTACCAAGTCGTTGGCATGTTGCGGCTCAACATGTCCAGCTGCCGAAAAGAAGGACAAGCGTGTCCCATGGCCACGTGCTGATGACAATACACCGCGTCCACGACCAGCACTGTTGTCTCTAGACACAGAGCCTGCTTGCCCTCTTTTATCGGCTCGCGCCTGTCTGCCTCTCCTTGCTGGCCTTCCAGACATGGTAATGGCCTGAAGGGAGTTGGGTAAAAAAGCAGTTGGGTAGTGTATGTTGTGCTAGAGGCACACAACACCCACTAACTCCTGCAGATGCCTTTATTATAGAACACCAGAGATAAAGGGGTATATACAGATGTATACTGTGCTGTGCTGGAGGCACACACAACTTCCAATAACTCCTGCAGATGGCAAGTGGTCTCAAATAGAGAAGAGCTATGTAGGTTGATATATTGGTATGTACTGGGTACAGAGCACGCAGACAGCACGCACAAGCTCCTAACACTACTGACTGCAAGCTCTATTATAAAAGATAGATCACTAGCTATATAGGTGAGGTGAATATAGCGGTGTATACTGCGGTCAGGGCACGCAGACAACAACCACTACACAACAGCAAGATCGAAAATCGGCCGAAAACGATCGGTGTGTACTGTGTTGAAGGTACACAGAACACCCACTGCTTCAGATGCCAACACACTACACAAGGCCGCCGCGCTGGTGGCCTTATATAGTGTGGGGCGTGCACTACATAGCCTGAGCTATGATTGGCCACAGGCATCCTGCCTGTGGCCAATCATGGCTCTCCTCACTGCTGGCGCTGCGATTGGCCAAGCATGCGGGGTCACAGTGCATGCTTGGCCAATCATGAGCCAGCAATGCACTGCGCCATCACAGTGCATTGTGGGCCGTGAGCGCCACACGAATTTGGCGCGAACGGACCAAAATGTTCGGACTTCGCCGAACGGACGAACAGCCGATGTTCGAGTCGAACGTATGTTTGAATCGAACACGAAGCTCATCCCTAGTGTTGTGCATTCAGAGATAGTATTCTGCATACCCTGGTTGTAATGAGTGGGTATTTGAGTTACTGTTACCTTTCTATCATCTAGAACCAGTCTGCCCTTTCTCCTCTGACCTCTGACATCAACAAGGCATTTCCCTCCACACAACTGCAGCTCACTGGATATTTTCTCTTTTTCGGACCATTCTCTGTAAACCCTAGAAATGGCTGTGTGACAATCCCAGTAGATCAGCAGTTTTTGAAATACTCAGACCAGCCCATCTGGTACCAACAACCATGCCACATTCAAAGTCACTTAAATCCTCTTTCTTCCTCATTCTGATGCTCGGTTTGAACTTCATCAAGTTGTCTTCACCACCCACATCTACATGCCTAAATGCAAATGAGTTGTTGCCATGTGATTGGCTGATTAGCCATTTGTGTTACCAAGCAATTGAACAGGTGTACCAATAACGTGACCAGTGAGTGTATATACACTGTATTGTCAAATGTATTGGGATGCCTGCCTTTACACGCACATGAACTTGGCATTGCAGTCTTAGTCCATAGGGTTCAATATTGAGTTGGCCCACCCTTTGCGGCTATAACAGCTTCAACCCATCTGGGAAGGCTGTTCACAAGGTTTAGGAGTGTGTCTATGGGAATGTTTGACCATTCTTCCAGAAGTGCATTCGTAAGGTCAGGCACTGATGTGGACAAGAAGGCCTGGCTTGCAGTCTCGGCTCTAATTCATCCCAAAGGTTCTATCGGGTTGAGGTCAGTCACGTTCCTCCACCCCAAACTCACTCATCCACACTATATTGCCAAAAGTATTGTACCACCCCTCAAAATCATTTGGTGGAGGGGGAATTATGGTGTGGGGTTGTTTTTTAGGGGTTGGGCTTGGCCCCTTACTTTCAGTGAAGGGAACTCTTAAGGCGTCAGCATGGCAAGAAATTTTGGACAATTGTATGCTCCTAACTTTGTGGGAACAGTTTGGGGATGGCCTCTTCCTGTTATAACATGACTTCACACCAGTGCACAAAGCAAGGTCCATAAAGACATGGATGGGCAAGTTTGGGGTGGAGGAACTTGACTGGCCTGCACATAGTCCTGACCTCAACTCAATAAGACACCTTTGGAATGAATTAGAGCTGAGACTACGAGCCAGGCCTTCTTGTCCAATATCAGTGTATCAGTGCCTGACCTCATAAATGCATTCTGAAAGAATGGTCAAACATTCCCATAGACACACTCCTAAATCTCCTGGACCGTCTTTCCATAAGAGTTGAAGCTTTTATAGCTGCAAAGGGTGGGCCAACTCCATATTGAACCCCACGGATGAAGACTGGGATTATAGTTCATATGCGTGTAAAGGCAGGTGGTCCAATACTTTTGACTATATACAATATATACAGACATACGGTATTCTAGTCATTCAGTAGATTTCTATGGATTTGGGCTGGGTACAGTTGTATTTAACTGTACACATTAGTATAAAACCCTTATCACTGATAACTGGGTGACCCATACACTAGGCAACATTTTAAAAAGATTTATTTTTAGGTTGTGAATTTTATCACAATGAATTATATGAAAATGTGTATAACATTTTCTTCTGTTTGTGCCCTTCCTGTATAGTGCCAGTTCATTCCTCACATTACAATAACATTAACTCCCAGATAGAGCATTGCTAATTAAAATGATTCCTTTGTATTAATATCTATTGTTTCTGATACCATGGTTTCAAATTTACTTCACTAAAATTAATAATATGACACAGAGCCAAATGTCTATATTTTAGCTTCAACAATTGCATTACTATTGTATGCAGACATAGCTAAAGTTGCAAACAAAACAATATTTTAATTCCAAACCATTTTAAATGATTGATCTTGAGAATGTGTTTCTGTGAACAATATGCGTAAAATAGCCAAAGGTAACATCTGCATACATCTTTATATTGGCATGAGTCTTGTAACCGCAATAGCTGCTGTTGCTCTGCTCTGTTTGTGGTTTGGCTCTTATTCATTACTTCTGGTGCAGTGATGGGGCAGCAAGACAAACCTTCCTTAAGGAAATTTGTTAATCCTAATGAATAGCATATCATGTGTGTCACAAAATCATTTCCAGCATTTTAGGACATTTTTCAGGTAGAATATTTTACCTTGTTGCTGTTAAAGTGCAGTGCAATCTTATTTTGGATTTAAAGTGTTAATAGCCTCCAGATACATTGACTTTTCTTCTCAAATACCTTCTTTTTCATCCTGATAGGTCTTGCACCCAAATATGATCATGCAGATACTATGCATATTACAACAAAATTGTTATTTGGATTCTAAATTAGCCATGATTAATGTTGATAGCTAAAGAAGTGTTTAACAGCTTGGACTGTTGGGTGGAGCAAAGGCTATCTACATTTTTTTTTACTTTTTCTTTATATTCTTTATTCTTTTTTCTCAGATAATGTTGTCACTATATATATTAAAATAAACCAAAGATACTAAATAACAACAAGTTATGTACTGAGTCTTTTCCCCATACCTCTCTGTTACAAGCTAAGCGACTAGAAAGGAATGGCAGTGGGAGGGGGCATGTCCCTAGGGAGTTATCAATTCTTTTTATTCATAAGGACCATACTTTCAGAAATTGAAAAGAGAAATCCCTATCAGCGTACGTCAGCTTTTCCAACAAAAGAACCATTCTTGCATGTATGAGGGAGTCCAATAATAAATGTTTTAGAAGTTAGTTTGCAGGTAGTAAAACTGTTCTACTAACTGCATTGGTCCAATGTTGAAGTCTCAAATCACCCATGTATCTATTTAAGGGTGTTTTACTCAGGACACTGGGGATGAGCTTTGGATTCAGGACAAACATGAGTCTGACCCAAACCCAATTAGCTTGTGTTTTTCAAGAAAATGGCGAATGATATAGCAACCGATTTTCAGCATGTACTTTCTGGTTCCTGAACTGTGGTCAGGAGACTTGGAAAAGTCAATTATTTGGGTTTTCTTATATTCCAGTGCCCCCCTATCAAAGTCAGAGTTCCCAGCAGCCTGTTGTCAGTGTCTGTTGGATGACTCTTGGGGTTCTAAAGCAGAAATTAAGCCAGAAACTTGATAACTTCTTGGTATTATCCTTTATTTGGCTACATCATATGCACAGGATCAATGCTGACATGTTTCAGCTATTACAAGGACTCTTTTGGGACCTATTTAATAGAAAAATCACTGGATGAATGTTACAAGCATTTACCCAGCTGTAACACATTCCCCTTATATAATGTCTAATATCTAGTGGCCATAATGTGTATTTTCCTTAAATACCTCAGTCACGGAAGTGCTGCATTATGGCCACTAGATAGAACTGAATTCGACCTGAACCTGAAGCTCATCCCTAGTACACAGAACATGAACTGGATTTCTGACAGGATCAAGAGATATTTTTAATTTATTGAACAATAGCAAAACACTTTCAGTGGTTAATTGAACATACCAATAAGGAGAAAATAAGATAAATGCATTGTTAGGCCTTACAGACACTTTAAAGGATAAGCTCCTTTTTTTAGAAAAAAATAATAAATCCACATTTTTTTTCAGGTAAAAAAAAAAGTATTTATTATTTTTTTAATTTGGAGCCTGTAAAACATTGAACCAGCAATCAGCAAATTGCTGGTGCCATGCAGGTTTCCTTCAGATCTGTCTGTGTATTTGTGTGGCCATACATCCCATATGGACAGGCAGATACAACCTGACAGGAAGAATCAATGAACTACCATGGAGCTCAACAATGGGTACAGACCGTTTTTTTTTCTTATGGGTCACGGTGGTGTCAAAAATGGTCTCTGTGCTTTTATTTATACTTTACACTTTTTTGGTGAATGAGTAGGAGTACAATGTACTACATACTCATTCACATGGGGGCACTGGGATCTGCCTGCCTGCAGACCCCCACAACCCCTGTTGTGGGGAAGAGCCCCGTGTCCCCATCAACATGGTGAAAAGGTGCTTTGGGGGAGCCCCCCTATCCCAATGCACCCTACCCATGTTGGGGGCATGTGGCTTTGTATGGTTCAGGAGGGAGGGGCTGCTGCCCCTGTTTTCCTGGCCTGACATGATGCATGCTCAGGTAAGGATCTGGTATGGATTTTCGGGGGGGGAGGGCCCAATCAACAGCGACAATGACAAAATCAACAGGAATGTTTGCATTTATAAAACAGATATAACAAAAAAGGAGCAAATAACCAAAGTTCGTTGTTGGGGTTTACATACACTTTAAGTAAAGCTCCTTTAAAAGAAATATGACATTTTAGTAGTTAGAAGTTTTATTTTTATATTGAGGCTAATGACACAAAGTCTACTAAAATGTATGTTCCTGTTCTTTTATCCTTTTTTCTGCCATTTTCCATCATCGGTCTAATTAACATATACATTTGGAAAAATGACATCACTGTACAGCAAACTTTTTATGTCATAAAATATGAAAAACTCTTAAATATTTTATAGGTTTACATCCCTTGTTGTTTACTAATCTTGATAACTACTGTTGACAAAATTAAATAATAAAAATATGAGTATTGCTTTGCTATAATAACAAATTATTCTTTAGTGACTGTCTGCTAGTAGTGCTATATAGTTGTGTACACCCCTACAAAGATGTTGCTTTTGTTAACAATATTGGATCCAATACACAAAAACTGGAGTAAGGTGTAGTGGATTTGACATTCTTAGCAACCATTCAGATCTCTCCTCTCTATTTTTAAATACATTTTAAAAAAGGGGGTTTAAATCTGGTAGGATGCTGTGGACAACATCTCTAAATCCTCCAGATTTTAATATTCAGTCCAAAGATCTGAAAAAAAAAACATAATAAACATAATAAAATACCATGGAAATACAAGAAGTTTGGAATGTATTACAGAGAAAGCAAGGACAAAGAACAATTTGTTCAATGGTTATTTCTATATGTCTTTTGGAAGGAATATAATAATTACATTCAAAAGAGTGATGAAATAACATTTTACTGTATATACAGTTTGATCAAAATTGTATGCATAGTTTTAGGAGGAAAAACAACATACATTTGTATTCAGAGAAGACTCTTGGAAAGTTTATCTATAACATTTTCCCAGGGTTCAGAGTAAATTTGTTAATTAGCATTGATGCAATTAGCATTTTCCCAGGCCCAACCAAAATGGATTTTAACACCAACCCTCTGTGATTTGCGTATTAGGATACTCACAGTAATTTCTAGCAGACTCTCAGTTTTGGTGGCAGGTGGCCCTTGCTACAAAAGACTCATTAAAGCACCTTCTGGAAGTCTTTGAGAATGAGACAACCAGATGGGAGGACTCCTCCACAGGGTTCCTCTGCTCAAAATAAGAATTTTTCCCTTCTATATTGGGGATAGAATATTTTTTCTATTCCTTCCTTCTAATGAGCTATAGAAGTTCAAAGAATGATGCATTGGGATTTATATCATGCTATGTTATGAGTGCACTTGGTTAAGACAAGGCTCTGCCTCTGAAAAGATTAAACCAGCCTAGTTACTGCTTAACACTGAACATTCTGCTGTTAATAAGCAGAAATATTGGGTAGTTTCAAAACCTCTTGACTAGAGAGCAAATGAAATGTTAGAACACAAAGCATGCTCACCAAGATGTATCTTCGTAACTATTATACAATTCTGATTAAAACAATTATTTAGATTTGTTATTAAACATGGAAAATGTAAAAGTAGGATGCCCTTGCCACATTAAGCTCAAGGGCATAATTCACAAAAGATGGCAATAGGAGAAAATAAACTAGACACATGGCAAAAATGTATAACAATGGTCGGTTAGAAAGGTGAAGAAAGAAAGACATGGTGAAATGGGAAAATGATGAGTGGTAACTTGTGAAGGGTTTTAGTGTGCCTGTCATCCAAATTGCAAGGCTGAACCAAACCCAACCTTTTTCTTTTATTAATGTTTTGTTTACTAATTTCCTCTAGCGGTAAGGCAATGGTGCTTCATTTTTGGCTTATCTTAAGTAGCAGCTAAACAGAAATGAAAAATGTACACTACTAAATACCAGGGTTATGGCAGCAGCTAGCTTACATGTGCATTTCTCTTTAGGATAAAAGTGGTCTCTGCGGTGGATTCACTGAAAGATCACTTATATCGAGGGCAGGAGAGGTGCCCACCACCCACACGCCAGACTCCCGTCATCTCCGCAGCCTACCAGACCCGCCGGTAGCATCCTCTCTCGTGGATGCCTGGCTGCTGACTGATGGGAAGACACAGCGCAGGGGACACAGCGCATCACTGCTCAGGGAAAAGAGCTGATGACATAGGCTCTTTACCATGTGATCAGCTGTGTCCAATCACAGACGGTCACATGTAAACAAATCCCGGTTATCAACATTTCTTTTCCTCAGCACTGTCAGTGTCTGAGGAAAGGAATGCCAATAACTGGCTTTCCAGTTACAGGGGACATTTACACTGATAATAAGGGCACTGATCATCAGTGCAGCATATCAGTGTCCATCAGTGCAACACCTCAGTGTCCATCAGTGCATCATATCAATGCCCATCAGTGCCCATCAGTGCAACATATTTGTGCTGATCAGTGCAGCATATCATTGCCGCCTATCAGTGTCCACCAGTGCCACCTTATCAGTGCCCACCAGTACCGCCTCATCAGTGCCCATCAGTGCAGCCTTATCAGTGCCCACCAGTGCAGCCTCAACAGTGCCCATCAGTGCAGCCTCATCAGTGCCAATCACTGCAGTCTCATCAGCGCACATCAGTGAAGAAGGAAAAAATACTTATTTGCAAAATTGTATAACAGAAACAAAGAAACATTTTCTTTCTTTTAATTTGGTAGTTTTTAGTTTGTTTAGCAAAAAAAAACTGTGGTGATTTAATGCCACCAAAAGGAATCTCTATTTGTTTGAAAAAATGATAAACATTTCAGCATATCAGTGTCCATCAGTGCAGAATATCTGTGCCCATTAGTGCATCATATCATTGCCGCCGATCAGTGCCCACCAGTGCCACCTTATCAGTGTCGCCTCATCAGTGCCTATCAGTAACGCCTCATCAGTGCCCATCAGTGCAGCCTCAGCAGCACACATCAGTGAACAAGAAAAATTAGACAAATTTCATATGGGTACAGTGTTACATGACAGTGCAATTGTCATTTAAAGACAGCACTGAAAGCTGAAAATTGGGGTGGGCAGGAAGGGGGGGAAAGTGCCTCGTATTGAAGTGGTTAAAATAGTATTTTCCTTACATTGAAGAAATATCCTATACTTCCTGTTGAGTCTACAGGACAGGAAGTGAAGGTATAGCATTCTAATAAGACACAGACAGCAAACACAAACTGACAGCAGTTACTGTATAGCCACCCTCTAACTCTATACAAAATGAAAAAAAAGTGTTGGCTTTAGCTATGATTAGAGTATTATGAGGCAAAGTGAGTAGTAAAGTGGATGTAAACCCCCCAAAAAATCTTTAAAATCTTCTTACTAATTTTTATGAACTTTCTGTGCCCTTGTTTTTATTTAAAGGAGAAGTCGCTATTTTGGCCATATTCCTGTGGAACACAGGAGTGCACTTAGTTCTACACTCCTGTGACCCAGATCAAGTCGACACCGGGCTAACGCATGCTTTCAGCTGACATCACAAAACTGATCCAGGCTCTGCAGGGATCAGAATAATACTGTCGGGTTCCATCCAGATGCCTGAGTAGCAGCTGGCTCTGCTTCTCAGGGAGATCAATGGTCATGTGATTACTCAATTCTTGGTCTTAGAGCCAGCGGGGGACAGCTGAAACATTGGGTTGATGCTGCATCCATATGGGTGAGTATGTATTTATTTTTCACTGGCAACAATCTGTAAGCTCACCTGTCTTTGTCCTTACGGGTCAGATTTAAAGCCAGGGGCTGCGCTGAACCTCATTGAGTCCTTTGATCTTGTAGTCCACACCTCTCTGCATGGCCTTGAAAGGGAGAGGCAGATCAGATTAGATCAGATCAGATTATTGACTGACACCACACTCCATTCTACATGACAAGGGGGTAGGGTGTGAAATAAAATCTTCAGAACATGTGATGCACTGAGGCTTAGCAAAGCCTCCTGGCGAGGACGTGATGAACTCAGTCACGTGACCTAAGAAGTAAAGTTAAATAAAGGTATTTACAACATGGCTTTTTATTTTTTACATTTGCTCTTGAAATTAATCACTGGGGTGTACCCAATCCTACAAGGTAAACTTAATATGGGATTGCAAACACTTTAACCGCCGTTGTCATTATACTGCGGCAGGTCAGCACAATCCCACAAACCGTCGTCGCTGCGGGATAGCGAGCATGCGTGGGGGGTTCCCGAAGCGTGTTACCGACGGTCGCTATGACCACCGGCCACGCGCAATCATGGGCACGAGGGCCAGAACAGGGACGTGTGTAAATGCACAAATCCCTGTTCTGTGAGGAGAGGAGAGACAGAGTGTGTGTTCCTACTAGCTAGGAACAATGATCTGTCATTTCCTCCAGCCAGTCCCATCCCCCTACAGTTAGAACACACACTAGGGAACACAGTTAGCAGCTTGATCACCCCCTAGTGTTAACCCCTTCCCTGCCAGTGACATCTACACAGTAATCAATGCACTGATCGCTGTATAATTGCCAATGGTCAATGGTGTCAAAAGTGCCCGCTCTGTCTGCCATGTCCCAGTCTCAATTAAAAACGCAGATAGTCGCCAATACTAGTACAAAAAAATTATAAAAATGCCATAAATCTTTCCCCTATTTTGTAGCCACTATAACTTTTGTGCAAACCGATCAATATATGCTTAAAAAAATATGTAGAAGAATACATATCGGCCTAAACTAAGGAAAAAATTAGCTTTTTAAAAAAAAAAATTTGGCATATGTATTGTAGCAAAAAGTACAACATAATGTGTTTTTTTCAAAATTGTCAATCTTTTTTTGTTCATAGCGCAAAAAATAAAAACTGCAGAGATGATCAAATACCACCAAATGAAAGATCTATTTGTGGGGAAAAAAGGAAATCAATTTTGTTTGGGTACAGTGTAGCACGACCGCGCAATTGTCAGTTAAAGCGACGCAGTGTCGTATTGTAAAAAATGGCCTGGTCATTGAGCAGCCAAATCTTTTGGGGCTGAAGTGGTTAAAAATCCAGAGATTCATCATTATGTATATTATATGACTATAGAACTGAGAAACAGCTTAAAAAAATCAAAAAAAAAACATGTTAATATTGTGTTGGAATCTGTACAGAAAAGATAGATAAATTATTTCATAAATTCACTAGCTGGTAGTCAATTGCACCTTAGTAAAGCACAAGCACAGTTGCTTAATCACAATTTGACTCAGTTTATTCAATTTGCAGTATATGTGCATTGCAGATGCACATTGAATATGCCTTGTACTTGTGGATATTTCCAATTCATTTTTTTTTCTTTTCTTGCGTATTTAGGTTTGTCCATTTATTTTTTTAACCACTTCAGCCCGGAAAGATTTACCCCCTTAAACAGGCCATTTTTTGCGATATGGCACTGTGTCGCTTTAACTGACAATTGCAATGTCATGCGGCGATGTACCCAAACAAAACTGAAGTCCTTTTTTTCCCACAAATAGAGATTTCTTTTGGTGGTATTTGATCACCTCTGCAGTTTTTATTTTTTGCGCTATAAAAAAAAAAGACAGTCAAATTAAAAAAAATATATATATTTTTTACTTTTTGGCAAATATGTATTCTTCTACATATTTTTGGCAAAAAATTGCAATAAGCATATATTGGTTTACACAAAAAAGCATCTAAAAATAGGGGATATATTTATGGCATTTTTATTATTATTATTTTTACTAGTAATGGTGGTTATCAGTGATTTTTAACGAGACTGCGACATTGCGGCAGGCAGATCGGACACTTTTGACACTTTTTTGGGTCCACCGACATTTATACAACAATCAGTGCTATAAATAGCCACTGATTACTGTATAAATTACATTGGCAGGGAAGGAGTTAACACTAAGGAGCGATGAAGGGGTTAAAGTGTTCCCTAGGGAGGTGTTTCTAACTGTGGGGGGAGGGGTGGATTGACTGGGAGTAGAGAGAGCTCACTGATCCTGATCACTAGGAACAGACAATCTCTCTCTACTCCCCTGTCAGAATGGGAATCTGTTTACGCTGACAGATCCTGGTTCTGGCTCTCTGTAGAGCAATTGCGGGTGATCGGCGGACATCACAGCCGCCAGCCACGAGCATCGCCTCCGGCGACGCGCCGCCTGCTATAGCCTTTAAAGGGACCATACCAATCCCTTACCATACCACACCATACCTGTAAGGCGATTCATGCAGTTGAGTCAACCCACCGCATTATAACTGCGACGGCTGGTTGGCAAGTGGTTAATAAGAATTGAGCTGATTGTCTTTCCCTTTTTAAAATTATATTTGTCAACTATCTAATAGTTTTAACAAAAAAAAAATAACAGACAATATTTTAAAAATGGTAACATCTTAACTACAATATAATATTATTTTAAAATTCTTTTATTTACAATTTCACAAGTAAATAACATAGAAACACAAAATCCAATATATATATATATATATATATATATATATATATATATATATAAAGCAAAAACAAAACATTTGTACAAAACATTATTTCAACAGTACATTTTTTCCTCAAAATATTTTTACAATATTTACATAACCCTCCCACTTCCATCCCCAATGAAAAATAAAGCCCACCCTCAAAACCCATCCCAACACAAAATTTTTAAAAATACATGACTAAATCCATTGCAAAGAACATACAACAAGAAAATATAACAAAAAAAAATTACAAAAAACCCACTTCCACCCTTTATTATTTAGCAAAAATATCCATACTATCCCTATCTATGTGCTGTCCCTCCACCCTATCCCTACAAAAAACAAAAAACTCATATACACTTCCTCCACACTGTCCCTTTATCACCACCTGCTCTCACCCTGAAAAACAAAAAAAACAAAAAGTTAATCATTCAAGAAAAAAACCATCAACATAACTCCAATATTCCCATTATATACACCATTGTTTCCACTCATCTAATTTCCATAACTCTCTTGCTTTATTCTCTCCCAACTTTTTATAATCATAATATGCATAATTATACATTTAACTACAATATAATAATATTTTATATTGTATTGCTCGATAATAGCACACACTAGCTTAGATACAAAGATCCTAGATACAAAGCTTCTGAGAGATACAACTGGTTTGTAAATTTCTTTCATGTATTTATATTTAGTTATGCTATTTTTAATTGCTTATTTTTTTATTTTTGATTGGGTCATTGCACCATGTTTTTTAACTACATTTATAAATTAGAGATGGAAAAGCAAGGACACATGACAGCACTGAATGGCATGTATCCTAAACATTGGATATTCTCAAAGATTAGCTGTGTTTTTACTTTTGTAAATTAAGCTCAACTTTTCTAGGTTGTATGCAATCATAAAAAGTACAAAATCTGTGCAACATTGCATACTTTGCTGGATTGTGTATAGGCTTGCCTGATCTCAGATTAACATTGACATTGGCCTCAGAGGGGACTGTTCGTCTGCTCCCCAGCCTTTATAAATAAACATGCCAGTGACAGCTGTCAGAAAAGGAGGAGAAAATCATGATAAATTAGTGGTGTGGAAGGAGAAAATCTAACCCAAATCGAACATAAAAAGATGTGTATTTCAATCTTTTGAATTAAGACCCCTAAAAATGCCCCCATCAATATTGCAGCTGCAAAACTATATGCTAGAAAATGTCTTATGTTTAAAAAAGTTTCCATGTAATAAAATGTAATGTTTGACGGTATCTGCTGTTAACATATTAAACTAGGCTGGAGCATAAGAGGGACTGAGAGCTCATCCTCATGGCTCGAGGCTTGAAAGCTGCTTTACTGGGCATGACGCCACCTCTTAGCCATCAAAGCTGTCCACCTGGCAGGAAATTTCAAGCCAGTTAGCTGTCAGGCATACAATCCAGCCAGGCAGGGGAATGGGAGCTATAACAGAAAGAATATAAGCAGCCTTTCATCAAAGACCACAAAAGTTAGAAAAAAAGTACAATGTTGTGGATCACAATAAACTCAATCTGAACCGAAGAAAATAGCTTTTAACTTGAGATGCTCATTAGTTGGTTCAACTATAAATATATGTGTAGGAAATGGAGAGAACATTTTACTATAGTAGAAAGGGAAATTGCAACATTTTTGGACACATGGAGAGCTCCAAGTATGTTAAAATATTGGTTGTAAGTCAGGTGTTCTGATAGATGCAGGATGAAATGACTCACTAGTGTGTAAGCATGAAGTGTATTGTATGAGTTATAGCTTATGTATTGTATGGTATATACAGTTACCTGTAGCCTTTAAAGATTTTATAAGAAAGAAGTAACACACTATATGGTGGCTGAATGGAAAACCTCTGAGCTCTGTGTATATTACCATTATAAACAGAAATTCTGCAGCAGCAAGACATGTAAAATCTAATGCCGCGTACACACAACCTGACTTTTCAATGGACTAGGTCCGACGGTCTTCACGACGGACTTTCGGTAGAGTTCCGACAGACTTTCCGAACTAACGGACTTGGCCACACACAAGCACACCAAGTCCAATGGATTCGAACGTGATGATGTACGACCGGATTAGAATAAGGAAGTTCATAGCCAGTAGCCAATAGCTGCCCTAGCGTTGGTTTTTGTCCGTTGGACTAGCATACAGACGAACGGATTTTTCGACCGGACTCGAGTCCGTTGGAAAGATTTGAAACATGTTTTATTTCTAGGTCCGTCAGAATTTTGGGAAAAAAAAGTCCGCTGGAGCCCATACACGATCGTAATATCCGACGGATTCATTCCATCAGACCTAGTCCATTGAAAAGTCCGGTCGAGTGTACGCGGCATAAGGCAACTTATTTAATGGGTCATGTAATCTTTTATTAACTGTTTTTTAAATAACATATGTAAAAACAAATTTTATGCAATAGCCCCAAAGACCAATGGGAAGAGTGAACGAATTCCACTGATGTAGACCAAAGTGACAGGTTTTCATTAAAAAAGTTTCCTTCCCCATCCCCTTATACTTACCTTCCCTGCACATTCACACCACTTTATACATCTGTGAGAGCCATGAGTCTAACGTTTATGTAAGCTCTGTGTCAGTGAGTCCTAATATAATGCTCTTCGGGCCTGGTAATTGTCCACTTAGAAAAGAACAACACGCTCCTGCGCTAGAGTCAGCTGACTGTGTAGTGTCACAGGTGCCTGGTCAAATCACGGATAATCTAATGGATGCCTTGCTGCCCTCTAGGACTGAGGTCATCCTGACAGTGCTAGGTGAGACCCTTCAGTGTCATGGAGGACCCCCCCCCACTCCCAGGTTTGGTGATTCGAGCAACTGATGAGAGATAGCCACACATGTGGCCTGGCGAACGTGTTTTTAACCACTTGCTGACCGCTGCATGCCGATGTAGGGACTGCTTTGGGGATGGATTTCGTTGTGTTCGGCCGGCGGTCAGCTATAAGGTAATAGTGGTCTTTGCGGCGGATTCGCTGTGAGATCACTTTTATCAGTGGCGATCGTGATCGGGTGCCCTCCATCAATTACCGGAGCTGTCAGCAGTGGCGGAGGCGATCGCGTCTGTCTCCCTCCTAGGTATGGAGAGGGAGGGGAAGATGGCCTCACTCATTTCCATAGCAAAGCGGAAGTGACTTTTTTTTTTTGCATTTATTTCCTGTCATGCTTTTTTCTATCACAGTGTAATAATAAAAAATAAAAGGTCAAATAAATAAGAAAAAAAAATAAAACATTTTAAAAGCGCCCCGCATACGTGAGTAGCGCCCGCAAATGAAAATGGTGTTCAAACCACACATGTGAGGTATCACCGCGATCAGTAGAGCGAAAGCAATAATTCCCTAGACCTCCTCTGTAGTGCAAAACATGCAACTAGTAGAATTTTTTAACAGCGGGCGCAATTTTGAGGCGTGACATATTCTGTATCAATTTACTCGGTGTAACATTATCTTTCACAATATAAAAAAAATGGCTAACTTTACTGTTGTCTTATTTTTTAATACAAAAAAGTGTATTTTTTAAAAAAAGTGCGCTTGTAGTGTAATTTTTGGGGGTTCTAAGTAATTTTCAAGCAAAAAAAATGTTTTAACTTGTAAACACCACATCTAAAAAAGAGGCCGGGTCTTAAAGTGGTTAACTTATGTTTGTGATGAGACATCTTAATGATTTTATTCATATCTTTTAATAAAACTGTTGGACAATGCACTAGTGCACTAGGCTAGTATTGAGAGAATGTGGCAAACTTGAGTATCAAAGAATGTGTGTGTATGTGGGGGGGGGGGGGGGCTATCAATGTGATCTAAATAGTTTAAGGGACATATTATCTTAAATATCACAGTATTCAAATGTTTACTACAGTATTCAAATGATTACAATATAGATATAGCACTAACCTTAAAACAACTATAAAAATCCTCTAAATGAATTACTAATTAATAGGATGTGAGGTGATGGACAATTTGCCCTTTCTGTTAGGTAGATTATGGCTGTTTCTTAAAGTATATGTTACCAACTGGCAACAATGGTTAGGCATGTAGGGAAACACTTACAGGTATGTGTACATTTTTAGTCATGTCCCATATGCCTATAAGCTACAAATCATGTTTTTGGACAGTGCAATTTGGAACACCGTAAGGAAACCATTGCAAAACATAAACAAAACATGCAAAATTCACAAAGACCGTGTGCAGCACCCCAGCCCTGCCAGACAGAAGTGTTATCCACAGAGGCATCCAGCAGCCACACAAATTAATACACAGCATTCTAGCCAAAATTGGGATTGAAACATGGCCTCTTGTATGAATTCATCAGACAAAATTAACTATGCCACTTATTTAATTTTTCATTTAACTATAACTAGAATTATTAGGCTTATTTAATGGTACATTCCAATTAAACATGAAAAATCACTTTTTAAATAAAACATTACCCAACTGCCTGATGCCACTAGTTGCCACTATTGTGTGTGATGTTGTCAGATTACTTTGTCCCACTAAACTTTATAGCCGCTGGTAAGCCAGTCACCTGGAATTCCCTGCTTCCAAGATAGCAATTATGCAGGTCAAAAAGTTCAAGGTTCTCAGTTCTTTTCATCTGAAAACATCAGGGTGGGATATACTGTCTATAAATGCGTACTCTCATTTCAGCATCCAACAACCATGATCATTCAAGTATTCACTTTCGGGATCCTTCCAGTGTTATCATTAGAAATAAATGCTCAAAGCTACACAGTCTTGTCTAAAGACCCCGTGAAGCCCTGCTCAATATGGCTGGCAAGATCCATGGGAAAATGATATAAAACTTGAGCTAAGTTAATGAACTTTATGGCTGCAGAATGATGGCAATGCTTCCAGGATTGCATTGTCCTCAGAATGCTTTTACATGTTGCCCAAAGTTGATTTTTATTAAAGCATTAGAGAGATCAAATTATATGCAATAGTAATGCGCAGTAACCCCAGTCAGCCAATCAAATTTCAGCTTACCGCACTCATACCAATTAAAAATATATTTTTATTGCCAGTGCATGATATATTTTGATTGGTCTTATACTCACAAATCACTTGCAAGGCACATCTGTATGAACCCCCATTCTCTTTGTTATGCAGGATATTTACAGTATAAGTTCTCAAGCTATATACAAAATATACTTCTAACATTTTCCAAAAGCTGATATAGCTAGAGTTTTGATTGATTGCAATAAATATGTGATCACCAGCAAATAGTCACAGGATATTCTTTTCAAGTTATTGTTACTTATGTATGAGCCCGATGTTCGTGCCGAACATAAGTTCGACTCGAATGTTGGGTGTTCGTCTGTTCGCCAAACAACGAACATTATGCTGTGATAGCTGCAAATTTGAAAGTCTATGGGACATTCACATGAATAAACAAAATTGCTCATTCTTAAGGCTTTTATGCAATTTATTGTCATACAAAGTATTTATGCACACGGGTCCTGCCCCAGGGGACATGTATCAATGCAAAAAAAGTTTTAAAAACTGCCATTTTTTCGGGAGCACTGATTTTAATAATGCTTAAAGTGAAACAATAAAAATGAAATATTCCTTTAAATATCGTGCCTATAGTATGCCCGTAAAGTGGCACAATTTCCCCGTGTTTAGAACAGTACCACAGCAAAATTACAAAATTAAATTTCTAAGGGAAACAAGTAATTTAAAACTGATTGCAGCTTTAATGAATTGTCAGGTCTTGGCAATATAGATAAAGCTCTTTGAAAAAAATTACATGGGTCCCCCCCCAGTCCATTATCAGGCCCTTTGGGTCTGATATGAATATAAAGGGGAACCTGAACCAAAAATTATTTTAAAAATATTGTGCGGGGGTCTCCCCAAAATCCATACCAGCCCTGAAGGGGAACCCTGCGTTTTTTTTTTTTTAATGGAATAGCGGCCCCCCAAAATCCATACCAGACACTTCGGGCCTGGTATGGATTTTAAGGGGAACCCTGTGCCAAAATTGAAAAAAAAATGGCGTAGGGGTCCCCCAAAATCCATACCAGACCCTTATCTGAGCACACAACCTGGCAGGTCACACGAAAAGTGGGGGGACGTGAGAGACAGCCCTCATGAGCTGTACCAGGCCACATGCCCTCAACATGGGGGGTGCTTTGGAGTAGACAAGGGCCTCATCCCCACAACCCTTGCATGGTGGTTGTGGGGGTCTGTGGGTGGGGGGCTTATTGGAATCTGGAAGACCTTTTTAACAAGGGGACCAACCAGATCCTAGCCTCCCCCCTATGTGAATCGGTAACGGGTACATTGTACCCCTACCATTTCACAAAAAAAGTGTAAAAATAGTAAAAAAGACAGGAGACACTTTGGGACAAGTCCTTTATTAAAAGATAAAAAAATAAAATTGCCCCACAATGTAAATCCATCTCACGCCGCTGCCGAGCCGAAAAAAGAAAAGAAAAAACCCACAACATCTCTACCTCCATGGGAGGCTTCTGCTGAGTGACGCTTCTTCTTGGTGACAGCTGTTATATAATTGAGGGCGGGGCCATCCGGTGATGTAAATGGACAACCCCGCCCCCTCTGATGCCATGTGACATCAGAGGAAGGCGGGGTCGCCCATTTACATCACAGAGTGGCCCCGCTCTCAACTATATAACAGCTGTCACCAAGAAGAAGCGTCACTCGGTGGGAGCCTCCCTTTTTTGGCTCGTTGGCAGCTTAACCTACTGTGCAAAAGCCTGTTGAGGTACAGTAGAAGCTTAGGTTACCCAACTGACCACCAAAACACACCTTCTAGCAACAGAGAAAAAGTAAAGATCACCTTTGTGTCAGGATATCTAAACTCTGCTGCCTGTTTTTTCTAGTTTAAAAAAATATTTTTATTATGCGTATAAAAAGAATGACAAAAAAAGACAATTAAAAAATCTCTCCCTTAACCAAAGCTGCTATATAACTATCTGAACTGCAGCACTTTTGTGAGATACTTTATATATATATATATATATATATATATATATATATATATATATATATATATATATACATATATATATATATATATGTATATATATCCCTAATAATTCATATCACAACATATAATCTATACAAATAAAAAGAAGTGCATTAAATCAATACATCAATGCATCAATAAATTAATATTTTAAAAAAATGATTCATGACAAAAATACTGTGCAGATCCATAAAGGTGCATAAATCACAAGGTCGATATTCCATCCAGCAAGCAAGTCAGTGAAAAATAAATGAATTGTTTAGAATCAATCCAACTGTATATAATACATCAAATGTAAGTCCATTGAAACAAACTTCTACAAGATGAGAAATGTGATAACTAATCTTTTATGTAATAAAGTACCTTTGTTCAATTGACCACCAATTACAAAACACGCAAGGTAATACTGCTTAAAAGTAGTGGAATCCCTTGGTTCTTGTGATCTTCATAACACTCACGAAAAGAAGGTCCCATACAAAAAAAGTGCAAGAGGAGAAAAATCTCATAGTATAAAACAACTTTGCTAGTAAAAGGTCACATTAAAAACTATTAAGTAGAATTCACAAACAAAGTGATTAGCCGAGAACTAAAGATATCAGTGTGCTGATATCACAGTACTCAAACCCCTTCCAACGCATTTTGTCTATATGGACATGATCAGGAGTGGCCATAGATATAATAACAAATTTTTCCTTTAAAGCACACTGTTCAAACTGTTTTTTCAGAGGATAGAGTCATAAAAATTTAATAAAATGTACTAATCAAATAAAGTTTTTTGTATGCTATACTTATAACACAGTATTAAAGAAAGACTAAAGTTATGATAATAATAAGGATCTTAGCTATATTTTTATAAATTTTTAGTCTGATATGGTTATTATTCATCAAATGTTAGTACTCATTATATAATTCTGCATCCACTGTAGCTGCTATTCTAATCAATGGCAGTTACTAGCAGTGGAGGATGTATTGGCCCTTGATGAATCCCAGCCTATAAGTTATAGGCCATGAAACATATGCCGAGCCAAAGAATACACAGTGTTATAGCATGTTTTTATATGAGTAAATTCTTTTAACAGGATATATCCCAATTTAACTACTTAGAGTTCAGGTTTGCAGCAATGTTTTATCCAGATGTGTTCTTTTTTTAATGAAAAGAAAAACAATTAACTTACTTGTCTTAATGACACCTCTAATTTACTGAAGGCATGAATTGGGTGTAGTCTTTTTAAAATAAAAATAATACATTCATCAGATAAACAAATTTGTTTTACATGTCTCCAAAAACATCAAGTTTTCTTCTTACCCTTTTTAACTAGTTATATACTTACTAGCTAACTCTAGTTACATAATTTAACTCACTGGTGACTGTAAGAGACTTATACAGTGGTCGCTATAAATAGAAATAGGTTCATTATATTGTACAGGAATGCGCATATTTTGGGGGCTGGTGATAATGCATTAACACATAGCGCTCTTCTGGAAGCTCAACTGAAGCCTTCTTGAATGTTTAAATTATTGGTTGTCAACCTGGTTGCCAACAACCTGGTTGTCAACCTATGAGCTAAAGGGTACCTCAGATGTGGCCCATGACATCACCAATGGGTTGCACGTAATGTTCAATATATGTAATGGTTGAGAGGACTGTCAGAAACTGCAGACTTAATAGGAGAAATGAGGGTCAGAGGGTGTGGACATTTGCTGGGATATGACGCAGAAGACATCATGAACCTTGGAACATAGTACATGAGACTACTAGAGATCAATGCTGTTGTCCTATTCAATGTTCCCAATAAAGCCGCATGATGCTCTCAAGCCACAGGTTGAGCACCAGGGGTTTATATACTGTAAAAGGTCTGGGATCATATAGATTTAATATATGCAATACTGCTCCTTTAACATAGTAGGAGTATTAACCAGTTGCCAACCACCCTATAGCACTTGTACTGCCACAGGGCGGCCGTGCTGCGCAGGATCACCTATATATATATATATATATATACATGATCCCGAATTTCCAGGTATCAGGTGTGAGTGCGTGCCAGAGGCTTGTTCCCATTGTGATTCTACACAGTGGGAGCTGATCAGCAGGTCCTGCAGACCCGATGTCCACCAGCACCTGCTAATCATTCAGGACACAGGAAGAACAGCTGTCTTCCTATATAAACAAGGCAGATCACTGTTCTGTCAGTAAGGAGGGCGTGGATCCTGTGTTCCTGCAAAGGGACACATATTTATGCTTTCCCCTCATATAAGCACATCTCCCACTACCGTAAAACACCAGCTAGGCACACAGTTAACACTATGATCACCCTTGATGTTAACCCCTTCCCAGCCAGTGTCATTAGAACAGTGACAGCACATATTTTTAGCAATGATCACTGTATAAGTGTCACTGGTCCCCAAAAAAAGTGTCAAAGGTGTCATTAATTTGTCCACTGCAATTTCGCAGTCCCGCTATAAGACACTGATCACCATCACTACTAGTAAAAAATAAATATATAAAAATTCCATAAATGTAGCACATCATTTGTAGATGCTTTAACTTTTACACAAACCAATCAATATATGCTAATTGGTATTTTTTACCACAAATATGTAACAGAATACATATTGGCCTAAATTGATGAAATTAGATTTTTACATTTTTTTTTCAAAATTGTCAGTCACTTTTTGTTTACAGCACAAACAAAAAAAACACAGAGGTGATCAAATACCACCAAAAGAAAGTTCTATTTGTGGGGGTAAAAAAGGGAAAAAAATGTTTTGGGTACAGTGTAGCATAACCACGTAATTGTCAGTTAAAATAATGCAGTTCCGTATCACAAAAAATGGCCTGGTCATGAAGGGGGTAAATCTTCTGAAGCTGAAGTGGTTAAAGCACTGTTGTGACACTGAGCTGTCACCTAGTAAATTTAAAGTAACATTGAAACATTTGTTCATACTTTATTTTGGGGATTAGGTGTTAATCAGAATACACTTTTTTTCTAATTAAGCAGTATTATCATACACTGTAACAAATGATAATACAGATAATACCTAATATGCCTAGTAAATGTTCCTTCTTTGTATCATGTGTCCATAAAATAATCAGAACTACTGTATAGCGAAGGACGGACAAATCATTATCAGTAAACATATAAAATGGCGGATTTTATGCATTCAATGTTAATTTTTTGGTGAGGGCTGCAGACCTGACACACACATTTACACACACATTCGGGCCTCATTCACATTGCCATAAAAATGTAAAATGTTACTACTCATATGTTTTCTAGGAGAAAATTTACTGAGTAATGATCAGTAAAATACTTGCGTATAGATGCGTTTAAACATATAAAGATGCATATGCATACATAATTTGTTTTTATGATAATTTATTTCTCCCCTTTGGTTAAACTTAATTTATGTACCTACAAATATGTATACGTGTGTTCATACACATAAGTATGTAAAGTTAGATTCAGATTTTTGGATTTTGTGTTTCCAATCTCAAAGCAACTCACTGTGTAAATAGCTTCATTGAAAATAATGCAGCAGGGTTCAGATCCCTAATTAAAACAACTTGTAGATGCATTTTTTTATGGCCTTTTGAATGAAGCCTAAGAGGTGTATTTATTTAAAAAATGGAGGCGCTATTCATTCTGTAAAACGGGTATTAGTTCTGTTAGAATAGGGGGGAATTGAATGTTAGTAGACTATTTTTACTGCAGGTTAAATGTTACTCATTCATAAAAATAGCATATATTAGGAAAATACATCATTAAGGCCACTAGATGGAGCTGATGACCACAAGAAACAAACACTTATTAAAACTGAACTACACTGCATCTGAGCACCACAAAGCAAAATGTTTTATTTAATTAATTTTTAATATTCAAAGTAACCCCCCCCCCCCCCAATCCATCCATGTCGCCATGCACCCTAGCATTTTTGGTTGTGGCCATTTTGAGTACGGGCAGATGATTCATGTAACATTTATTACCTGGAATCTATCTTCCCTTAGCTCAAGCATGCAGGTCGAAGGGTTTTCTTAGATGAGAAAACCCCTCCTCCTCTCCCCGAAGACACCCGGGATGTATGACATCATTTGCCTAGGCAAGAAACCCAGAAGTAACTGCAAAAACATAAAAAAATAGTTTAAAAGCAAGTAAATATAAATATACTTTTCTTTCTCTTTACTAATGCTAGCAGCAAAAAGATTAAAAAATAATCAAGGTTGATTGAGAGAGTGAAGCACCAGAAAGCAAGTAGCCCAAGAAGTAAGGTATGTATTTTTTTTATGTTTTTCTTTCTTTTTTCTTGCTTTAATCTAGTATTTTGCAGTCAAGGAGTAGGGGGCTGTACTCAGTAGTCTTTATATTTTAATTCAATGTTTGCCTTAATTAAGTGTACAGATTCACCCAGCCAATCAGGATTGTATGTTAAACATTTACTTGCTGTAAATCTGAGTTGAACCTACTATAAAAAAAAAAAAAAAAAATTGAATAATGATTTTTTTAACCATGATTTTTCTCCATACTGAAATACCAGATATGATTTATGTGTAATTTATAATAACCCAAACAGAAATGTGAAGTGATTGAAATATGGTCAGAAAGTACTCCCTTTGTAGTTAGTCCATATACAGTATATTTTGTTTAGAAGTATACATCTAAAATGTAAATGGAACTTTTTATTACCATGAATCATATTTTATGTTTTTTTCCACAGTGGGCCTGATTCATGTTTTTGCAAATGCATGAAAAATAAGTCATACCAAATGTAAACTTGCCATGTTTTTCCAGTGAAAACCAACTCAAATGAGGATTGTAAGATCCAATGTGCTCTGCACTGTCCATGGTGCTGATGGTAGTATGGACAGGTTCATTTTTAATATTTCCTACTTATTTTTGCTCCCCAAATTTGAGTTTTTTTAAAATAATTTATTAGACTTTAATATCATGCCACCATGGCAATTATATTGTAGAATATACAAATAAGGAGATCATGGGTTTCTCCTCCTTTCCAAACCTGTAGCTGCTATTCTAGCCTAGTTATCAATATAATACCCTTAAATTGTCTTGGTCAGGATACCTTTACTTTCCCAGATCCCATGTTGTGAGGAAAGGAGCCTTTCTCCCCGTTTACAACTCTGACTGTCAACTGGCAGTCTGTTGTAACATGCAAGTAGTCTTTGATAATAGCTTGTAACATGTGGGCAATCTCTAGCAGTCTCTTGTTACATGCAAGCAGTCTCTATCAATTATTTGTAGCATGTGAACAGTAACAGTAGTAGTAATAACGTTTGTGAACAGAAACACTTTTTACACTGGTTCTTCTTTTCTATAGGCTATTTTTGTTAACCACTCCCAATTTTAGCCGCTGCATTGATTTTGTTATTTGTTGCATGTGTGTTTTGAATCCTGCTTCCTTGTGAATGCACTTTCTATAAACCACACAAAAAGCCATAAGTGGGATTTAACCACTTGACCTCCAGAAGATTTACCCCCCTTCGTGACCGGGCCATTTTTTGCGTTATACCACTGCAATACTTTAACTGACAATTGCATAGTTGTGTGACGCTGTACCCAAATAAAATTGTCCCTTTTCTCCACAAATAGAGCTTTCTTTTGGTGGTATTTGATCAGCTCTGCAGTTTTAATTTATTTTGCTAGAGACAAAAAAATAAATCTGCTAATAAAAAAATTAAAAAAATCAAATTTCTTTAATAAATTTAGTCCAACATATATTCTGCTACATATTTTTGGTAAAAAAAATTAATAAATAAGCATATATTGGTTGGTTTGCTCAAACGTTATAGCGTCTACAAACTATGGGATGTTTTATTTATTTCTTTTTACTAGTAGTGGCAGCAATCAGTGACTTATAGCAACACTTCAATATTACGGCAAACAGTCGGACACTAACTGATACTTTTGACACTTTTTGGGGACCACTGACACTAATACAGTGATCAGTGCTAAAAATATACACAGTCACTGTACTAATGGCACTGGCTGGCAAGGGGTTAATCATCAGGGGCGATCAAATGGTTAACTGTGTGCCTGACCAGTGTTTTAGCATACTGTGGGAGGTGTTTTTACTAGATGAAGACATGGATCCATGTACCTGCTTTGCAGGAATACAAGATCTATGCCTTCCCTACTGAGAGAAGGCCGATCTGCCTTGTTTACATAGGCAGATCACTCTTCTGCCTCTGTGCTGGATGATCAGTGGGTACCAGGTGAACATCGAGTCTGAAAACCCGCAGATTAGCTTCCGCTGTGTATAATCACAGAGGGTGAGCGCCGTCCGCCGACACATGCGGGTCCCAGACTCAGAAGTGTTGGATCATGTACTAGTAGCAGTGCCACCTTTCAGCCGTATAAGTAAGTTATATGGGTGGCAAGTGATACACTAAGGTGACTTGTCCCTTATATCGATAAAAATAACTGTTACAAAGAAGAAGAATATTTGATCTCGCCAAATAAAATCCATAGCAATCAGATATATTTCTGGGCTGCTGTGCAAAATGTGAGATCCTAATGGAAAAACTGTTACAATATTCGGTTTTACATGACACTTGTAGACATTTGTAGAGAGTGATGTGACAAAAAATTTATGTCTAAATTACAGAAAATTGAAACACAATTCATAGTAATAATATTACTTAATGGCAAATGGAAACATTACTTTCATTAAGTTAAATTGGCTTTTAAGTGAATTGAACATTTTACTGACATCCCTGGCTGTGTCCCAGAGTGACCTCAGCTGACTGTTTTCAGTATTACACTTCAAAGACGGATCTATTTCCCGTGTCACATATCTAATCAAACTGAACCTCATGACATTTTCAGAATATTCAGCTAAGAAAAAGGCTCAGCTTGAAAAATAGAGATCTCTTTAAAAAAAAAAAAAAGTCCACTATCATACTTAACCAATTCTGGGCATTTGGGAGGAAAGCTGCAAAATATTTTCTCTGGAGATGTCAGATTCAAAGAAATTGCCATACTTTCAGGAAAGTAAATAGTATGGCAATGGTAGACGGTTTATAAATGGTCACAAAAGTAGTGCTTTTTAGACAGCTAGTTTAGGGTAAAGCAAATAATTAATAATGCACTTTTGTTAAAAACAAGGCAGTGGCTCATAAAGGTGATTTGTTTTGCTTTGCATTTCAAATATAATACCGAAAACAATTAAATATATATAAATTAATCAATAAAAGGTTCTAAGTTCCAAAGTGCAGAAAAAAAATTAAAATCATGTCGCTGAAGTCAGACCTGTACAAAATGACACCTCCGTATTTTTGATACTTCATCTGCAAAGATCTTCCAGTGTTGCTTTATAGATTCAAAAGGACACCAAGGCAACCTAAAACAGTAAATTCTTTGATAGTTTCCTCCTGTTTGTTAAAATATAGTAACCCACTGGCAATACATTTACATACAGACAATATAGTCAGCGTTAATAAAATCTCCATACGCTGTTAAGTGAACTCCAGACAGCAAAGACCATGCATGCTGGTGTGATGTATCACTAAAAAGACTGCAGTAACATCTTCCTTGAGATGTAAACCCTAACAATTAACTTATTATAATTGCACCTTTTTGCTCCGTTTAATATATTCTTGAAAGAATTTTGTTTCTGTTTCTCGTATTTGATAAATGCAAGAAAAATAAAAGTTGATCTTGCCAACACATCAAAGCTGATTTGTGGCCATGGCAAACTGTGTTATCCCAAGCAGCTGTTTTAGTTCTTATATAGATTTCTGAATTATTAGCCTTTATTATAGAGATATGAGAAGGGGAGTCGCTGAGTAGTTTAGAAAAAGGCAACAGGAAGGGCTGACACCACTCAGTCACCAAAATGCTGTGGTTGTCAGCCCACAATCTACTGTAGCTGAAAAGCTGAGGGCATTTCTAAATGATCAACGGGCACTGCAAGGTGTTTAAATGGATAATGTGCATATATTTTAGAAATGTTCTGCATGTGTGTTTTTTTATTTTTTATTTTGCTTTGACATACACTTTAAATACATGTTCATCTTTGTGGAAATATTTACCCATACCTGCTCCTTAAAGGCGTGGACAGCCACGCACCAGATTTTTACTGACCGGCCTGAACGCACTTGGCCATTCTCGGCGGCTTTCGTAAAGCCGCCAAGAACGGCCGAGTGTGGCCGAAAATAGCCGAGAGCGGCCGAGTGCGGCCAAAAATTCCCGAAAGCTGCCAAAAACAGCTGAGAACTACCAGCGCCATTTTTAAACGGCAAATGACTGACAAGTCTTCAAATGCAAGGCTGCATACGACTGACAAGGCTGCAAACGATTGCCAAGGCTGCAAATGCAAGGCTGCAAACGATTGCCAAGGCTGCAAATGCAAGGCTGCAAACGACTGACAAGGCTGCAAATGACTGACAAGGCTGCAATGCAAGGCTGCAAATAACACTGACAAGGCTGAAAATGACTTACAAGGCTTCAATGCAGGGCTACAAATGACTGACAAGGCTGCAAATGACTGAAAAGGCTGCAATGCAGGGCTACAAATGACTGACAAGGCTGCAATGCAGGGCTACAAATGACTGACAGGGCTGCAATGGAAGGCTGCAAATGACTGACAAGGCTGAAAATGACTGACAAGGCTGCAATGCAGGGCTGCAAATGACTGACAAGGCTGCATTGATGGGCATTTAAATGTAAGTTTTTTTCTTTTAAATTCCCTCCTAAAATTGGGGTGCGTGTTAAACGCTGGTGCGTGTTAAACCCCGGCGCATGTTATATGCCGATAAATATATATATATTTAACTTCATAAATAAAGATACACTTAGTTTAATTTTTTTCATACTTTCTTAAAGCCCTACTCCAAATTAATGATTTAAAAAAAAAAATACCCTGATAGGTTTAAACTGGCAATAAAACCAAAACAAAAAATGTAATATATTTGCAGCCCACCAATACTTAGATGTGGTGGCTGCATTTGTTTTCAGCTTTTTTTGGGGGGGGGGGGGGTTGCCGCTGTTTTCATTTGATGATCTGTCCAATAACACACCTCCTGTATTACAGTGCCCCCACTCTGGATGAAGGAGAACAGAGGCACAGCAGACATTGTTAATCTGAGGACAGAGGAGCGTTAGATGAACTAGCAAATTTAGATACACTGCCTAATTGAAGCCAAATTTCAGCTTTCACTGCAGTTACACAAGTAGTTACAGCAACAGTTTTTTTTTGGGGGGGGGGGGGGGTCTACATAAATAAATAAAATCTGATGATTGTAAGCATCCCAATCAGTGGTAAATGGTTTGTCTCAACACTCTTAACTGATACATCTATGGCGGAGCTTGTTCTGTTTAATAAAAGAATAGACTTACTGACTGGATTACCAGGGCTACTATTACGACTACTAATAACATTGGGGCAGCACAGTGGTGTAGAGGTTGGCACTCTCACCTAGCACTAAAAAGGGTTGCTGGTTCAGATCCCAACCATGACACTATCTGCCTGGAGTTTGCATGTTCTCCCTGTGCCTGCATGGGCTTCCTCCGGGCACTCCGGCTTCCTCCCACACTCCAAAGACATTCTGGTAGGTTAATTGGCTTCTGTCCAAAATTGGCCCTAGTGTATGAATGTAGGTAGAGGACCTTGGATTGTGGGCTCCTTGAGGGTAGGGACCAATGAGAGTGAAGAATGTATGTGTAAATTGATGGCACTATTTGGGTACCTTAATGAGATGCAATGTACAGGGATAGGGATAATTGTAGACACACACACACTCACTCAGGTTGAACTGGATGAACTGGTGTCTTTATTCAACCTTACTAACTGTAAGTTTTAGATACCCTACTATGGTGATCAGCATAAAAAAATAATTCTGAATAAGTGGACATTTTGTCCTCTGGGAGATTTATCATACATGAAGCCATACATGAAGCCAATTTCTGTGTAATTTCTGTTTCTAGAAAGTCTGAAGCTGCTCCTTGGATTTTGGACCTCTCTGTGGTTAGGCTGTGAAAAATTCTCAGACATGTGGTATCACCACACAGGAGTAGCAGAATGTGTTTTGGGGTGTGATTCTAAGTATGTTTGCTCTGGGTTTTTTAAATATCTTTTTAATTAACAATTTTGTGTAAAAATCTATTTTCATTTTCTGTCCTGCATTTTCCATAAATTTGTAAATTGATAAATTACATTTTCAAAAGACTCACTGTGTCTTTCATTTTGCTTTCTAAAATGTGGTCATTCTGTAAGTATCTCTACTGTTCTGGCACTTCAGGGACTCAAGAAATATGATAGGTAGTCAGGAAATTAGATGCATAATTTATGTTCCTTGAAAGCCCAAAGGTGCCCCTTGGATTTTGGGCCCCTATATGTATCTAGGCTGTGAAATAGTCTCACACATGTGGTACACCATGTTTGGGAGGCATAGTAGAATGTGTCTTGGGGTGTAATTGTAAGTATGCCTATGCTGTGTGTTAGAAAAAACATGTTAAAATGACAACTTTGTGAAAAGATGTATTTTCTTCATTCTCCAAAATATTGTAACAAATATTACAACTTCAAAAAATTTACTGTGCCTCATATTAAATACCTTGAACTGTCTACTTTCCAAAAGGGGGTAATTTTGGTGAGTATTTGTACTTTCCTGGCAAATTGGGCCTCAAGAATTGAGATAGGCAGTCAGCACATCATGACCGATTAATTTTTAAATATACAACGTAAAAAACATAATTTGTAGACTGTATGACTTTCTTGCAGACTGATTTAGGTTATTTTTACCAAAGAAATGTAACGGAATACATGTTGGCCTACATTTATGAAGAAAGATAATTTTTTTTCCCCAAAATATTATAACAAAAACAGATTAAATATCAAAGATATAAACACAGGCAGAGGGGCTCAACCAGTCATAAAGTCTGGTAGTTCAATTTTCTTAGGTACAAACAAATGATATGCACTCACAAGCCTAAGGAGTTCAGGGTATGTCACTGTCTGCAAAATTTGGACCAAGGATCGATGGCTTGCCTTTATCACAGTAAGAAGAAGGGACTCCTCTGATGCAGGGAACCCACTGAAGCCGTTAGTATGCAGGGAACCTCAGAAGCCTCTCAAGCCATCATTGTGTTTTCAGGGAACTCGCAAAGGCTACTGGAAATAGCATATCCCAGTTTCCTTTGTATACCATGGCTTTCGACAATGGACTTGTCTAGATACATCAATCAAAGGTCAGCAATCGCTTTCACAAACATTCTCTTCTCCGTGAATGCTTTGTACACTTTTTTTTGCTTTTGAACATGCAAGAGCATGTGTACACTGCCTAGTATGCATGGAGAAAATATTTTCTAGTAAACAATATTGATAGAGGAATGTGCATCATATATGCACCAAATATTTTGTGAATCAGGCACAAATGCATGTGTGAAATCAAGTTTTTTTAAATTAAAACATTTGTTTATCTTTATACTATCATTACATTATTCAGGTTACGTGTATTTCAAATATTGCTTGTCTTCATCCACTGGTTTCAAAGTCCTATAAAGAGTCAATTTTCCTCAGGTCTGCTCTGCCTGTGCAGAACATCTAAGTTGATTCCCCCAAAAACATGACACATATTTAGATAGGGCAAAAAGCATTTGATGGGATATTTAGCATTGGTGGGTGCCTGCAACTGGGATGTGGATATCAAAAATATTTACACTTGTAAATGTAATCTGTGCAATGTAAGCTTCCTTCACCATTATATTAGTTTTTAAGTTTTGAAATGCATGGACCACACAGAAACCGATGAGCCATCTTTCCAACCATATGTCGTTATTCTCATATGCTTAATGAAGTGTAGTACCTCCTTCCAGGCATATTATCATTAGCTCAGGTTTTTAATATTGTCAAGAACATTTTGTATTTCAGAAGACATTACCTCAAAACAGTGCGGTCCAAATTCTATTATTAGTTTAGTCCTCATAGTTCATTCCACTCAAACTTGCCAATTCTATGAATTCATAATTTAGCAATAAGGTGCAATGTGACTTGTTGAGAAAAATACTGACTATGAGGGGAATAAAATGTTACACAAAGAATTTCCACAATCATTAAAGTAAGCCGGTAGTAAAAAAAAAAAAAATAGCAAACATGGCACACAGATTTAGACACCTTAGGGTGCCAGGATATGCTCTCCCAAAAACTTACACAGTAAGAACATGTCCCTCCAACCTAGCAAATAACATTGGTCAGACCACTTAATAGTGCAAACAAACCACAACTGCCCCAACCTATTAAAGTGGTTGTATAGTCTTTTTTAGAACTTTGTAATAAACTATAATAAGGCTTACCTGTATGTAAAAAAAAATTCTCCTAAACCTGTATGGTTTAGGAGATATTCCCCTCGCAATGCGCCTCTGACTGCAGCGGCAAATGCGCACAGGGGATTCTCGGCAGAAAGTCCAGCAGACGCCGGACCCTGTCTGAGAGAAATCTCCCATGCGCATGCACGGGAGTGACGATACTGCGGCTCCGGCCACTTACATACCCGGAAGACACGCCGAGGGAACATGTCAGCTCCCTCGGCGTGTATCGGGGGAGATGTCGGGACATCGTTGTAAGGTGAGTATTTCATAATGAGCTAGTATGCGGTGCATACTAGCTCATTATTCCTTTTCCCTTGCAGGTCAAAAAAAAAAAACCTCAGCGGGTTTACTACCACTTTAACTGGCCTTAACAGCAAGGAGCACATGGAACGGCTTGAGCTGGGAATTTCTCTTTGTGTTTGTTTGCCGTGCGTCACCCCTTCCATGTGCTCCTTGCTGTTAACCCTTTAAGTTTCTGCTCCACCGTTTGGTAGAGTGCATTTTGAGTCACGCTAACTCATTGAAAAATGTGGACTTTAAAGGGTTAAGGCCACTTGGGGCAATTGCTGTTTGTTTGTACTGTTAGAATACTGGCGAGGGGGCACACTGGACACATTTACTGTCATTGTGCTATTTGCTGGGTGTCCAGTGCACCCCTGTGCCTTTAAGGAGGAGTGGGTTACCTGCAGGCAAACCTGCCCTTAATCTATACATTACTATATATGCGATCCTACTATGGAGATGTTATGATAGTCAATGAACAGCTCTGTACAATTCAGAAAATTCTGGTTCACTGTTCTTCTGCCTCTTTCTCAGTAATGCTGTGCAAGGTATTGCAGATGGACAATATTAAGACCATAGGTGTGCACAGCCTATTGCATTAGGGTGTGCACCCCAGAGCTCAAACACACATACCTTTCTCTGCAGCCTCAGTGATCTGTGCTGAGCAGCCTCCTGTTCATTCACAGACTGAAGCATAGTAAACACCGTTTACTATGCTTCAATCATGAATGAATACAGTGAGTGAGTGTGCTCACTGGGTTCAATTAGCAATGGACGGGGTCGGTAAATTACATATTTACTAGCCCCTTCCTTTACTCTACATTCTGAAACATTCTCCACAGCAGTCGGGGTAGAAAGGAGAGGAGAGAAGCCAGCATCACTGCGGGGTGGGGGGGACAACACAGGAGAAAGCAGTAGGGGGAAACGGCACCACACATAGTGATTAGGGTGTGCCCAGGCACCTGGCACACTCCCTGCACATGCCTTCAGGTACTTATACCGGGTACTTATACCACTTGTATATAAATGAATAGGTAACTGGGTTAAAAGAGACTTTCATTGAAAGAATTTGAAGGCTGCCTCTCTTCTGAATTCTAGTTTCCTGGCTGCCATGCAGATCCTATGGCTCCAATAGTTTCTGAGGCACAGACCTGGAACATGTATGTAGATCAAGGATTCTCACTTCACTCTGACTTTATGAATTGTAGGCTTGTTCTGGGTCAGTGACTGAGGAAGTATTCAATCAAGATGGCTTGGTGTCAAAACAAGCCTACACACCTTATTGGCTGACATATTACACGGCAACTGTATGTAACGGAAATAGGTGTTACACTACTATTTACCAAAATGTATTTTTAGCTGCTTGTGTATAGGTAGTTAGGTAGTTATACTGTATAATTCATTGAATCTGACAGTAATAAAAACAGCGGTTATGGAACTATTTACTCTTTGGTGCCCTGAATTTTTATTTTTTATTTGTGGATTGCCCAGGTAACAAGCAAGGCACAATTCATGCAGAAAGAACCTATTGGACAGAAAAAAAAATCAGTATGGCTTAGTGGTTAAGGCTAGGTTCACACCATAGCGATGCGGGAACGCCGCGAATCCGCGGCGTTTTCCCGCATCGCATGCCTCCCGCCGGCAGTTCACACTGCCCTATGTGGACTGCTGGGAGTGTCAATGAAATCTTAATGACACCCCCAGACCAGTCCGCATATCGCAGTGCGATCTGCAAATTCGGACAGGAATCGGATCGCATGGTGTGAACACCCATGCGATCCGATTCTGCTGCGGACCAAAAAAAGGGTCCTGTGCGAGTTTGCGGCGGGTGCGATGCGAATTCAGCCATACTATCTGTATGGCTGAACTCGCATCGCACAGACAGATCGGATGTGATTTGCACTGCAGTGCGGTGCGAATCACATCCGGGTCTCCCACCCGCAGCGGTGTGAACCCAGCCTAACACCTCTACCCCACAGCAATAGGGTAATCGGTTTGAATCACAAGCATGGCACTGCCTGCAGTTTGTATGTTCTGCATATGCGAATTTCCTCCCACACTCCAAAGACATGCTGGTAGGCAAATTGGCCCTATTGTATGAATATGAGTTAGGGATCTTAGATTGTAAGCCCCTTTGATGGTAGGGTGAAAGTAAAGTGTTGTGTAAATAGATGACACTATATAAGTACCTGTAATATACAAATGCTTTTGTAAAAGAAAAAAAAAAAAAAGACATTTGCCGACTACACATGGAGACTGAACAGAGAACATCTTCTAAGCACTTGCTATATAATACTCTTACTTTTTGTCTCTGCTGATTATCATTCCTATGCACATTCCTTCCTGACCTTTCTGTTGGCCTCTGTGCATGCAAACCTGGTTTGTCCTGCAAGCATTACGCAGTGCAAAACAAGATAAGACAAACATTGAAAACTGAAACTCAAAGCAATCTGTTGCAATGCATGGACAACAGGACACTCCAAGTCCTATGTAGCTTTTTTGGACAGCTATATAATTTAAGGCTCACATGACCACTAAGTTCCCTAGGTTATATTAAGCCTAATGACATAACTCAGTCTTACCAATGAGCTGCTGCTGAGGTCAGAAGGAAATAATGGACCTTGGAATGCATGAAAGGTTACAGTGGGCTAAAGAAAAGCAATCGTGGACTGTGGATGACTGGATGAAAGTGATATTTAGCGATGAATTACGAATTTGCATTGAGCAGGGTGATAATGCTGGAACTTTTGTTTGGTGCCATTCCAATGTAATGTATGAAGATGACTGCCTGAAAAAAACATGCACATTTTTATAATCCCTGATGATACGGGGTTGCATGTCAGGTAAGGGGGGAGATGACAGTCATTAAATCATCAATAAATGCACAAGTTTATATTGAGATTTTGGACACTATTCTTATTCCATCGATTGAAAGGATGTTTGATGATGATGATGACAATTTTTCAGGATGTAATCTAATGCAGATGTTTGTTTTAGAACTGCAAAGTACATAGTGGTTCAATAATATTTTCCTCAGAATTAAGTGATTCCATATTTCTTTTCCTCTGCTTGATATGCAAAACTGACTACAGTTTGCTTTTTTTTGCTTTTTTTTTTATTGTTTCTTAAAGCCAGAAGGTTGGAATGGTAAATTAAAAAAGTTATGAGCCATGTCTGTGATTAGTTGTTGTTTTTTTTTTTTTTTTACACAGTTAAGCAATTGAATGAACATTTTCCAAGAGTAGTGATTACATACTTTTTGCTAGGGGTTGTAGAAGGCCTATTGAACATCCATACAGTGAGCACAAGGGGGTTGATTTTCTAAAACTGGAGAGTGCAAAATCTGGTGCAGCTTTGCATAGAAACCAATCAGCTTCCAGTTTTGTTTTTTTTCTCAAAGCCTAACTGAGCAAGCTGAAGTTAGAAGTTGATTGGCTACCATGCAGAGCTGCACCAGATTTTGAACTCTCCAGTTATAGTAAATCAACCCCACAGAGTCGAAATAGCACAACATTGCTGGAGCTAATTGCCAAAAATCAAATATTATTATTATTATTATTATACAGGATTTATATAGCGCCAACAGTTTGCACAGTGCTTAGTACACTTACAATACAAATCAATGCAGGAGGGATCAAAGGGCCCTGCTCGTTAGACCCCTTTCACATTAAGGTGTTTTTCAGGTGCTTTTGGGCTAAAAATAGAGCCTGTAAAGCGCCTCAAAAATGGCTTCCCTGCAGTCTCAATGTGAAAGCCCAAGTCCTTTCACACTGGGGCAATGAGCTGGCAGGATGTTAAAAAAAACTTCTGCAAGCAGCATGGGCGTCCGCAGGTAGGGGCAAGGGGGGTCAAGTGCCCCCCCCCTGGAATCAGGGATGAGATCTTAAATTCAACACAGTTCCATCCCTATCGGGGTGCGGGCAGCCCACACCCATGTGCAACCCGCCAGTGGGGTGACACCATCAAGGTTCTGCCAAGCCCCCCTATCAGTGTAGCGTGACTGCGGGCTCTTTTCCGTGCTCAGTCCAGCAGAGAATTCGGCAGCGGTGCTATCAGGTTTACCCCGGTCACCCCCTCTTTTCTCCTGTCAGGGAGAAGAGACGACAGCTCTCACCAGGTTCCTCGCCCAGCTTCCTGCCCGCTCTGTTCCTTCCCTATTGGCCATAACTGTTCCTGCCCGCTCTGTTCCTTCCCTATTGGCCATAACTGAGGGCCAATCAAAAGAGACTAGGAGAGGAGAGAATCATAGGACATGTAGTCCCATAGATTGGTGGCCCCATTTTCCACAGGGAGGAGGATACAGCTTGATCGAGAGATTGAGATACTGTAGCCTGGGAAAAAAGCTGAGGGAGAGGGTGCTACAGGAAAAAGAACAAGGATTGTGCTGGGCAGAAGCCATAGAGAGAGAGCCACGCTGCCCAGCGCCACCAGAGAGAGTCATGCTGTCCAGCACCACCAGAGAGAGCCATGCTGCCCAGCACCACCAGAGAGAGAAAGACTGAGTCACTGCCAGGGTACATACATGCTACACTACTGACCAGAGTCGCCCCCGTGGCGCGTGAGCGATCTTCCAGCCGGAGGGATCACTGGTGTTGTTTCGCTGGGTCTGGTAAGAGGGCCTGTTGGCCATTATCCATTACCTATCCTAGGGATTGTACTAAGTCTGCAGTCTCTGACCATGATAATCTGATAATGACATTGTCGAAAAGGGGCAGCGCATGGGTGACCCTAAAATTATGCCCCCCCTTGAAAAAAGTTCTGCGGATGCCCATGGCAATCAGCATCTTTGTAGTGGTGAAGGAGAGGTGTATACACAGCTCTTAAACTGCTCCTGGCCTTTGAAATGAATGAGCAGCGCAGTGGTGCTTTGCAGGTCATTTTAACCCTTTTTTGGCTGCTAGTGGGGGTTAAAAAATTATGGTAAAGCGCCGCTGCGGTGGCGCTGCCCCTTCATTTCAATGGGCAGGAACGGTTTAGGCTTATAGCTCTCCTTCACTGCGCCAAAAATGCTGCTTGCAGGAGTTTTTTTAACGTCCTGCCAGCGCATCGCATCAGTGCGCTTTACTGTTGATGCTGTCGATGCCCCAGTGTAAAAGCAGCCTTCGAGCTTACAATCTAGAAGGGAGGGTCAAGTCGAACAAAAGGTAATAACTGTGGGGGGGGGGGGGGGGTGAGCTGATGGAGAAAATGAAAATACAGTTGTGTGGGTAGGGTAGGCTTCTCTGAAGAGAAGGGTTTTCAGGGATAGTCTAAAAGCTAATAGAGTAGGAGATAAGCGGACAGATTGGGGTAAGGCCTTCCATAGGATTGGAGAGGCTTTGGAAAAGTCCTGGAGGCGAGCATGGGAGGAGGTGACGAGGAAGCAAGAGAGCAGGAGGTCTTGAGAGGAATGAAGAAAACGAGTAGGTTGGTATTTAGAGACTAGGCTAGTGATGTAGCTGGGGGCTAAATTGTTGACAGCTTTGTAAGTAGTTGTTAGTATTTTGAATTTAATTTGTTGGGTGAGTGGAGGCCAGTGGAGGGATTGACAGAGAGGGGTAGCAGACACAGAGTGATTGGTAAGATGAATGAGTCTGGCAGCAGCATTCATGATGGATTGAAGAGGTGATAGACTATGTAGAGGTAAGCCAATGAGAAGGGAGTTGCAGTAGTCGAGGCGGGAGATGACCAGTGAGCTGAGGGGTAGAGAAATAGATTTGGGTGTCGTCAGCTTAGAGATGGTATTGGAAGCCATGGGAGGCTATCAGGTGACCCAGGGAGGAGGAGTAGATTGAAGGCAACTCCCAATTGCAATAGAAATATAACCACCATCTTCTCTAATTCCAGCCAGGGGCCCTCCAGACTTCTTAGGGGGAGAGGCCTCTCCGCTTGCCAAATACCCATATTTACTGTAAACTACTTTTGATCTTGTAGGCATTTGACAAGTGGAGAGGCCTCTCCCTCTCAAAGGTCTGGCGGGCCACCCGGTTCTTGGGCTGCATCACTCCTTTACAGATGTCAGGAGGAGGCTCAGAGAAAAGGAATTAAAATATAGCATGCTTACCACCCGGTTCTTGGGCCGCATCACTCCTTTACAGATGTCAGGAGGAGGCTCAGAGAAAAGGAATTAAAATATAGCATGCTTTACCCTAGCCAACTTTGAGTGCAATACAAGGGTACAGTTACATTTTTTGATACCCCGCAAGATGCCTGTGACTGGCTGGATAATAACCCATTATGTCTATCTAAGATTGCTCTCCTTCTATGGCACCTGCTGATTTCTTTATTCATTTCTGAACTACTGAGGGCACAGAATAGTGCTTTCTCCATGTGCTTTTTGCCCTAAAAGTTTGCAGAGTGCAGTCCATCTTAGAACTGTAAGTCTCTTAACACTCCTTTTCCGTATACTTAACACATTTGCCCTGTGGTTAGAACGTTGCAAAGTCTCCCTTTGTTTGGCAAGGAGTCTCGTGCTGGAGATGCCAGTTTTCATCTAGAACTGCTGAACTTTTGACACCAATGGTTTTTTAGTTTCTGGGATCAAGCTGCATACCGGATGTTTTTTAGTTTAATAGTTTCTGGTATAACAGCAGGTGGGAGGTTTACTGATCAGCTCCAGGTATTATATATGAATGTGCACCAATCATAGCCAGGAAACACATGTCTTTCTGTAAGTTTTATCATTCTATGTCTTGGTCACTAGCATGTCACTATCTGTTTTCCTACGTTGTAAATTTTTCAATGGATAGCAGGCTTTTGATAGTATCTTGGAATGTGACGGGTTTCAACAACAAGTTTAAGTTGGCGGCAGTATCTTAAACATGTTAAGCCACATATTGTCCTCCTACAAGAGACACACCTTGAGGGGAGTAAAATTCTGTCCCTACGCAGACCCTGCATTCAAAAGGCCTTTTACTCTAATTATTCCACATATGCTAGAGGGGTCTCCAAATCAAGGGGGTCGGTATGTGGCTGTGATACTGGACATTTATTATCATAAAATAATTCTGGTAAATGTTTACTTACCCTCTCCTTTTAACCACTTCCCGACCAGCGCACGACGATGTACGTCGACAGAATGGAACGGGCAGGCATATTGGCGTACATGTACGTCCAATATTCGTTGCCGCCGTGCCATCGGGAGCGTGCCGGCGGCGGCGCGCTCCCGCGCTGGTCAGGACCCCCGTGAGTCCGGTCGCGGGACCCGCGGACTCGATCGCCGCGGGCATCCCCGCGATCGTCTCACGGAGCGGCCGAATGGAGGAAATGCTGTATAAACAACATTTTTCCATTCTGCCTAGCAACTAGTGACGCTGATCTCTGCTCCATGTGATTGGAGCAGAGATCAGTGTACACTAAATGAAAGCCCAACCCCCCCACAGTTAGTAACACACCCCTAGGAACACTTAACCCCTACACTGCCACCCACTGGTTAACCCTTTCACTGCCAGTGTCATTTACACAGGAATCACTGCATTTATATAGCAGTGATTACTGTATAAATGACAATGGTCCCAAAAATGTGTCAAAAATGTCCGATGGGTCCCCGACAATGTCGCAGTCACAATAAAAATCGCAGATCGCCGCCATTACTAGTAAAAAAAATAATAATAAAAAATTATTAATAAAAATGCTATAAAACTATCCCTATTTTGTAAACGCTATAACTTTTGCGCAAACCAATCAATAATCGCTTATTGCAATTTTTTTTACCAAAAATATGTAGAAGAATACGTATCAGCCTAAATTGAGGGAAAAAAATGTTTTTTTATATATTTTTGGGGAATATTTATTATAACAAAAAGTAAAAAATAATGAGTTTTTTTCAAAATTGTCGCTCTATTTTTGTTTATAGCGCAAAAAATAAAAACCGCAGGGGTGATCAAATACCACCAAAAGAAAGCTCTATTTGTGGGAAAAAAAGGACGTTAATTTTGTTTGGGAGCCACGTCGCACGACCGCGCAATTGTCTGTTAAAGCGACGCAGTGCCGAATCGCAAAAAGTGGTCTGGTCTTTGACCAGCAAATTGGTCCGGTCTGAAAGTGGTTAAAGTGCAATTGCTGTATGACTTGATGGTTACTTTGGCACCTTATGTCCATTTACCCTTGTTACTCATGAGGGATTTTAATGCCATTTTAGACCCTATACTGGGCTCATCCAATGTTTATATGCAATTGTTGGTTCATGCTCCTATGTATATCCAGGATTTCTTGGTATGCATGGGAGCACGGACCTTCAATTTGATCTTTTATTCAAGTCTCCAACCGGATGCTCCTTTGGGGCTGAAGTTTGGTGATTGATTGGGCTGTGTTTTTACTACTGATTATCACCTCCCCCAGAACACATGTAACTATTGGGCTGGTCTATTTAAGATCTATCAGTTGTTTCAGTCGTCATAATTAGGCACAAGATGTATGTGTGAAACGTGGCTATGTGACCACAGTTTGGTGTCGTTGGTGTTATCTTTGTAAATAAAATAAAAGGCAATTGAAAGTTCTGAATGTACAGCCATTTCTTTCTTCTTTCCAAGTTTCCCATGGAGGCGGGCCAGGGCTGGCACTCCACGAGATGTTCCTACCAGCTTTATTTTCATACAATTGGAGAAGCAGTTCTTTTTCTTGCATCAATCATAGCCAGGAAATGCATTTCTTTCTGTGAGTTTTATCATTCAATATCCTGGTCACTAGCATGTCACTATCTGTTTTCATACATTTAAAGTTTTTTCAATGGATAGCAGGCTTAAGGTAGTATCTTGGAATGTGAGGGGTTTGAACAACAGATTTAAGGGGGCGGCAGTGCTCTGGTATCTTAAACATGTTAAGCCACATATTGTCCTCCTGCAAGAGACACACCTTGAGGGGAGTAAAATTCTGTGCCTATGCAGACCCTGGATTCAAAAGGCCTTTCACTGTAATTATTTCACATGTTCTAGAGGGGGGTCTCCATTTTGGTCAGCAAAGCTGTCCCCAGTGCATGGTTCACCAGTTGTTTATGAATCAGGGGAGTCGGTATGTGGCTGTGATACTGGACATTTATTATCATAAGACATTGCAGGTAAATGTTTACTTACCCTCTCCTTTCCAAATGCAATTGTTGTATGACTCAATGGTTACTTTGGCACCTTATGTCCATTTACCCTTGTTACTCATGAGAGATTTTAATGCCTTTTCAGACCCTATACTGGACTCATCCAATGCCAATAGGCCAGCCTCAATAGACCTCTGCTCCTGGGCATCCATGTCAGGTCTGACTGACCTATGGCGTTGGAAGCATCCAAATGTCATGTCCTATTCCCATTTATTTGCAACGCATAAATCCTCAGCTAGAATTGATTTGGCATTTGCCAATGTTCCTCTACTAAGGTATTTGCATGATTCAAAATATTTAGCTGGGGGGACATCTGATCACAACCCACTCTCTGTCACCCTGACTCTCCCAGCCAGAGAGGGTGGTTGCAGGAGGATCAGGTGTCCTCCCAAGTACTATCATCCATTGAGATATACTGGTTAACCAATATGGACTCAGCCCTGCCGTCATTGGTGTGGGATGCATTAAAAGCTGTGGCCAGGGGGGAGTGTATCTCTGCAATTAAAGCAGCCAGGAAGGACCATAACCAAAAGAGTGAGCTCCTCCTGGCTAAGGAAAGAGAAAGTGCAAGTGTGCATGCTGACTCCTCATCAGAGGTTACATATGCATCTCTGCTGGAGATGTAGCATTCCTTGTCACTGCATTTTACGAATCTTGCTCATACTGGGTGGCAGGCTGAGTCTATCTTTGCTGAAGGTGACAAGGATGGAAAACTCTTGGCTAACTTGGTGACAGACCAAAAAACTCCTGTTTGTATACCTGTTATAAAAAAATTAGGGTGGGACACTGGTTACGGACCCAATCGGTATTTTGGAGGAATTTTTGCTCTATTACTCTTCCTTATATCCTTCTATCCCTTCCTATGACCCTCATGCCTTGGACTTTCTGAATGTGCTCTCCCTTCCTAGACTATCAGAATCTGCTATAGCTCTCCTAGATGATAGTATTTCAGTGTGGGAAATTGAAGCAGCCATACTAGCTTTTCCACCCCAGAAGGCCCCGGGTACAGATAGCTTCCTGGCAGACTTCTACAAATGATATATGAAGCAATTAGCCCCTAGACTAAATAGGCTTTTCACTCACTGCTTGGAACACCGGACCCTTCTAGCATCAATGATGGAGGTATTTTTGGTTCTCCTCTTGAAGCCAGGTAAGGACCCACAGGAATGTTCTTCATTTTTTTTTGCTTATTTATTACATTTTTCAAAGCATACAAAAACAATTGTACATTTCAACAGCAATAGCCAAAAAAAGAAGGCATAACATTATGCTTAAATGCAATAGATGAGAGATAATATAGGGAAACACAATGATAAGACATAGTGGTACACGTGATAGGGCTATGAATGTAAAATCAAGAGGCAACTGAACAGGAGCTATTTTATACAGACCAATGTGGTGTGCGTATAAGTTATAGTGTTATGGAACTTGAGGTAGCATCTCAGTTTTATTTTCAGAAACATCCCATTTCCCCCAGATTTTGGCAAATCTTGGCAGGGCGCCATTTATCATAGCAGCCAGGCACTCCATTCTGCATATATCAGCTATGGCTGATAGAAACTACATAAAAGTAGGAGAGGTTGACAGCCAACACTGACATGTTTGGCCGCTAGCAAAATAATAGCCATCAATCTTCTAGTAGCTTTGGGCATATCCAGGAGTGGGAGGCCTAAAAGAAGATGTGTGGGGTTTAAGGGGATAGGTACTGTATATCTAGGACCTTTTCCAGGAGGTTATGAACTTGTGTCCAGAAGGGTATAAGTCCAGTGCATTTCCCAAAATATATGATAACGGGTACCTAAGGATTAACCACATCTGCAACATTGCCCAGATGATGTCAGCTTTTGAGAAAGCAAAAAGTCTGGAGTCCTATACCAGAACATAAGTGTTTTGTAAGCAGTCTCTCTCTGTGCCACACACCATTAAACTTTAGATGTAGAATCCCATAGAATCCCATATTTTACCCCAGTCCCGAGGGATATAGACTGTTGTAGAATATGGGACGATTTCCTCATGTATGCATGGCTGTTTTCAGTTGGGGGGTAGCTGTATGTAGGATTTTATAGATAGATGAGATCAGGTGGGGTTCATAAGGGCCTTTTGAGCATAACAGTTCAAATTCGGTTATCATGTCTAAAGTTATATGGTGGTGGAAAAAAAAATTATTTGTAAAAAAGAGTAAAAAAGAGATTTTGGAATTTTATGTTTGCATTGTAGGTCAGAGAAGCAAAAGAGTTTACTTGTCACAGGATATACCAAGTGGCGTAACTGAAATATACCAGTTTGAGTCCATGGTAACATAAGGTTACAGGATAAACTGGGATTTACGGGTTGCATAGGATGTTCACAAGTGGCGAGCATGGAGAAGAGAGAGAGTATCTACCTGAGCAACGTTTCCAAATAAGAAATGTGAATAACATTGGGTTGAAACATACACTTCGCATTTGAGAGATTTGTCAGAGGATAGCAATAACATGCAGCATGGGTGAGCGGGAGAGGTGATCCCATTTCAATCTCAGACCATCTGTTTGGGGCGTACCTGGACGTCCAAGAGGCAATGGCTCTCAGGTGTGTAGCAGAATAATATTTTAATAGGTCAGGAGCTCCCAAACCTCCCCTGGTTCGTAAAGCCTGGACCACCAAGCTTGCTATTCAATGAGAAGTGTTGTTCCATATAAAATTCAGGAAATTTCTCTGAAGTGCTTTCAGTTGGGGCATAGGGATCAATACTGGTAGTGTCTCAAAGAGATACAGCAGTTTAGGGAGTACTGACATTTTGAAGACATTGATCCTCCCAAGAAGGGAGGGGGGAGATTTGACCATGTTTTCAATAATCTATTCATTTCTGTAAATAAGGGGGGAAATTGGCCTGAAAAAGTGTGGCATATGAGGGAGTTAAGTGAACACCCAGGTATTTAAGTGAGTGGGTCCATTGGGATATTGCTAGGGAGGGCTTCAGTTTTAGACAAATTAACTTTAAATCCTGAAAGACTACCGAATGAATGTAGGGTGTCACGGAGTGATGGAAGAGAGATATGGGCATGTGTTATTGTCAATAGGATGTCATCCACTAATAAGGACAGCTTGTACTCTCTGTGTCTCAGCATCACCCCTCTTATATCAGGGTGGGATTGAATGTCTGATGCCAAAGGTTCTAAGTATATAGTGCAAGGGTGATAAGGGGCAGCCCCTTAGTGCCGTTACTTAGGGGAAATAATGCAGACAAATGGGAGGCAAGCTGCACTTGGGAAGTAGGTTTAGAATATAATGCCTTAAGGGCCTGCATAAATGGACCTGAGAACCCATATTTGGATAGTATGGCAAACATGAATGACCAATTTAAGCGGTCAAATGCTTTCTGATCATCCAAGCTTAACACTATGGCAAGTCGCTTAGTTTTGGTTAGAGGTCAATAAGGTCAATAGTACATCTGGTGTTGTCTCCCGGATGTCTAGTAGGGACAAAACCAACCTGGTCTTTGTGCATTAGCGAAGGGAGCAGTAGGGACAATCTATTTGCCAGGATTTTCATGAAAATTTTATAATCAGAATTTAGTAGAGCGATGGGGTGGTAGATATCAGGAATCGTCGGGTCTTTGTTTGGTTTCGGGATGACCATAAGAAAAGTATGTAAAAACTGTTGGGGTATGTTCCCAATCAGGGAGGCAAACAAATTTACCATGTGGGCAGCGTGAGTCTGGAAGAACGTCTTATAATAGGAGTAGGGGAGTCCGCTAGGGCCTGGAGACCTATGTGATGGTAAATAATTAATAACCTCAGTAGTTTCCTCTGCAGTTATAAGTGCATTTAGCATAGAGCAGTTGTAGGGAAGCAACACAAATATTACATTTCTCTTCTGTGAACTGAGAGTTTCGGTTTGTGGGTAAACACTTATAATTTTTTTTTTAGAATTCACCAAATACTATAGATAATATGTTGGATTTCCATTGGGTTGTAGCAGAAAGTCAGGAATAGAGACAAAGGGGCGTGACTTAATTTAATGGACCAGCATTCTATGAGGCTTGTTAACATATTCATAACATTTTTGTCTGGCCCATAACAAGGACTTCGAGAATTTACTTAAATTTAGTGATTTAATACGGTTACAAAGAAAGACTGCAGCAAGAAGGCGATCCACATTTGGGGAGTTGAGAAAGCGTTCCTCCGCTGCAGACAGGTGGGCTAAAAGAGAAGAGCGAGGAAGAGTAGATTCACACTTTAGGCGAGATCCAGAGGAGATACTGAAAAAAGCCTTATGGGTTTCCCACAGAGTGGAGGTCTCAGATACTGTACCCTCATTGAGTTGAAAGAATTCAGTCAGTTTTTGTTGCAAGGGAAGCTTGACATCAGGAATATTAAGGAGGGATTCATTAAGCATCCAGAGCCTATAACAGAGGACATGTTAGTCCTATGTTGGGCTCTCCCTAGTACGTAGCCCTTGTACACACGGTCGGACATTCCGACAACAAAATCCGTCGGATTTTGTCTGACAGATTTTGTCCGAAACTGGTGTTGCATACACAACTGTCGGACAAAGTTTTTGGAAAATCCGATCGTTCAGAACGCGATGACGTTATTTAGTTACGACGGGACTACGTTCAGGCTAGTAGCCAATAGCTTTGGTCTCGTAATTTGATCTGAGCATGCATGGCACTTTGTCTGATCGGAATTCTCTACAAACGATCGGACAAACTCCGATCAGGTCATGTTGTCGGAAAATTTTATAGCACAGCTCTAAAACTTTGTCGGTCCGATATTCCGATGGAAACAGTCCGATGGAGCCCACACACGGTCGGATTATCCGACAACATGGTCCGATCGGACATTTTCTGTCGGAATGTCCAACCGTGTGTACAAGGGCTTAGAAATCACAAGATCACGGTGTCACTTCAGAATAAGCTAATGCAACGGAGCATTCATTGAGCTAATCCCTTTGGTGGAATCAGAGGCCACCACCGGACCCTCCTGCTACACACTGGCCTGTGTGTTACTTTCTCCTGAGCACTGTGTTCTGCGCGATACTCACCAGACCAATGGTCTGTGCAATATGGACTCCTGAGCCCTGCACCATGTGCAATATGCATTCTTGAGCCCTGCACTCTGTGCATTATCCACTGCCCAGCCTTTATGTATATACATATGCGCTCTGTATGCTGGGCTATATACACTATAACTTACTCCTGATCAATGTACTCTTTTTGATATGTATTACTTTTGTTAATTATAGTTTATTGTCTCCACAGTTGCTGGTTGACAAGTAGTAACTAATTATTTTATGAAGTTCTTAAAGTGAATGTAAAGTTTTTTTTGTTTTGTTTTTTGGAATTGCACAGAGCAGCTGTGAACCTCCTCTTTTTGGGTCTCCTGCCAGCGCTCTTGACCCTTCCCCTTTGCCCAGTGCCCCCCATGGGAAGCCACTTTCCATGGGGGGCACCCCGCCCCAACCCCCCGCTCCCGCATCACTGGCTTTGATCAACAGCACTGGGAGCCAATGGCTCCTAGTGCCCCAGTAAAGCCAGGGAGACCCGGAAGTGAGGAGAGAGAAGAGCTGCAGATGTGCACAGCCCTGGATTGAATGAGGGCTCAGGTAAGAAAAAGGGGAAGGAGGTGAGGGGGGATGCTGACACCTAAACATGTTTTACCTTAATGCAAGGAATACATTAAGGTAAAAAATGTTTAAGATTTACAACCACTTTAAGGCAGACTGAAAATCATATGTATAGAAAAATGTAATAAAAAAAAAAATATGGTGCTGAGTGTTGTACATGTCTGTTGGATTTTCACTTGTGGCACAGTGATTGAAGCATATTTTGTGGGCTCAAGGACTGTGGCATGTTTGCCTTGTGTACAATGAGTAAACTCGTTGTACACTTAACCATGCTCCTTTAGAACTCTACCACTGTTCATGCAATTGACCACAGCCCATCTGACACAGTACTACTCTCCTCCCAGGTCTGTGGAACGAGAAGTGAACACCCGCACAAGTTCTCTAATGAAAAAAAAAGCCTTATTTTAATCACCATTCACTACAAGTATATTATTTCAAATGACATTGTTTTAGATAGGGGGTTATTTACTAAAGTAAAATCCACTTTGCACTAAAAGTGCACTTGGAAGTAAAGTCGCTCTAGATCCGAGGGAGACATGCAAGGAAAAAACAGCGTTTTAGCTTGCACATGATTGGATGATAAAATCAGCAGAGCTTCCCCTCATTTCAGATCTACCCCTTAGATTTACAGTGACTGCACTTCCAATTGCACTTGCAGTGAATACTGGATTTGCTTTTTGTAAATAACCCCCAATGTCTCATTCTGTATCTTATTACTTTGTTACAAAATATTTATGCCAAACTGTACAAAAAACAGACTGTAATTAAGATGACAAATTACACTGTTAACTGGCATTTTAGATAACAGACCATAGCATAGACTTTGGCACAGTGATAGGTATCACTACATTTTTGTCTTGTACAATTTAAGGGTGACTCTATTGCTATCACTGCAGTGATATTGATCACAGATTCTATTATAATATTCTTACATACTTAACCCACATACCTGGTCATTATTGCTAGGAGATAATCTGAAATTTAGTTTTTCATCTTTTAAAGAACACCGGTGGCATGTTCACATGCATTTTCTAGCTCCTGGGTTGCATATCAAACATTTCCTGGTGCCTGTATACACTTTTAGGTTATTTCCAGGGAACCCCCCAAAAGCCCAAAACCCATTCTAACATATATAAATCACAAATGAACTTTGTTGATAAGGAAGAAATGGACATTTAATGGGTAAACATTTAATGGGTAAACAAGAGTGTGACTTTTTGAACTTTGGTCAGAATTTGCATAGTAGAAAGCCCTACGTTTTTGGGCTCATGAAGTGTTATGGAAACAAAGGGGGTTATTTACAAAAGGTAAATACACTTTTCACTTGAAAGTGCACTGAAACTGCAGTTGCTGTAGATCTGTTAGGGACATGCAAGGAAAATAAAAAACAGCATTTTAGCTTGCACATGATTGGATGATAAAATCAGCAGAGCTTCCCATTATTTCAGATCTTCCCCTCAGATCTAAAGCGAATGCACTTCCAAGTGCACTTGCAGTGCAAAGTGGATTCGCCTTTTGTAAATAACCCCCAAAGTGATGTTGCTACATGCACCTGAATGTATATACTATGCAGTCCAGAAGCCACTTTACTAGCAGATAAGTGCAGTTCAACACAGATGGTGTTAACGAGCCCTAAATATTTTTAGTCAGACATATGCAAATTATTACGACATGCCCTTCATATACTAAATAAATCCCTAATTTCAAGAATCTTTACTTCTGGTCACCATACAATTTTCTCCTTTCATATGACCCCCATCCAGTCAAATCGATTATAAAGAAAAAAAAAAAAACATCTCTATACTTGCCTGCTCTGTGCAATGGGATAGCAAAGAATGGCCCTACATCTCCTCTTCTAGGGCCCCCTGCTGGCATTCCTGCCTCCTCCTCTCTGTCCAGTGCCCCCACGGGAAGCCGCTTCCCATGGAGACACTCGTGTGCACTCGCTCACGAGCCCTGCACATCCAATGACACAGATAACATGACTCAGCCCCACCCCCCTCCCCCCCCCCCGCTCCCTTGTCACTTGCTTTGATTGACAGCACTGGGAGCCAATGGCTCCTGGTGCCCCAACAAAGCCAGTGAGGCCTGGAAGTGAGAGGAGAGAAGAGCTGCAGACGTGTACAGTGCTGGGTCGAATGAAGGCTCAGGTAAGTATAAGGTTGGGGTGAAGGGCTCAATTCGATGCCTAAACATTTTTTGCATTAAGATAAAAAAAAATTAGATTTTAGAAGCACTTTAATTTTTTGTGCTACAATGACAGATCTTACTAATAATAATGTCCTTGCAAAAAAAAAAAAAAAAACATGCAGCCATCAAATGCACAGCTTTATATATTTAGAATTTTTTGCTTTACTTTGTACTTTGTATAATGTTTCCTTATCATTAGATCTTTTTGAAAGACCTTCACAGATCGGTAGTATAAATACTGCGATCAAGTCTTCAGGCATCTACGTATGTGTTTGTCAGTTTGCATTTTTAAAAGCTCCAACATTCATCATTTTCTGTAACAAATAATTCCAGAGGGGCTGTGCAAGAAATGTACTGCATAGCCTGACGGAATGAAGAGATCTGTCTTTACATGCCGTGTGGTATTTTAAAGTAACTAAAGACGATGGGTGGATTACAGTTAAAACAATATTTGAACATAAATGATGCCTATACAAAAGACACAATAAATACTTCCTAGCAAGCATAGCTGCTTTGTAAATAGCAGAAGAAAGAAAGAATGAATGAATAAAAGTTCTTTTCATGCTGAAGGGTCTTTTTGTGAATTTATCTTTAGTGGCTTGCTTTCACTGCTCTGCTTTAAATCCTCAGTAACACCTCTGAAAATCCCCTGTTAACTCCTTCCCCTTTAAGCTTTTTGACTTTTTTTTTCTTTCACTGCAGGGCCAGGCAGAATCCTCATATGCCCCATCACCTTGCGGTCACACTCATCCACGTGGTTTACAGTATTTCAGACTTACATATACATCACTAACACAAAAAAAAAGGGGGTGAAAATGACTTCAATATTTTATGTTGGATAATGCAGATGCATAAAAACTTGTAACGTAGCCATCAGCTCTAGAGTCTTATTGGGCCAATCCAGTTTCCATAAACACAGTTCAGTGACAGAATAACACAACACTTACACCCAGCCTTTCACCGCTGACTTTTACAGTTTGAGCTAAGTAAAAGCAGCCTAAAGCAACATTTGTATTTATGTAATTGGTTATTTAATCCACTTTTGTCTTTAACTCTATGCAAGTCTCCCAGACGTTATTTAACTACTATTGATTTACTTGCAAAGGACAATGAACTGAGCAGAACTTCAGCCAACATTTTATTTTTAGTTCTGGATAGTGTTGAAAATAGACTTGTTTGTTACAATATTAATAGGGAAATGTTGGAAAAAAAGACATTCTAACCCAGTGATTCTCAACCACGATTCAGTGGAACCCTAGGGTTCCTCCAGAGGTTGCTAGGGGTTCCTTCAGCAATGGGAAATTTTTGCCTCTCAGATAAGTTCCCACTGACACCATTGATCTTTTTAGTTATCTATAAGGATGTATTTCTTCCCAATGACCACAAGTGTAATGGCCATTCCTCTCACTGACCATCACACTAATGTATTATGAGTTGTAGATTTCAAATTTTTAGCAGGGGTTCCTCGAGACCGGAGAACTCTTTCAAGGGTTCCTCTGTGTTGAAAAGGTTGAGAAAGGCTGTTCTAACCTCTTCTGCCCAACAAAAAAAATGTGATAAACATACTTACAAATATTGAATATGCAATATCACAAATACTGCCCCAATATTACATTTTACATTACTGCCCCAATATTAAATCTTGCACTTCAAAAAATTCTTTCCTGCTTTGAGCTTGGGTTCACACATATGCATGTCGAAATTGCGATGCAATTTAGGCATGCGTTTCTTTGTAAATACCATTCCGGTTTCTGTGCGATTTCAGTACAGGTGCGATTCTTCTGACTCTCTCTTTCTATCCACAACTGCCTCCCATTAAAATCAATGCAAAAATGCCTCCAGTTGATTTCAAAGCAAAATCACCTATTATTGACTTCAATACAAAGTGCCTCCTTTTGGCATCAATGCAAATTTTCCTTCCATTGGCTTCAATGCAAAATCGGCTTCCATTGACTTCAATGTAAAAACTCCCCTTTATTGACTTAAAGCAGAGTTCCAGTCCCCCAAATACTTTTTTTTTTTATATACTCCACCATACTTGTGTTCACATATACAGCAACATTTAGATAATGTCATATATTGTAGATTGTAAGGTCTAACGAGTAGGGCCCTCTGATCCCTCCTGTATTGATTTGTATTGTAAGTGTACTGTCTGCCCTCATGTTGTAAAGTGATGCACAATCTGTTGGCGTTATGTAAATCCTGTATAATAATAATAATAATAATAATAATAATAATAATATGTGTGCTCTTTGTAATTTATGTGAAATTAGTGGATTACTAACCAGATCTCCGAAGCAGGCAGGTTTCATGTCAGCTGTGGGCATCTGAAGCCCTCTTCTGTTTGTTTCTGAAATACGGTGCAGCTGGTTACCCAGCATGTACCTCCCTATTTCGTGCCTGCAAAGTAATGTCACTGCGCTGCGGTCTCTTTGGAAATAACCTGAGATTTAGTCACTAGGCGATTCACATGAATTACTTGGATAGATGACGCCAATATCCCAGTAGACATTGCACAACACCTAGTGACGTAATCGCCTAGGCGGCCACAGACCAAAATGGTGCAGAAGAAAAAAAGATTATTTACTTATAAAAAATAAAATTGCCATTTGTAAGAGTGTCCAGGTTGGCTATGAGATTGATTGCAGATGCACAAATTGGCTGGAACACCACTTTAAATGCAAAATTGCCTTCCATTCACTTCAAGGAAAAAACGCCTGTCAAGTGCAATCCTATGTGAACACTTATCTCCACAAGCCAGTATACTCTACCACTTTCAAATCTGGAATGCACACCTTGAAACTTGCACAGGATCTTTTTGTTAATCGCACTCAAAACGCAATGCATGAGGATCACATCTGTCTAAAACCACCTCAATAGGAACACATAATATCTAGCCTGTCATTTGAGTGCATTTGAAAATGTATCCATAATAACATATGTGTGAACCAGTGCTGACTGTAGAGATACTGATGTAGGCTTTCCCAATGCAGTTTGGACTTTGACTTTTGAGTCCTATGTTGTGCACACTAACCCCTATTAAACCCAACTACAGTATTACTGCAGGTAGAGCATATTTTTCCTATTTCCTTCATCATATACTTTTATACTATTTAGCAAATGTACCAGCCACTATATAGGCTTTATAATTATGGGATGCAACAAGAGCCTATGCGTTACAAACAGATAAAAAAAATGGGTTTCACCGGTCATCAGGTCATCTATAAATGTAAGTGAAGTTAACTGTTATACAATATACAATAAAGCCTAGATATAAGCAAAAGCCACATACAAGTAGGCTGTTTTCCTGTATTAATTGCTGTGTTATTTTAAAAAAAATAGTTCAAGGAGTAATAGCAAAGGTAACCAATTAACTGTTTTCATATGTTGGGATATGCTAAATTGCTAAGAGTTCCCAGTATTGGACAGATATCTCTGCACAATCCTAACTAAAAAATTGCCTTCACATGTTGGCAAGTAAATCTTATGCAGAACACAGTAAGTTATTATATAAAATCTTGGGGAAAATGTAGTCCAGATATCTACAGTAAGAATAGTAAAAGAATAGCAATCAGTCCTTTCCAGCAAAAGAACCTCTGAAAACAAGGCTCAATTACATGGAGGCATATTAAAGTAATAATTTTTCCATGAACATATATTAACTTTTATATACAAAGAAGCTATTTTGCTGTTAGAACGTGCATTTTTTGTGCTAACTCTGTGGCTAAATATTGAATGCATGGAATTATTAGGGTTCAGGTCTTCGTCCTATGAGAAGTGGTGAGGGGGTCAGTTTAATTCAAATAATGTAGATATTAATCTATAAAATGGTTGGCTGGATAGATGACAATTAGCTCAAAATATATCTGCTTCCATGTATATAGTCAATTATGCTGGTTCCTAAATGCCCATTCCAAACATTGCCAGGTATACAGTAACCATATAATGTAGATGCTCATGGATTTGTATACCATGTATACCATGTTGTAAAATATAAATATTAACTGAAACTGGCAAAAGAATTTATGAGCCAGTCAAAATATTTTTTATCAGGCTGTCTTAGAGCTCATTTACATGGGCATTGGCTATGTGGCTGGAGCTGCCTGAAGCTGCGTAGAGGCAGTCTGTGCTACACTGTGAGGATACAGTGGTTGTACAGACACATATACATATCCTTATTTGACAGGGGTGGGTGCATGGCCCCGAAAAACAGACAAATTTACACCTGTCTGTACAGCCACTGCTTCCCATATAAAAATTTGGGCTGCCCGCATGTATTTCAGGTACTTGGTGCTGGAGGTCAATAAAGAGAGGGTTTCTCTTGCGGCTAAGCTCCGGACTCCCCTGAAGGTGGAACAGGAGGAGTCAGGTTCAAAGAAGCATGGGTTGCCTACTGGAGTTGTTTGCAGAGATGCTCTGACTGGAGTGTTGGCAAATGAATTGTACTCAAACGAGACTCCATGGTAGTGTCTGCAGAATGGTGGTGCCTGTGGGAAGTAACAGGACTCAGGCAGAGCAGGAGTCAGGAGAGAAGTCAGTTCACAGCCAGAGTCAGGTAACGGGTGTGGATAAGAGAAAGCATGGTCAAGAGGGTACCCAAAGTCATACACAGAAGAGCAGGAAAAGACAGATCAGGAGGCAGGCAGAAGTCAGGTCCAGGGCAAAATAGAGTCGGTAACAGGTTTCCACAGATGCAAGGTAACACAGGAACAAATGCACTGGATGAGCCAAAGATCAACCAGCAACCTCAAAGAGGAAGTGACTCCTTTATAAAGGCTATTTGACGCCAGTCTGGGCCAGTCACATGTGTGTGGGCGCACCTGTGTGGCCTTGTAAGATACTGGGAGGAATGCCAGGGCTTTATGAGCGTTTATTGCAGATAGAGTCCTGACAATGTAGCTCCAGTCACATAAACAAACCACTCAATCATGCTAGATGGGCCAAGCAACCTACGTGAATGAACTTTAGTACATGAGTTTGTGAGTTTGCATGTGGCTGGTGGTAGAAGAGAGGACAAACACAACCAGACACTAAAACAAAAGCTTATCTCTGGGGAAACCATTCACAAGTGTCCATAATTATCTGATATGAAAGCAACTGCTCGATTCACTAATATTGGTGAATTGAGCAATTTTGGCAATTTTCTGGGGAACAAAAAGATGGTGGTCAACATCTTAAAGTGAACATGCACTCAATTTTCATTCATTAAATACGGTATTTATTTTGGGTCAGTGACTTGGAAAGTATTGAAGGCAAAAATAACCATGCAACTAGCATTTTCATTGAAATGCCTGCAATGATGGCCAAAATATTTGTTTACCTCAGATTCCCTTTAAGGTGAAGATAGCTATGAGAGTATCGCTGCCTGCTTCAGCCAGTTTTGACTGGAGTGCGATAAATTCTTCATATTTAAACAAGGCAATCCTATTCCACGCTATGAGATATTCTCTGGGGTTGATTTACTAAAACTAGAGCGCACAAAATCTGGTGCAGCTCTGCAGAGAATCGGCTTCCAGGTTTTTTGTCAAAGCTTAAGAGTCCATTCACACAGGGGCAACACGACTTGTAGGCGACTTGAGTGAGGCAACTTGTACACGACTTGAGTTAAGATCACAGCGCGACTTGGGATGACTTCAACACGACTTGTGATGACTTCAACCTGACTTGGGACGACTTACAAGTCGCCCCAGGCCAGGCGACTTTTGCCGTGGCCAAGCAGAGAATGAGCTCAAGGGGGAACTCCACGCCAAATTTCTGAAAAAAATTTGGCGTGGGTTCCCCCTCCGAGAGCATACCAGGCCCTTAGGTCTGGTATGGATTCCAAGGGGAACCCCCTACGCCGAAAAAACGGCGTGGGGGTCCCCCCCAGATCCACACCAGACCCTTATCCGAGCACGCTACCCGGCCGGCCAGGAAAGGGGGTGGGGACGAGCGGGCGCCCCCCCCCTCCTGAGCCATACCAGGCCGCGTGCCCTCAACATGGGGGGGTGCCTTGGGGGAGAGGGGGCGTGCGCCCCCCCACCCCAAAGCACCTTGTCCCCATGTTGATGAGGACAAGGGCCTCTTCCCGACAACCCTGGCCGTTGGTTGTCGGGGTCTGCGGGCGGGGGGCTTATCGGAATCCGCGAGCCCCCTTTAATAAGGGGGCCCCCGGATACCGGCCCCCCACCCTATGTGAATGAGTATGGGGTACAATGTACCCCTACCCATTCACCTGTGAAAAAAAGTACAAAAAAAAACACAACACAGGGAAAAAATATTTTATTGCACAGCTCCGGGGGTCTTCCGTCTTCGGGGGTCTTCTCGCCGGACTCCTCCGCTATCTTCTTGTAGCTCTTTTGCTAGCGGAGGAGTCCGGCTTTCTTCCTCGCCGCCGGCCTCTTCTCCCGACTTCGGGGGTCTTGTCCCCCTCTTCGGTTCTTCTGCCGGGCCACCGCGCCTTCTTATAGCTCTTTTACAGGCGGTGGCCCGGTCTTCTGTCGCCGCCGTCGCCGCCGCAGCCTTCCGTTCTTCTCCTTCTTCTTCTCCTGGAGATGTTGACTCGACGAGCTCTCCGGCCGCAATGCCAGGGACGCGCTGAGCTGCCACTTATATAGGGACAATGGGGCGGTGTCACATGGGTTGATGTCACATGGGTTGGTCACATGGGTTGATGTCACATGGTGACCCCGCCCCCTTACCATGTGACATCAACCCATGTGACCAACCCATGTGACATCAACCCATGTGACACCGCCCCATTGTCCCTATATAAGTGGCGGCGACGGCGGCGACAGAAGACCGGGCCACCGGTACATTGTACATTGTACCCCATACTCATTCACATAGGGTGGGGGGCCGGTATCCGGGGGCCCCCTTATTAAAGGGGGCTCGCGGATTCCGATAAGCCCCCCGCCCGCAGACCCCGACAACCAACGGCCAGAGTTGTCGGGAAGAGGCCCTTGTCCTCATCAACATGGGGACAAGGTGCTTTGGGGTGGGGGGGCGCACGCCCCCCCTCCCCCAAGGCACCCCCCCATGTTGAGGGCACGCGGCCTGGTACAGCTCAGGAGGGGGGGGCCGCCCGCTCGTCCCCACCCCCTTTCCTGGCCGGCCGGGTAGCGTGCTCGGATAAGGGTCTGGTGTGGATCTGGGGGGGACCCCCACGCCATTTTTTCGGCGTAGGGGGTTCCCCTTGGAATCCATACCAGACCTAAGGGCCTGGTATGCTCTCGGAGGGGGAACCCACGCCAAATTTTTTTCAGAAATTTGGCGTGGAGTTCCCTCTTGAGAGCTGATAATTCTGTCAGAGTCGCCTCCGTATAGACGGAGATCCGACTTGGAGGCAATCTCCATTGAAATCAATGGGTACCGGTCGCCTACAAGTCGGATAGAAGTAGTACAGGAACCTTTTCTGAAGTCGGAGCGACTTCAGTAGTGTGCATTAAGACGGCTCTCATTCACTTACATTGCTTTTTAAATGTTGTCCGACCTGAGGCGACCTGAGGCGACTAGGGGCGACCTGAAGTCGGATCAGGAGTTGCCCCTGTGTGAATGGACTCTAATGGAACAAGCTAAAGTTAGAAGCTGATTGGTTACCATTCACAGCTGCACCAGATTTTTTTACTCTCCAGTTCTAGTAAATAAACTCCAATATCTTGTGCATGTAAGGCAAATAGATGAAATAACATCTCTGATTCCAGTAGATAAAATTGTGTATGTGTGTGTGCTGTAGAGAGATGGAGCTGGAAGGAGGACTAAACAAAGGAGCTTTAATTGTGGGCTGATTATTTTAACCCTTCATAAAGGGCTACATTTTCTTATTTTTTCTTGAAAATGCACAGGCATTCATATTGTAAATGGGAGTGGCTAATTATTCATTTATTGTTAAAAGTTTATACTTTTTCAGAGTGATGTTTTATATCTTTTTCTTTTCCTTCTGTTGCCCTCGCTATATTCCTCTCTGTAATCTTTTAATACATGACAATTATTTCCAAAGCATTGCTGGTTAACTAAAAAGAAATCGCAAGATAAAATACCAGAATTTTGCTTAATTGTTCTGATTTAAAGTCAAAACCCTTCAAGGTGGGGGTGGGGTGTAGTGATTTGCACCCCTGACTCATCCGTGTGTTTGTGAATCTCAGCTTAAATGAGTGGGTTTTGTGGACAAGATTTTTTTTTCAAATAAATGAGAAAGAAAAAAAAGTTCTGTCCCGCCTCTGTCCCGCCCCCCCCCCCAGCAATAAATTAAAAGTCAGCATCTACACATATTGTAGCTGCTGACTTTAGATTTTTGGACACCTACCTGTCCTAGTGATGTCAGCACCCCAGCCAATATTTCCTTCGGGTTTCGGGTGCTGCTGCCGCCATTGCCTGTAAAGGAAAGGGGCAGTGAAGCCTTGTGGCTTCACAGCTGGTTCCCTACTGTGCATGTGCAAAGTGTGCTATAATTTCTGAATGGCAGCAGGGAAAGGAGGAGGGGGCAGAACTTCCAAGTGATCTCGCCGCGGCGAAATCTCTCGGAAGTGGAGGCAGGGGGGGGAGGCAGGTAAGCAGAGCTTCCACTTTTGGGTGGAACTCCGCTTTAAAATAACAGTAAGATACAATTTTTAGTACGGTCACACAAAAATGACAATTACATAATACATTTTTCAGTCCATTAATGCAAATGTTATTTCAGTACAATCAACATTCACTACACAATTGTATCTTACTTATCAAGCTGGTTTTTATATATTGATGCAATGAACACCAGACATATACAGTGATACCTTGGTTCACAAGCGCGAACAGAAGAGTTCACAAAAATTAGCTTTGGTACACGAACTCCGAATTGGTTCACGAACACGAGCCGCAGCCATTTTCCCTGCTCTGACACAATTATATTGAGAAGAGCAGTGCAAGATGAGAGTTTTAGGTGAACCAGTCCACTCAGATAGGGGTTTCTGCCCCCTGAATATCATGTGCCTGGATTTTGTCTTGCATAGAAACGGTACACAATTATTGGCCAACAAACACAAATGTAGTGACATTCTAGACCTACTACAAGTCAAAAAAGAGGAAGTTCGATTGTCAGGCACCACCCTTTGAGCTCCTTCTGCTAATTTCATGTTAGTAGAAGTTTGGTGAGTGTTGATTCGCGCTTTTCATTTCGCACTTTTCATTTCACACTTTTCAGTTTTTTCTGTTTATTTCTGAATGGCCGTTTGTCAACCAGCCATATTGCGGAATCAGAAGATATATCATGAATTATTATTGGCCTTGGAGTTATTGCTTTGACCCAAGTCCAGTCCAGGAACAGGAACAGGAGGAGAGGGATTTTTTGGACCAAAAATTGGTTGCTTTATTAACTAGTTGCCGCCCGCCCACCGTCAAATGACCGTGGGGCCGTGCAGCTCTTGTCCTGGGTTTCCGCCACATGACTGCTTCCCAGAATGGCCACTCTCGCTGCGCCGTGTTGCTAGGACTGTGCAAAGAGCATCCTCCCATCAATGCTCATCAGTGTCCATCAGTACCACCTATCCATGCCGCCTAATAGTGCCCGCCAGTGCCGCCTATAAGTGCCCATTAGTGCCACCTATTAGTGCCAACAGTGCCTCCAGCAGTGCCCACCAGTGCAACCTAACAGTGCCCATCAGTTCCGCCTAACAGTGCTCATGAGTGCCATATATCAGTGCCCATAAGTGCGGCATATTAGTGCCTCCTCATCAGTGCCCATCAGTACCGCCTCATCAGCGCACATCAGTGAAGGCAAAAAATGACTTAATTACAAAATTTGCTGACAGAAAAATGTGAAAAACATTAATTTTAAATTTCTGTCCTTTTTTTTGTTGTAAAAAATAAAAAACCCAGCGGTGATTAAATACCACCAAAAGAAAGCTCTATTTGTGTGAAGAAAATTATAAAAAATGTGTTTGGGTACAGTGTAGCATGACCATGATTGTCATTCAAAAAGTGACAGCCCTGAAAGCTGAAAAATGGCTTGGGCAGGAAGGGGGTGTAAGTGCTGTCATAATGATGTCCCTCCAGAGGGCGAGTCATGATAGCTTGGGTCCAGAGAAAGCAGGTTGAATGACACTGGACACCGTTCAACCTGGGAGAATTACGACATCTAGTGGTGAAAAGGAGATACTGTGGAGAATAGCTCTGGACTGAAAGTAAGTATTGCAGCAAAAGCTATTTTATTTAATCCATCCAGGGCTGGTAATTTTTTTTTCTCTTGAAAAATTATAATCAAGTCCTTTGGCATAACAGCCAAGCGGCTTTTAGCTGCATTGGTTGTTATCCCTGAAGAGCCGGCCGCCTGCTCTAAAAACTTTTATCGGGATGACGCATGCAGCTGCTTGCATCACCCTGGTATAACCCCTTAAAGCCGATGCCGTATATGTGCATACGGTCGCCGGGAAGGTGATATGATGTTTTTGCACAACAAGCATGAAACAGTAAAGATTGACAAACTTCTTCTTCATCTTGGATGTCAAATTGGTAGTATAGAAGTGCAAAAGATGACAAGTTATACTGTAGATCTAACATGTATTGGTTTTATAAATAAGTAAACATTTTACCTTATATGTAGTTTTTTTCATAAGATACACATAGATGCTGGTTAGTAAGCATTTACAGGATGCACATTTTTAACTAAACATAAACATTTAATAAATGAAAGCAGTTAATAAAGTATATGGAAGGGCCTCTTCACACCACCAGTTTTCTTTCCTGTTTTAATGCAAACTTTATTGACATGTCACAAAAAGACAATTTTATGAAGTTCCATGGCAGCAGCAATGGTGCAATGGCAGTAAACAAAGCACTTTGCCTTTTTTGTGGTGGGACTTCACTGGGTAATGGTGTCCAGTTCAGTCCCTATGCACCCAGTGTAAATGGGCCCTAAAACTTTTAGTTATAGTTAAATCATTGTCAGTTTTTTTTTTTTTTTTTGCTTACTGTTTTTTTTTACAGATAGAACAGGGAATGGTTAAAATCCCTGTCAGTTTTTTGCCATTTGTGTTCCATTCCAGAGATTTTACTTACTTTCCTGTAGGAAGTGAGAAGAAAAGTGAGGTAAATCCCCTCTTAGGTAGTTGGCAATGGCACAAGTGTCCCCATTGAATGATTTCCAATCTATTCCTCTGTTATTGGCAACAAACATTTTTGATTTTCCCCTACTTTCAGTCCTGGTGACAGTGGTCATCAGTAGTAATAGGGAGGATGAATCCTCCAAGTGGGGACACAGACAGATTAACCGCTTAAGCCCCGGACCATTTGGCTGGCCAAAGACTAGACCACATTTGGAATTCGGCAATGCATCACTTTAACTGACAATTGCGCGGTCATGCAACGTGACTCCCAAACAAAATTGATGTCCTTTTTTTCACAAAAATAGAGCTTTCTTTTGGTGTTATTTGTTCAGTTTTTATTTCTTGCGCTATAAACAAAAAAAGTGACAATTTTGAAAAACGCATTATTTTTTACTTTTTGCTATGATAAATATCCCCCAAAAATATATAAAAAAAACTTTTTTTCCTCAGTTTAGGCCAATACGTATTCTTCTGCATATTTTTGATAAAAAAATTGCAATAAGCGTATATTGATTGGTTTGCGCAGAAGTTATAGCATCTACAAAATAGGGGATAGCTTTATGCCATTTTTATTAATACTTTTTTTACTAGTAATGGCGGCGATTAGCAATTTTTATTGTGACTGCGACATTATTGCAGACACATCGGACAATTTTGACACATTTTTGGGACCATTGGTATTAATACAGTGATCAGCGCGATTAAAATTGCATTGATTACTGTAAAAATGTCACTGGCAGTGAAGGGGTTAAAACTAGGGGCAGTGAAGGGGTTAATGTGTGTCCCAGTACGTGTTCTAACTGGAAGGGGGATGGGACTGTGCAGGGAAATGAACATGATCTGTCAGTTCACTCTTCAGAGAACCAGAAACTATGTGTTTACACACACAGCTCGCGGTTCTCCATGTGCCCCGAGCAATCGCAGGAGCCTGGCGGGAGTCAAGACCGCTGGGCACTCGCATCGGTTTGGGGAGCGAGCGGGCGGCATGCAAGCGCCCCCTAGTGACAGTTTATTTTACCAACGTAACATAACGGCGATTCATGCAGCCGAGCCATGTTGCCGCAGTACAACTGCAGTGGCTGGTAGGCAAGCGGTTAAACAATGGATTAGGGGTAAAACCATACTGTACTGCTGAAAATTTAATCTTTATATGTTCAGCTGTAGAAGGCATGCAAAATAATTACTACGCAGAATTTCACTTTAATGGAAATCAGCTGGGTAACATCTTCAAATATTCTTCCTCTATAAATCATCTATTTTATCATTTATATATAGCCTGTTAGTGAATACAATAACTATGAAATCAATGAATTCTTAGCTGCATTTATCGTTTTAGAAGAATAGTATGTTCAAACGGCTGCTTCTTTCAGCCTGTGTTTTTACTGGCATGGAAAATAAACAGGCTCATGACCCAACGAGTAATTCTGCATTTTTAACTTTTTATGAGCATAATGAAGTGAGAGTTTCTGCAAAAAATATTATGTAAGCTATTCCTTTTCCAGAAAAGTATCCCCTTTTCAAGGGTTATGGGCTTTGCAAGACTAGTTTGACTTATTTTTTCTTGGTTAAAATGTAAACCTATGGGACTTCATTTCTCTTTATTTCAATAACAAACCTCACAATTTACCCCACACTAACAATTCAGCGCTTTTGTACTTTTAAATGGCCACCCCTAGCACCTCTTTTAAGTACAGAAATGTGATAATTAAATATATTTGCTGAAACACATTTGAGAATTATAAAGATTCTGACATACACTACACTCATTGAAAATAAAAAAGTTTAAATACATTTGGTTCATAAACAATTTATACATTACCCTTTTTAAGGGGGAACTAGGCTAAATGAATAGTTTCAGAAAGCATAATGTAAAGACACGATTTAGATCTTAAGCTTAACTAGCAGTTAAAGAAAAAAGCCGAAAAACTAATTTGTGAAGTCAAGGAAACAAAGTGACCTGATTTGCCCTCATCCCATATTGGTTTAATACTTTGCATGTCCTTTAGAGTAGAAAGCAAGCTTTATTTAGTTGCAGATTGCGGATTGATGTCTTCTTCCTTCTTCTACTAAAATAAGTTCCCAGTTTTGTTACTCTGACTTGAAACAATCCACAAAACTCCGTTCCCCAAACCTGGGCCCCACTATGTATAAACCATGCTTTCCCAGCTAATAAAAACAGAACTTTAGACAGTGACTTCATAAGTCTTTCAACACACTTGAAATAAAAAACAGTTCATAGCAAATATCATACGGTTTATAAAATAATAGAGAAACATTTTAAAGCATTTATTTTAAGTGTGCTTTATTTAGGCAATGAGGTCAATAAATTGCTATGCAGATGATAAGATGTTTATGGTTGTACAATATGGACTTTATACACAGAAATTTTCTGATGCAGTGATAGCTGGTCCACATGCCCCCAAATCATTGGAAAATAAACAATATCGCTAAATATCACGTTGGGTTCATATGAGGTTTGAATAAACCCATCCTATCACAATCTCTTTGGGTTTACCTCCTGCTTTGTAATGGCATGCTTTTTCTAACAGGAGGAATTCAGCAAGTATTCACTTTTCCATATGTTATTTTTACTTTATGTGAAAAAATGTACATTAATGTCTTTCTACAATCCATTTAGAAAATGTTTTATGAATTGTTTATAGGTTGAAAACTGACTGATTTGCATGTGTAATGTCTTAAAAGTAGTGAAACGCCCTGTTTCTGCAACACTGTTTCCCGAACGGTCCTGTCAACAAAATAAAACAGTTGCCAAAATATATTAGCGAACCAATGACCCTGGTGTGAACTTGCTGCTCTGCAGACTGGAATTTTCTGAATTTGCAAAATATGGTATAGAAACCAGGCAAGGATTACAGTAATAAAATCCCATACCCAGTAAAATTATAAATGCAGTGAGAAATGCATATATGACAGTATTCGATTAAAAACAGTGCAAAGAGTAAAGCTAAAGTACATCCAGCAGATGTATAGTACCAGGCAGAATCCATCTTATACTGGTCTGTAAACTTAATGATTTGTACTTTGCATAATGTACCTTGCCCCTTGAACTGCTTTTGGAATAGAACCAATGGAGATTGAAATATACATATATATATATATATATATATATATATATATATATATATATATATATGACTTAATGCCAGACACACATTTGAATTCACTTAACATTTGCATAGTTGCCAACATCTGAAAACCATTAGAAGGGACACCTTGAAGTAGTTGAGAAGAAAAATGTTGTAGCACATCACCTGTAATGGGAGCAGTAAACAAATTAGCATTGAGGGTTTCGCTTCATGGTGTATGGTTGTAGTGCAGTCTTTTCCACTATGCTTTGCGATGATGTAGACAAAATAAGGCCTGGGGATACAGTGAAAAGAAATTGGTAGTGTAATAAACTCAGTAACTGCAAAAATAGAGCTCACTATTGCTATACAGTACTGTGCAAAGTTTTAGGCAGATGTGAAGAAATGCTGTAAAGTAAGAATGCTATAAAAAATATATATATTTTAATTGTTTATTTTTATCAATTTACAAAATGCAAAGTGAGAAAAAAGAAGAAAAATCAAACCAATATTTGGTGTGATCACCCTTTGCCTTCAAAACAGCATCAGCTCTTCTAGGTACACTTGCACACAGTTTTTTAAGGAACTCAGCAGGTAGGTTGTTTCAAACATTTTGGAGAACTAACCACAGAACTTCTGTGGATGTAGGTTGCATAGAAGAATTGCGGTCAAAAATCCATACCTCTGATGTGGAAAGTGAAGTCTCAGTGACTCTATTGTGTGAAAAAAAATAGAAACTAGGATGAAGAAAAATGGCAGCTGGACTGATGAGTTAAAATTTAAATTATTTGGCTGTAGCAAGAGACAGTTTATTCACCAAAGGGCTAAAGAGTGGTCAAATAATAAGTGTCTGCAGGCAATAGTGAAGCATGGTGGAGGTTCCTTGCAGGTTTGGGGCTGCATTTCTGCAAATAGAGTTGGAGATTTCAGTTGGGATTAATGGTGTCCTCAATGCTGAGGAATACAGACACATACAGTGCCTTGCAAAAGTATTCCCCTCTTTGGCATTTTTCTGCATTTTTCGTATTTGGTTGTCTCACAACCTAGAATTAACATTGATTGTTTGAGGATTTGCATCAATTAATTTGCAGAACATGCCCACAACTTTGAAGATGTTTTTTTTTTTTTTTTTTATTGTGAAGCAAACAACAAATAGGATAAAATAATAGGATAAAATAATAGAAAAAGTCAACATGCAGAACTATTCACCCCCCTAAAGCGAATACCTTGTAGAGCCACCTTTTGCAGCTATCACAGCTCCAAGTGGCTTTGGATAAGTCTCTATAAGCTAGCCACATCTTACCACTGGGATTTTTTCCCATTCCTCCTTGCAAAACTGTTCCAGCTCATTCAAGTTGGATGGTTTGGGCTTGTGAACAGCAATCTTAAAGTCTGACCACAGATTTTCTATTGGATTGAGGTCTGGGCTTTGACTAGGCCATTCCAACACATTTACATGTTTCCCCTTAAACCACTCAAGTGAAGCTTTAGCGGTGTGTTTGGGGTCATTGTCCTGCTGGAAGGTGAACCTCCTTCCTAGCCTCAAATCACACACAGTGTGGTACAGGTTTTGCTCAAGAATATCCCTATATTTAGCACCATCCATCTTTCCCTCAACTCTGACCAGTTTTCCAGTCCTGACTGCTGAAAAACATCCCCACAGCATGGTGCTGCCACCACCATGTTTCCCTGTGGGGACAGTGTTCTTTGGGTGATGTGTTGGGTTTGCACCAGACATAGCATTTTCTTTGATGGCCAAAAAGTAAAATTTTAGTCTCATCAGACCAGAACACCTACTTCCATACATTTTGGAACTCTCCCACATGCCTTTTCGCAAACTCAAAATGTGCCATTTTGTTTTTTGCTGAAAGTAATGGCTTTCTTCCGGCCACCCTGCCATAAAGCCCAACTCCATGGAGCATATGGCTCCTATGTACAGATACTCCAGTCTCTGCTGTGGAACTCTGCAGCTCCTACAGGGTTACCTTAGGTCTCTGTGCTGCTTCTCTGATTAATGCCCTCCTTTCCCGGTCCGTGAGTTTTGGTGTGCGGCTGTCTCTTGGCTGTTGTGCCACGTTCTTTCCATTTGGTTATGATAGATTTGATGATGCTACTAGGGATCATCAAACATTTGGATATTGTTTTATAACCTAACTTACTTGTTTGGAGAGTTCATTGGTCTTCATGGCAGTGTTTGGTTAGTGGTGCCTCTTCCTTAAGTGTTGCAGCCTCTGGGGCCTTTCAAAAAGGTATATGTAATGACAGATCTTGTGACACTTAGATTGCGCACAGGTGGACATCATTTCACTAATTATGTGACTTCTGAATGTAATTGATTGCACCAGAGCATTTTATGCGCTTCATAACAAAGGGTCTGAATACATAAGCACATGCCAATTATCAGTTTTTAATTTATGAAAAATAGTTTTATGTATATATTTTTCTAATTTTACTTCACCAACTTAAACTATTGTGTTCTGATCCATCTCATATAATTCATATTTAAAAAAACATTGAACTAAAGGCTGTAATGTAACAAAAAAGCCAATGGGGGTGAATACTTTTGCAAGGCACTGTACATATCCACTATGTTGTACCATCAGGGAGGCGTGTGATTGGCCCAAATTTAAACTGCAGCAGAACAATGATCCCCCAAACATACAGTCAATGTCATTAAGATCTATCTTCAGTGTAAAGAATAACAAGGAGTCTTGGAAGTGATGGTTTGGCCCCCAAAGAGCCCTAATCTCAACATCATTGAGCCTGTCTGGGAGTACATGAAGGGACAAAAGGATCTGAGGCAGCCTACACCCACAAAAGATTTGTGTTTAGTTCTCCAAGATGTTTGAAACAACCTAGGTGCTGAGTTCCTTCAAAAAACTGGAATGCAGCGTACACACGACCGGACCTTCCTGCAGAAAAGGTCCGACAGAATCCTTCCGTCAGATATTACGATCCTGTGTGAGCTTCATCTGACTTTTTTCTTCAAAATTTCAGAGGGACCTAGATATAGAACATGTTTCAAATCTGTCCGACGGAATCAACCGTTCGTCTATATGCTGGTCCAAATACGACGCAAGGGCAGCTATTGGCTACTGAACTTCCTTTTCTAGTCCCGTTGTATGTCATCACATTCAAAACAAACGGATTTTGGTCCATTTGCATGTGGGCAAGTCCGTTCAGCCGGAAAGTCCGGTCATGTGTACCTAGAAAAAATTTATGCTGTTTTGAAGGCAAAGGGTGGTCACATCAAATATTGATTTGGATTTCTCTTCTATTCATTTATTTTCCATTTTGTTAATTGATAAAAAAAATAAACTGTTAACACTTCCATTTCTGAAAGCCTGTTAATTTACAAAAATTTTTCATACCTTCCTAAAACTTTTGCACAGGACTGTAACAATGTTTTTTAGTAGCAACCCCCACATTGGTTGCCATTTGTGATATTGGTGGCCAGTTGTAGTGTTGTTGAATAACCCCCTCACATTGTGCTCAGCGTTTTTACCCCCCCCCCCCCACTACATTGGTGGTCAGTACTATTATGTAACTCCCCCTGCATTGGTGTTAAGTGGCAGTGCTTTTACATAATCTGCTTTTGTGGTCAGTGGTTTTACTTACATGATTACATGCTCACATGCTCCCTCTCCCCTTTGAAGTTAGACCAGGACTATACTTCCACCCTTCGGATGGAGATCTCTCCCCCTGGCAGTACTATAGGTGCTCTTTATGTGCTGAGTTAACAAAAATAAGGACATAAACTTTTGCGCTGCTTGTTCTTATCCACTCTGATTAAATTTACAGTAGCTGCTTACACTTATTATGTACTTCGCACATAAAACAAAAAGTATTTATATATACCAGACTTGCTGGTTGGAAGCTGAACAGTGGGAACCTTGAGTGGAGAGTGTGAACAATTTTTGCGTTTGACTGCTGGTGATTGCTGTGTTACATTTTTAGGGGTTTTTTTTGGGGGGGGGGGGGTTCCTTGCAGCTTTTTTAACACCCTTTCTGTCACTTTTTTAAACAGCCTTTTTTTCCTTTCCTTCCTTCAGACTACCAATTAAGGGGAGTGGCTATTTGGTCAGAGGTGCTTGAGGCCTATATAACTTTCTGTAGAACTCATTTTGAGCCTGCTCATCTTTGAGCCTGCCACCTTTTTGCTTGCTAGAACTCAGACCAAGTGGAACCGGACTAAGTGGTGAGTTAAAAACCAGAGTTGAAAATAGGAGGTTATACCAGTACCTGTGTAGTGTGAGTGTGTACCTGTGTATTGTAAGTACATGTTTGCTGCGTGTGCACGTGGGCCGTATTGAGTATTAGTGTCAGGTAGTACCTGAGTATCGTAAGAGTTGGGAGTACTGGCGTATTGTGAGTACCTAAGTGTTGTCTGAGTAGTGTGTGTGGATCGTTAGTACATGTGTACTGTGTGTACCTGTGTATTGTGAGCGCACGTGGGCAGTGAGTACACGAGTACATGTGGTCTGCGAGTGCACGTGGTATGCGAGTGCACGCAGGCTGCGAGTGCACGTGGTCTGCGCGTGCACATAGGCTGCGAGTGCATGTGGTCTGCAAGTGCAAGTGGGCGGCGAGTACCTGTGTATTGTCTTGTTGAGTACCTGTGTATTGTATTGTTGAGTACTAGTATCAGGAAGCTAGTTGTTAGGTAATTTGGACAGGGTATAATCCCCAATCCGTATTAAATTAGTATGTACGATGCCTGGCAGGTGTGGAAATGCAACTCGGTGTACATCTTGCGGTATTTATGCGTTCCTTGATCATCTGATCAAGGGCGAATACTGCTGTGCAAAATGTAAGTCGCTGAAGAGCTGGTGTAGTAAGGAGGGGTTTGGGTTCCTGGACAACTGGACCGACTTCTCAGTCGGTCACCAGTTCTATAGAAAGGACAGACTACACCTAAATGAGCAGGGTACAGATCTGCTGGGAGTGAAGATGGCCAAAAAGTTAGAGGGGCTTTTAAACTAGGCGACCAGGGGAGGATTCAGAGGTAGACATAGTCACGTGAAACATATTCCAGAGGGTAGTATTGGGGGCATTAGTGGTAGGTTGACTAAAGCACACAAGCCCAAGGTAAGTATAGTAACAATCCCTATTTGCAATCTCGGAACACCTAATAAAAGGAAAGTTTGCAACCAGTCTAAACTACGTGGCATGTTCACCAATGCCAGATAGACATGTGCATTCGTTTTCGTCCGAATGCATTTTCGTCCGAATTTCAGCTATTTTCGTTTTCGTTTTGACAAACGATAACGAAAGCACAAAATCCGAAAAACGAAAGATCCGACATAAATAAATGCTTTATTTTCGTTTTCATTGTTACAACAGTTCGATATAGAATAGGAGATTCGACATGACTCTGACAACAATCTGTCTATAGAACCTGTGGTCGAATGTGCTTAACCTTACCTCTATTAGTCCAAGATTATATAGAGAAAATATTCGACAGAGAAAAAAGATTTGACAGAGAGAAAAGATTCTGCAAGTTACTGTCCTAAAAAGTGTTTGGGGACCCGGGTCCTGCCCCAGGGGACATGTATCAATGCAAAAAAAAGTTTTAAAAACGGCCGTTTTTTCGGGAGCCGTGATTTTAATAATGATTAAAGTGAAACAATAAAAGTGTAATATTCCTTTAAATTTCGTAGGGGGGGGTTGTCTATAGTATGCCTGTGAAGGGGCGCATGTTTCCCGTGCTTAGAATTGTCCCTGCACAAAGTGTCATTTATGCAGGAAAAAAAGTCCTTTAAAATCACTCGCAGCTATAATGAATTGTCGGCTCCCGTAATACAGAGAACACTCATTGAAAGTCATTGATAAAAAAATAAATAAATAAATAAATAAAAAAAAAAGCGTGGGGGTCCCCCAAATTCAATTACCAGGCCCTTCAGGTCTGGTATGGATATTAAGGAGAACCCTGCCTCAAATTTAAGAAAAAATTTGACGTGGGGTTCCCCCTAAATATCCATAACCAGACCCTTCAGGTCTGGTATGGATATTAAGGGGAACCCCGCGTCAAATTAAAAAAAAAATTGACGTGGGGTTCCCCCTAAAAATCCATACCAGACCCTTTATCCGAGCACGCAACCTGGCAGGCCGCAGGAAAAGAGGGGGGGACGAGAGAGCGGCCCCCCCTCCCTCCTGAACCGTACCAGGCCACATGCCCTCAACATTGGGAGGATGCTTTGGGGGTCCGTGACCCCTCAAAGCACCTTGTCCCCATGTTGATGAGGACAAGGGCCTCATCCCCACAACCCTGGCCGGTGGTTGTGGAGGTCTGCGGGCGGGGGGCTTATCAGAATCTGGAAGCCCCCTTTAACAAGGGGACCCCCAGATCCCGCCCCCCCCCCTGTTTGAAATGGTAAGGGGGTACAAAAGTACCCCTACCATTTCACAAAGAAAGAGTAAAAAATGTTTAAATAAAACAAACACACTTTTTAAAAATTCCTTTATTAAAAATAAAAAAAAGATTCCAGCGGCGGTAATCCACTCTTGCTATCCAGCGACGAACGGTCAGCTCTCCATCGATGTCTAATGTCATCCAGCGCAGCGCAGCATCCTTCTTCTGTCTCCGTGGAGGAGACACTACAGACATTCCGGCGGATGACATTTCTTATATACGGAGGGCGGGGCCACCCGTCACCTGACCCCGCCCCCCTCTGACGCAAGGGGAAACCCGGGGTTCCCTGTGACGTATGGGTGACCCGCACCCCTCTGATGTAACACAGGCAGGTTTCCGTTACATCAGAGGGGGGCGGGGTCACCCATACGTCACGGGGAACCCCGGGTTTCCCCTTGCGTCAGAGGGGGGCGGGGTCAGGTGACGGGTGGCCCCGCCCTCCGTATATAAGAAATGTCATCCGCCGGAATGCCTGCAGTGTCTCTGTGGAGGAGACAGAAGAAGGATGCTGCGCTGCGCTGGATGACATTAGACATCGATGGAGAGCTGACCGTCCGTCGCTGGATAGCAAGAGTGGATTACCGCCGCTGGAATCTTTTTTTTATTTTTAATAAAGGAATTTTTAAAAAGTGTGTTTGTTTTATTTAAACATTTTTTACACTTTCTTTGTGAAATGGTAGGGGTACTTTTGTACCCCCTTACCATTTCAAACAGGGGGGGGGGCCGGGATCTGGGGGTCCCCTTGTTAAAGGGGGCTTCCAGATTCTGATAAGCCCCCCGCCCGCAGACCTCCACAACCACCGGCCAGGGTTGTGGGGATGAGGCCCTTGTCCTCATCAACATGGGGACAAGGTGCTTTGAGGGGTCACGGACCCCCAAAGCATCCTCCCAATGTTGAGGGCATGTGGCCTGGTACGGTTCAGGAGGGAGGGGGGGCCGCTCTCTCGTCCCCCCCTCTTTTCCTGCGGCCTGCCAGGTTGCGTGCTCGGATAAAGGGTCTGGTATGGATTTTTAGGGGGAACCCCACGTCAATTTTTTTTTTAATTTGACGCGGGGTTCCCCTTAATATCCATACCAGACCTGAAGGGTCTGGTTATGGATATTTAGGGGGGCCCCACGTCAAATTTTTTCTTAAATTTGAGGCAGGGTTCTCCTTAATATCCATACCAGACCTGAAGGGCCTGGTAATTGAATTTGGGGGACCCCCACGCTTTTTTTTTTATTTATTTATTTATTTTTTTTTTTATCAATGACTTTCAATGAGTGTTCTCTGTATTACGGGAGCCGACAATTCATTATAGCTGCGAGTGATTTTAAAGGACTTTTTTTCCTGCATAAATGACACTTTGTGCAGGGACAATTCTAAGCACGGGAAACATGCGCCCCTTCACAGGCATACTATAGACAACCCCCCCCTACGAAATTTAAAGGAATATTACACTTTTATTGTTTCACTTTAATCATTATTAAAATCACTGCTCCCGAAAAAACGGCCGTTTTTAAAACTTTTTTTTGCATTGATACATGTCCCCTGGGGCAGGACCCGGGTCCCCAAACACTTTTTAGGACAGTAACTTGCAAATTAGCCTTTAAAATTAGCACTTTAGATTTTGAACGTTGGAGTCCCATAGACTTTAATAGGGTTCTAAAGTATGCTATATAGTTAGCTCCGTCGAATCTTCTTTATACATTCGACAGACACCATAAGCCTTCCAAGACAGATTCGACCGTAATTCATGTGGATTTTCGGACGAATGCAATTTTTGAACGAAAAACGAAATAAATAAAAACGAATTTCGGGAGTAACTAAATAAATTAAGTTTTCAGACGAAAACGAAATTCCGAAACGAAATATTTTACTCTGCACATGTCTAATGCCAGAAGCCTGGCGGACAAGATGGGAGATCTAGAGATACTGTTTTACGAGGAGGATTTCAATTTGTGGAAATTTCAGAGTCTTGGTTCAAGGGGATAGCGAGGGTAAAGACAGGGGGAGGGGTATGCCTATATGTCTATATATTACTCTTTTATATATATATATATATATATATATATATATATATATATATATATATATATATATATATATATATATATATATATATATATGAATAATTTATAAGTGAATGTGAGAGATGACATCACTAAGGGAGCTAGGGAGGAGGTGGAATCCTTATGGGTAGAGCTCCAAAGGGATGACACTAAGAGGAAAATAATACTGGGAGTATGCTATAGGCCCCCTAACCTGAGGCAGAAGGGGGAGACGGAACTCCTATCACAATTTGGATTAGCAGCAAGGATGAGAAGTATCATCATAATGAGCGATTTTAATTATCCAGACATAGACTGGGCGGAAGGAACAGTGCATTCATCTAAGGCTCGCCAGTTCCTAAATGTCTTGCAGAACAATTTCATGGGTCAGATGGTAGACGCACCAACTAGAAACAAAGCATTACTAGACCTACTGATTACCAACAATACAGACCTGATCACGGATGTGGAAATAAGGGGTAATTTAGGAAACAGCAATCACAGGTCAATTAGATTCAATATAAATCACACAAATAGGAAACATAAGGGGAATACAAAGACACTGAATTTCAAAAGAGCCAACTTCCCTAAACTACGAACCTTGCTAGAAGATATAAATTGGGATAGAATCTTAGGAACAAAGAACATAGAGGAAAGACGGGTTTGCTTTAAGAGCATATTAAATAAGGGCATGAGCCAGTGCATCTCATTGGGAAATAAATTTAAAAGAGCGAATAAAAATCTTGGATGGATTAACTCCAATGTAAACATGCATATAAAAGCAAAGAAGAAGGTCTTCAAAAAAAATACAAAGCTGAGGAATCATCATCAGCCTTCAGACTTTACAAAGAACGCAACAAGAAATGTAAGGGCGCAATAAAGGCAGCAAAGATAGAACATGACAGACACATAGCGGAGGAGAGCAAAAAAAATCCCAAGAAATTCTTTAAGTATATAAACAGTAAAATGGCAATAGTATTGAATTTATTCTTCTCCTCAGTCTTCACAAAGGAATCGGGGGGCTTCAGTAACCAAAACTGCAGTGTTTATAAGGACACTTACCTGTCCAGGATGCCCACGATGTTGGCATTCGAAGCCAACCCGTCCCTCGGCTCTCGGGTGGAGGCATCACCATCTTTGGCAAGAGAATAGACCGGTATCTGCTCCCCCTCCCCCCAAAAGGTGCCAAATGTGAAACCGGAGGGGGGGAGGATTCTGAAAAGCGGAAGTTCCATTTTTGGGTGGAGCTCCGCTTTAACATAAATAAGTCACTGGGACCAGATGGCTTGCATCGGAGGGTCCTTAGGGAACTTAGTCAAGTAATTGCCAGACGATGGTTCCTAATTTTTACTGACAGTCTACTAACGTGAATGGTACCAGCTGATTGGAGAAAAGCCAATGTAGCACCAATATTTAAAAAAGGGCCAAAATATATTCCTGGGAATTACAGACCAGTTAGTATGCAAGCTCCTGGAGGGGATGATAAGGGACTATATATACAATTTTAGTAAAGAAAATGTATCATTAGTAGTAATCAGCATGGATTCATGAAGAATCGTTCTTGCCAAACCAATCTATTAACTTTCTATGTGGAGGTGAGTTGCCATCTAGATAAAGGAAGGCCCGTAGACATGGTTATCTGGATTTTACAAAAGCATTTGACATAGTTCCCCATAAACTTTTACTGTACAAAGTAAGGTCCATTGGCATGGACCATAGGGTGAGTACATGGATTGAAAACGGGCTACAAGGGCAAGTTCAGAGGGTAGTGATAAATGGGGAGTACTCGGAATGGTCAGGGGTGGAAAGTGGGGACCCCAGGGTTCTGTGCTGGGACCAATCCTATTTAATTTGTTCATAAATGACCTGAAGGATGGGATGTGGAAACCTTCCAAGAAGATCTGAACAAATGAATGGGGTGGACAACTACATGGCAAATGTGTCAACATGCATAGGGGAGGGGCCAGGACGGTGGAGGAGACAGTCACTTTCTCTTTGAGCTAGCTGCTGATTCACACAAGCCTGCAAACCATTTGGAGAGGATTTTAACATTGTATGTTTTCTATAGCCTGGTGCGCTGCAAGCACCCAGTGTGAGTACCCTGATGTTTACCTACAATAAATTTCTATATTTAAACGATAATGCACTGGCCTCTTTTGTATTTTAAATTGAGGATACCATCTTTGGATTACACCTGGGGGAGCCTGTAAATCCTGCTACTTAGAGCCCAAAGGTGGTTCAGCTGTTGTTGTGGACCAAACTTAATTGTGCAGTCACACAATTGGAGGTGAGCGCAGTCACATGGGGGGAGCACGTATGTGAAGTCACGGTTAATATTATTTGGATCATCATCCCAGAGTCACTTTATGGGACATTATATTATATATATATTTTTTCACTGTGGACTTGCTGAAAATAAGTTTTGAATATATATTTTTTTTCACTGTGGACTTGCTGAAATTAAGAATTTTTGATGTTTACTTCAATTTTTTATATTTCTTTCACTGTGCACTTGCTTGATTATTTCAAGTATTTCATTTATACATTTTTACCATTTATATTCTTTGTTTGGGAATTCAAGTTGCTCCAACATTCACTTGCGCATTGAACATGGCAATTATATATATATTTTTTCACCTGAGTGAGTGATATATCACATAGCGCTGCATTTGTTTACTTTTAATATTTTATACACAGATTATGGGAATGTGAATACGCTTAGCGACTGTGGATTGGTTCCCTTATGTCTAAGCCCTTGTACACACGGTCAGACATTCCGACGGAAAATGTCCGATCGGACCGTGTTGTCGGATAATCCGACCGTGTGTGGGCTTCATCAGACTTTATAGTGTCGGAATGTCCGACCAACAAAGTTTGAGAGCTGGATATAAAATTTTTCCGACAACATGATCCGATCGGACTTTGTCCGATTTTTTGTAGAGAATTCCGATATTCTGATCGGACAAAGTGCCACGCATGTTCAGATCAAATTCCTAGACCAAAGCTATTGGCTACTATCCTGAACGTAGTCCCGTCGTAACTAAAAAACGTCATCACGTTACGAACGATCGGATTTTCCGACAACTTTGTCCAACTGTGTGTATGCAACACCAGTTTCGGACAAAATCCGTCGGAAAAAATCAGAGGGATTTTGTTGTCGGAATGTCCAACCGCGTGTACAAGTGCTAAAACATTCTTTGGACACTCTTCATTTGTAGCTCACATTTTTAAATCACTGGGTGGAGGAGTGTTTTGCTTTGTAATGGAGTGACAGCAGGTGGGACTGCAAGCCAATTATTGATTTATTTATGTACTGTATATGATTTATTATGAACACTTGACTGATTTTTCAGCACATGGGACTGAAAATATTATTGCTTTATTAGAGCATAAAATGTATTATGTACACTTGGTTGTTTGGTTTAAATATTAACATGATTTTTTGTTGTTTTATTTTTTATATATGTGATGGGGTTTAAAGTAGTGATGCATTTGTATATATGTACATGCTTTCAGTACTGTGTGCCACTCTGCACAGTGACAATAATTCTGGATGCTGTGATAGCCTATGGGACATGGACACTATGGGGCAGTGCCCAATATCCTGGGACTGGCCTGTAGGACCTGGGGCAGCTAGGCATGTGTTGTAAGCATTCTTAGAATATTTTGGCAATTTTGGCAAGTTTGCATGACAACATTTTATTGACCACAACTTCTTCATGTGAATGAAGGACAAATCCAGCTCTGTTTTCTACAACAATCTACACTTCTAGAATCATAAAAATTACATATTAAGTCTATGTAAACAGGTGTATACTGCTTATTTCTTTATTAATGTTAGATCTGCCTCTTGATTGGAAGCCTTGACCGCCGAGCTAAAGTTATCTCCAAGCAATAGAGCATTAGTGCATTGATGAGTTGCAGCATGGATAATCAGAGTCAAGCTGGATTGGAGGGCTGCCAGAGATAACAAGTAACTATCACATCGTAGATCATGCCCCAACATTTCAACTTTAAATGCAATATAGCTCATTTACTCAAGGTACATAGTCTGTTAACGTTGCAAGGGAATGTTCCCTAAGCTCAGTGAGGTAAAGCTCTGCTGATATTCATCATTTAGTTTTTTTTTTTTATTTACATTTTCCTTTCATGCAATTTGGTATTCCTCACAAAGTGTTGTTGGTGTTGTTGTTGTGGTGTTGTTAACCATTTAACCTCCCTGGCGGTATGATTAGTTCTGGTTTTAGGTGCTGAAAGCGGTACAATTATTTTGCATGGAAATTTGGCGTTTTATATTGTAGTCCTGTAATTCTTAGGAATAACTCTCTTAAATCTGTTCAAACCAGAGTCTAGCAGACATCCCGGGTATGATAAAGTTTATGATATAATAAATAATAATAAAAATTATTCAATAATGTAATCAAATCCAAAAACACTGAAATTTGCTCATTTGCAGAATTGTCGCTGCCATTAGATTTAGTGTTTGATGACGAATTTCCCCACAAATCGCTATCGCTCAATTCTGCAAGTGATTATAATTTATTATTGCTGTTTTCTAGTTGGTCTAAAATTACCTTTGACATAACGGGACAGTTTTTGGTTGCCATGGACAATCTCCAAATTCCAGGCAGAAAAAAACAGTATTTATAATATAAAAGTGCATGCAGGGCACTGAACAGACCACTAGGGACAAAGGAGTATGTAATTTTTTTTATACAGTACTGTAATCTGTAAGATTACAGTACTGTGTGTGTTTTGTGTGTTTTTACTTTTTTGAATTTGGTGCCGATCTCCACTCCCGTGCACCATAACGTCGCAGGGAACGGAGCTCGGCGCCATTTGGGCACTGTGTGAATCGAGCGGAGGACAGCTCAATCACACAGCGGGGGGACATCGCTGGATCCAGGGGACAAGGTAAGTAACTTCTCCCTGTGTCCTCCCTGTATCCAGCGATGCAATCCTGAGTCTGGCTCGGGGTTACCGCTTATGGTACTAAAATCCCAGCCTGAGCCAGACTCGGGATTACCGCTAGGGAGGTTAAGGACCGCCTCCTGCACATATACGTTGGCAGAATGTCATGACTGGGCACAATCACGTACCTGTACGTGGCTCTTTAAGTGCCCAGCTGTGGGTCGGGTCGGTCTGAGCTTCGTGACCATGGTCGCGGGACCAGTGGACCCCATCGCAGCTGGTGCCCCGTGATCGGGTCACAGAGATGAAGAAAGAGGAGAGGTCTGTGTAAACAAACCTCTCCCCGTGCTTCCTACTGAGCCTGTCACTGATCATCTGTTGCCTGTTATAGGGAAAGACGAACAATGACGTCAGACGCCAAGCCAAGCCCCCATTTATATATAGTTAGTTAAAAAAAACACACACACACTTATCCCCTCCCCACCCCCTAGTGGTTAACTCCTTCATTGCCAGTGTCATTTACACAGGAATCGGTGCATTTAAATAGCACTGATTGCTGTATAAATGACAATGGTCCCAAAAATGTGTCAAAAATGTCCGATGTGCCCGCCATAATTTCGCAGTCACAATAAAAATCGCCGACATCACTAGTAAAAATTTTTTTTATAAAAATGCTATAAAACTATCCCCTATTTTGTAAACGCTATGACTTTTGCACAAACCAATCAATAATCGCTAATTGAGATTTTTTTTACCAAAAATATGTAGAAGAATATGTATCGGCCTAAACTGAGGAAAAATAATTTTGTTTTATATATTTTTGGGGGATATTTATTATAGCAAAAAGTAAAAAATATAGAATTTTTTTCTAAATTGTCACTCTATTTTTGTTTATAGCACAAAAAATAAAAACCGCAGAGGTGATCAAATACCACCAAAAGAAATCTCTATTTGTGGGAACAAAATTACGCCAATTTTGTTTCGCAGCCATGTCGCAAGACCGCGCAATTGTCAGTTAAAGCGACGCAGTGCCGAATCGCAAAAAGGGGCCTGGTCCTTTGGCTGCAAATTGGTCCAGGGCTTAATATAGCATATATATTGGTTGCACAAAATGTATACGACTACTAATTGGATTAATTAAAAGCATGTATAGCCATAACCTTTTTCTAAATGAAAAAAGTCAAGAATGATTAAAACTATTGTAAATTTATTTTTTGCTTCATTTGCAAATTTAGAAAGATTGTCCTTCACTTCTTGTCATGGAAACACAACAATATGTAAGAGGATATATCTAAAAAGTGAGAGGAATTTCCATCTTAAATAGTTGTGTTGTGTTCTGATTGGAAGATAGTCCTGCTCCTCTTGTACTGGTGACACCCATAACATTTTGGATTTCTTATCGCTTTCTGCCTTGATGGTAATGGTCACCAGGACGAAGAGAGAACCTAAATCTACCAAGTGGTGACACAAAAAAATAAATAAACACAAAATAAAAATGACAGCGGATCAATTCCTTTCCTACACCATGCAAAAAGAAAAAAAAATTGCTTTGCATACTGTACACTCTAATGTTTTTTTTTTCAATGACAGATATATGGACACACTACAAATTTCCTTCCTTCACATTGTCTATTTTCAATGATCAATGGTCAATCACTTTACCCTTTCACACAAGAGTGGCACAGACTAGTCCACTCTTGGCGCTGATGTATGTCACAATAATTAATTAATCAATTGCAATGTTTGCACGCATTACTTTTGCAAATATTCTATTATTTTATCGCACCACACTGGTTCTTAACTGAAAGCTTCCAATTACACATGAATTATAACATTCTTATAAATAGCACTGAAATGGTCGACTCAGCAGATATAAAAATCACTTAATTCACACCATATTTTTCATTAAAAAAGAGAAAATGTTCAGTGCTCAGCAGCTGCTCTCATTATTTCTAAAAAAAATATATAAAATATAAAAAAGCTATAAAATCTATTTTGGAAAAAAAAAAGCTTGCATAATACCTTCACTATGCATTTATCATATCTTTAACTTTGAAATGTGATAAATGTATTTAAATACTGTATGTATTTTTATCACTTTAATTTTTATTAAAATCAACAATATCAACAATCAGTGATATACAGAGAACACGTATATTAAAATGTAAATAAATAATAGCTCTGAAAAAGCTACTGACTATAGTGGGAATCTGGACAACATAATTATACATGACCACAAAAATAGCTTATAACATGCATTTTTTTTTTAGCTTAATGGAACCCTGAGACAAAACAGTAATCAAGGACAAATATACAGTGTCACTGATCAGCGAGTACATATGGTACACTTTATAATAAATCTTTGTATTCAAGAAAAATTGTTTGGAAGTTTTAATAGCAAGTGGCTCAGCTGTACTATTGTATAGGGCTTCCGTTCTTCTCTCTTGCTTTTTCTTCCCACGACTCTAATAATCAGGACCCGCTCAGTTATCTCCCTATGGTATTGTTTCACCAGATTCTCTCTTTCTCTTGAAGTGGATGGGGAGCAAATGGTTGTCGTACATTTTAAACAACACAACCTTCTTTTGAATTTACATAATTTGGGTTATAATTGAGGCTCAGACTCCTGGTGACACTCTCAGCTTATTGACCTGAGGTTACTGTTGTCAATGCAACTGTATAATGCTAATGACAGACTTATTATGAACAGATGGAAATGATTTATTTTGAATAAAGAAGAATAAACGAATAAAGTAATCCACTGGAAGATTTAAAACAGCCTTTACAGTTGTGCCGGAAGACAAGCCATGCATTTATATTTTGAAAATATTTAGTTACCAGAAAAAATGCAACAATAAAAAATAAATGATAATCTCTTAGAAATGTTTGCATGGATTAAATTAAATTAATTTTAAATTAGCACCTCAAAAGCGGATGTGTTTTTGTATAAGATATGGTTGAACTGGGGCATATTTATATTGCAGTGAATGTAAGAGTCAATGTATTTTCTCTAATTGTTCACTGCAGATCCACCATGTTTAGAAAATACATTCACCAGCAAGATTCATGCACATATTCACTGGATCAATCAACTTCAAATACATTCACCAACATCTAGTATTTAATAAGACAAGGTGATTACTGTGCTTTCATTGTACACACCTTTATAGAATCTAGTGAATTTTACATTCACTATACATTCATGAAAAACATTTATTTTACATATTTACTTACGTGATGTTGCAAATCTGTATTTTGAAACGTTTTTTAAAAAAAACCAGTGAATGCTAAAAAATTAAGAAAAGTGGTCATTTTTCACCCTTTTGTACTTTTAATGTTTATTAGAATAGTAATAAAAAGAAAAATTTCTTTAAATAATTAGGGTGTTAAAACAGCTAATTTAATTAGTCACAATTTTAAATGACAGGCTAAGAAGCATCATTCATTTATTATATAAACTCACATTACAATTGCAGCATGCAAAAAAAAAAAATACAATCTAAAATGGAGATTGTATAGGTAAGATAAAAGAAAACAAGGGGGAACTATAGTTAATATAAAATTTATTATGACCATAGATTCACAAATTAATATAAACACATTTGTTTTGTTTATAATTCACAAACAAATGTGTGTGGAATCTGTATTTTTGCATAAAATGTATACAGTGCCTTTAAAAAGTATTTATACCGCTTGAAATTTTCCAAATTTTGCCATGTTACAACAAAAAACGTAAATGTTTTGGGGGGGATTTTAGGTGATAGACTAAGGCAAAGTGGCACATAATTGTGAAGTGGAAAGAAAAGGATAAATGGTTTTCAAAATGTATTAAAATAAATATCTGAAAAGTGTGACATGCATTTGTATTCAGCCCCCTTTACTCTGATACCTTTAACTAAAATCTAGTGGAATAACTTGCCTTCAGAAGTCGACTAATTGGTAAATAGAGTCCACATGTGTGTAATTTATTCTTGCTATAAATACAGCTGTTCTGTGAAGCCCTCAGAGGAATATTAGAGAACCTTAGTGAACAAACAGCATCATGAAAGCCAAAGAATATACCAGAAAGACATTGTTGAAAGAAAGTCATAAGAAGTCCCATTTGCAGTTTGCGAGAAGCCATGTGGAGGACACAGAAAACATGTGGAAGAAGGTGCTCTGGTCAGATGAGACCAAAATTGAACTTTTTGGCCCAAAAGCAAAGCGCTATGTGTGGCGGAAAACTAACACAGCATATCACACTGAATACACCATTCCCACCATGAAACTTGGTGTTGGAAGCATCATGTTATGGGGATGCTTCTATTCAGCAGGGACAGGAAAGCTGGTCAGAGTTGATTGGAAGATGAATGGAGCCAAATACAGGGCAATCTTAGAAGAAAACCAGTTAATAGTCTGCAAACAACCTGAGACTGGGGAAGAGGTCCACCTTCCAGCAGGACAATAACCCTAAACATACAGCCAGGGTTACAATGGAATGTTTTAGATCAGGAGTAGGCAACCTCGGGCCTCCAGCTGTTTTGAAACTACCAGTCTCATCAGACATTGCATGACCCTGACAATCACAAGCGTGACTCCTAGAGGCAGAGGCATGATGGGATTTGTAGTTTCACCACAACTGGAGTGCCGAGGTTGCCTACCCCTAGTTTATATCAAAGCATATTCATGTGTTAGAATGGCCCAGTCAAAGTCCAGGCCTAAATCTTGAGAATCTGTAGCAAGACTTGAGAATTGCTGATCACAGACACCCTTGATCCAATCTGACAGAGCTTGAGCTATATTGCAAAGAAGAATGGGCAGAAACTTCACTCTCTAGATGTGCAAGGCTGGTATAGAAATATCCAAAAAGACTTGCATCTATAATTGCAGCTATAATTGCAGCGAAAGGTGGTTCTACAAAGTATTGACTCAGGGGGGCTGAATACAAATGCATGTCACACTGTTCACATATTTATTTGTAAAAAAAAAAAATGAAAACCATTTATCATTTTCCTTCCACTTCACAATTATGTGCCACTTTGTCTTGGTCTATCACATAAAATCCCAATTTATGAATTTCCCCCCATTTCCAAAGAATTGACAGTTAGACTGTACTAAATCAGAACTTTCTACATCCTATGCCATAAAAAAGCATTCACCAGATGTTTACTATGCTTCAAACATTGACTGAAGCCACATTCACCATGTCAGAAATATGGTGTACATTGTCAGTGAATTTGTCATGGCTGTACAATGAATGTTAAGCCTCATACACACGGTCGGACTTTGTACAAACTTTTCCGTGGACTTTTGTACAAAGGGCGTGGTCCACAAGTTTGTATTGCATACACACGATCTGACTTTTTGACAACAAACACGACCGTAGTGACGTCACAACGTACTGACGACACTTCAAAAGAGGACGTTCAATGACTCCAGCGCCACCTTTGTTCAACTTCTGTATTGTAGTCTGATCTTTTGCATTGGTTCTGAGAATGCGTGTTTGTACCTTGTACAAAAGTCTGATGCTTTTGCGTACACATGATCGGGCTTTGCTCCATCGGACTTATGTTGTCAAAAAGTTTGTCCGTTTGCACAGCTAACAAAAGTCCGATGAAAACAGAAAAAGTTTGTCCGATGGAGCGTACACACAGTCGGATGTTGCTCCAAAACAGCTAATTTGCATGTTTGTTGTCAAAAAGTCCGACCGTGTGTACGGACCTTTAGAGAATTCCTCTTTGTTATTGTTACTGTATTCTACAGAGCTTTATAAGTATGTCCATTTTACATTTTTTACAGTGCTTAAGCCTCGTACACACGATCGGATTTTCTGCAGATAAAGCGATTGACTTTTGTCTGAAGGGCGTGTGCCATGAACTTGTCTTTCATACAAAACGGTACACAATTGTCGGCCAACAAACACGAACGTAGTGATGTACTACGTGACATTTCAGCTCTTGAGCGCCACCCTTTGGGCACCATCTGCTAATGTCGTGTTTGGTGAGCATTGATTCTGAGCATGCATGTTTGTACTTTGGAATTTTGTGTGATGGACTTGTGTACACACGATAGGAAAATCTGACAACAGACCATTGTCTGCCGGAAATTTACTAGCCTGCCATCCAACATTTGTTGGCGGAATGTTGGCCAACAATTGTCTGATGGAGTGTACTAATGGTTGGATTTTAGGCAAACAGTCTGTCATCACACAATTCCCCGCCAAAAATCCAATCGTGTGTATGAGGCTTTAGGCGTTTGTTATGTATCTACTGCAGTATCTCTCTTTAAAAAGAATTCAAGTACATGATTAGTTTTTGTGTTCACTTCATTTCAATGTCAGATAACACTACAATAAATCAGGTCCTCACACTAAATAAGTCCTAGTGCTGTATGTAGATTTCTTTTTTAAAGATTGTTTGATTTCGAGAGGTGGAGTACAAAATATCGATGAGAGGATCACCCAAAGTGCCCAATGACTGCGGCTTTATGGTGCAGCACCCATTTTCCCCTGTATATCTGAAGCAGTATGGGTGCTTCTAACTTCAGCTTGTTGTATTAAGCTTTGAAATAAAACCTGGAAGTTGATTGGTTTCTGTGCAGAGCTGCACCAGATTTTTTACTCTCCAGTTTCAGTAAATCAACCCCATATTCTTTTATTTGTGAGTAAACATGGGGGACATTAGGAAAAATAGTCTTGCACCCAGATACACTATTATATGTGAACAGCAACCTCTGTAAATGGGTGATATGAATCAAAACAATTTCTGGAAAACCATTTTCTGCAAATAATTCTTTTTGAGAAATGCTATCAATACAAATGAAGTAGGCCTTGACTTATGCCCTCTGGCTGAACCTGCTCAGGGATAGGAATGATGGGCCAGGATATATTTTCCCAGCTGTAATGATTTTTTCCTTAGACAGTTTGGTCCTTCTCCATCATAATTAAATTGGAACTAAAGGCTAAGAATGAAACATTGCTGGCAGGTAGACTTTTATTGTATTGTGTTGTATGTTGTAAGCGTTTATTATACCGATATATATTATTGTATATTGACATTGTATGTCTGTTCTGCTATTAAGGTTAGTAATGCTTCTTACCTGTCTCCCAGCAACTCATGTGTGTATGCATGCACAGGCATTATAGCATCCCAGGCCAGCCAAGGAAGATGGCTGAAGACAGTGAATCTGCAAGAAGACTGGGCATAGATGTCAGTGGTGATGAGGGAGCTCAAGGACTGGTGGGGAGAAGGTAGGTATAATGGACTTTAGTTCTACTTAAACATGTGTGTTGGCATAGCAATCACTCAATAGAAAAATCATTCAAAGGCCAGATCATATAACTAAAAAATATGTTCTACTATTTAAAAAGTTAATTATCAGAAACAAAAACAAATAATCATCCTCAAATGGTCAAAAATGTCACATTAAATGACTACTAAAAAGCCACTATCATAATATTGTGTAAGCTTTTGTCGAAACAACAACCAATAATATCCCTAAATTGTCTAAAATGTCTCGCTAAATGATTGCGAAAAGGCCACTATCATAACATTCTATAAGCTTTTCTCCAACCCTCCAAGGGCATCGCTAGTACCTCTCTAGCAAACTGCCTGGGCTCCCAATGCCACAGCTTCTAGACTTTTTCTATGGTTTGGGCACTGCAGTGCTACTTTTAGGCCGCGTACACACGCGGGGACTGTTCGCCCAACTTTGTCCGCTGAACAGTGTTTCGGCGGACAGTCCGCCCGTGTGTGGGCTTTCAGCGGACAGTTTCAGCGAACAGTCTGCTGAACAAAGTTTTTCGGAAATTCCGAAAAACTGTCCGTTGAAACTTGGTTTCAGCGAACAGTCCCCTCGTGTGTAGGCTTGTTCGTCAAACTAAGTTCCGCGCATGCTCAGAAAGGATTTACACGCCGAAAGTTGTAATGCAGTGTATGGGACGTCGTATTTTCCGTCCCGTCGTACATGCCGTTCACGTCATCGTGCACGGTTTCAGCAAACTGTTCGTTCGTCGTGTGTGGGCAAGTCCGTCCATGCTAATTTTGAGCGGACTGTTCGCTGAAACTGTTTGACGGACAAAGTTGAGCGAACAGTCCCCGCGTGTGTACGCGGCCTTACTACAGCTTGTTCAGACCTCAGATACTGTGGCTCCCCTAAGCACCTCCTTGGCTCTGTAATTAAAGCATTTTTGTAGGTACAATGACTGGTATATGTGTGCTATGTATACAGTGAGAAGACTCTGATTTTATTTAACTATGCCCCTTTAAGTCCCTTCCACTGTTTGTCAATTTGGCCACACCTACCATTCAGCTACGTGATCTGCCTCATTCCATTTCCATTGGGTGCCCAAGGGTGCCTCATGTCTTTCGGTTTTAGGTATGCCCCTGGAATCTAATGAAAAATAATCTTATCTGTGGTTATCTTTACAACTCTGACCCATTTGGTAAAGATTGTGAATTATTGATATTGTTACACTAAAATAATAGCAATTATTAAAGTGTAAGTAAACCCACCTATCGTTTTTTGGCCAAGAAAGCTGCCCTCTTTGCCTCTATTTAATCTACAACTGCCATGATGCTGAACATGTGAGCAGTTATGAAACCAGCGATTGGATGGTTTGACAATTTGATTGAGAGTACAACCAATGGGAGTGTTACATTTCCGGCACGTGCCGGAATTTAAACTGTTTTATGGATGGGTTTCGTTACACTTTAAGTAAATAAACAATAAATAAACCAGTAAATAAACCAATTACCAATATTCATGAGCTTCACTACAGATTTGATGCTTACTTAAATTTCTTATTTGGGATGTTGGTGTAGAAAATGAATGTGTAGAGGTGTCTATAAGGTTTAAATTAAACTATTAAGGGCAATGTATCAAATTGGCTGCCTACTGTCATAGCCAAAGCTTACAGATAACGTTGGATGCTTCCAATGCCTCACTTGTCTGCCCCTTAAATAGTAATGCTTCCAGGAGTTGGGCAATGTCAGCATCCAGAACCATTTGGATAGTTCAGCTGTCAAAGGAACAGACAATCTGATTGATGTCCCTATGTTTTTGTGAGTTCATTGAATAAATAAATAAGTAAATCAATATTGATATAATTTGTATGTTTTAAAATAGCATCCTCAGTTCCTGCTTGCATAACAAACAATGCACAACATTAGAAGTCATTTCCTTTTTTTTACTTTTATGACCAAACAATACGTGTGATTATACATGCAAGAACTCAGCAACTGCATAAAGTCACTTAAAAAATAAGTAACTGAAAACATACTATATATTTTCTAAACTGCAGTTCTATAACAATAAAATATGTCATCAAATGGAACAATGATTATATTTTCTATATTATATTGTGACCACACACATACACAAAATATATACTTAAAGGAGCCATAGTTCCTGAAAATGTTTGAGAATCCCACACATGCAACAATAGGCAAGCATACAATCCAGGTTTGTTTTTCACTGAACACGTATGTACACTTCCATTATCTGTTGGCTGAGCACCACTGATAAATCAGTAGTAAATTGGCAAATTGTGGGGAACAGGTGCAAACACATGCATCTGTTCAATCAATGAAGCTAACAGCAGGCATTAAAATCAAGAAAGGAAAAAGGCGTTTCTAAAAGAATGTTGTCATGTGAAAGCTTACCATATCATAGATTTTTCATATACGACAGCTCAAATAGTGTATTTGCTGCAAAATAGTTTTCATTAAAAGGATTTCTTACTGCTTTTTGTAATATAGTATTTATTGTACTTTTTATGATTTATGTAATAAACTGTTCCATAATATATAATTACATGTTTTTAAACTATTTTGCGGAAAATGATTTAAGTAAACCTGTCATGAGAACAATATGGTGGCTGCTATTAAGGCTACATTCACACAAATGCACACATGTAGCCGGAGGTGATAATCAGTAGATTCTTGCAGATCTAAACACTGCATACACACAGTCCCTGGAATCCATGAAGACTTTCCACAGAGAGATTTTGCAAAAATGTTTCTCATGCATTTTAAAGTGGTACACCAAGTTCCAAATTCACGTACCTGTCTTCTAGAACTCCCACTTGATTTTGGCACATTCTGTGCCACTTTTGTAATGCATACAAGAAACTTTCACAAAATGTGTCTGTGCCAGTTTTACTCTCTGTGCGCCAAAAGAGAGTTGGTTCTAATTAGCTTCACTTTCGTAGGATACGAACCATCAGTATTTTGTTTCAAATTTGGTGCATGAATTGTTCCACAATGTAAAAGAGGTGCATTTAAGAACTGAATTTAGTGCACAAGTTGCTGTCAGAACCAAAAGTGTCAGAGATACGTCATGGATTTGGCGCAACACATTAACAAGAGGGATCAACGCCAGAAAAGTGGCACTGCACATTTATTAAATTCCCTCCAGTTTGTGCAGACAGCAGCAGCTGTCAGATTTGTATTGTGTACTTTGTATAAACCTGCTTATCTGGGAAGTTAGATGTGAATAGAACTTTTGATCAACCCTGGATGCAGACAGTGGGGGTTATTTACTAAAGGAAAATCCACTTTGCACTGCAAGTGCACTTGGAAGTAAAGTCACTGTAGATCCGAGGGGGACATGCAAGGAAAATAAAAAACAGCATTTTTGCTCACACATGATTGGATGATAAAATCAACAGAGCTTCCCCTCATTTCAGATCTACCCCCTCGATTTGGAGTGACTGCACTTCCAAGTGCACTTTCAGTGCAAAGTGGATTTGCCTTTCATAAATAACCCCCATTGTTTCTCCAGAGTTTCTGTTGAGTTACTAGTCCCGCAAACTGACTGCAGTTAATCTACCAGGTTGTCAGTATAAATAAAACAGGGTGCAGCTGTATTCAGAGGTGGCACTTAGTTGGCTACATTCAGAGGCACTATCTGCTCCTCCATCACCCTCGTAAATGTAACATTAGTGAATAGGGATGAGCTCAGGCGTTTTCCCATGCTCCACTTGCAGAGCCTGACAGGAAGTCGGTGCAGAACTGCGCTAATCACAGGTGGTGAGACATTGCCCAATCTCTGCAGTCACCCATCGGGACAATGTATCACTGCCTGTGATTAGCACAGCACTGGGCCGACTGGGCCTGTGATTAGAACAGCACCGGAGCTCATCCTTATTAGTGAAGTGAGGTGAGTAGTGTCATAGACAGAAGTTAAAAATTTTCACTTTCTCACCTTATCCAAGGAAAGGAAAGAAAATGGCTATCGTTAGGCTTTAAATGAACACGAAAATAGTTCCTCCAACTTCAAGCTGACACCCTTTTAAAATCATTATGTTTATCTTGGGGAACAATCAGAGCTACAATATAGGAAACGATGTTTCAGCTTTTCCATCATTCTTATACTGTATATCTCCATATCACTCATATTTTATGGGCATAAGCTCCTCTTCTTGCTGCCTAAAATGTGGACAATAATATGCAAACCTGTTGCATGCCTTCTGGGCATATCCCAAAATTAAACAATTTTGTAACACAGCTGTGCATTATGCTACACTACACATACAAGTAAACTACCTACCTCTAACCCTGAATGGGCACTCTTTGGCCTAATCAACATGCCAGGTATTAAACTCTCAAGGGAATGTAAACATCTCCTAAATGTCATATCCCTTGTAGCAGTAGATCTACCTAGAAGCCCCCACCATTTCTTTGTTTATAGACAAACTCTCTTATGTTTTCCACATGGACTGGATGGAAACCTCCTTACATAAGCAATCATGGATTGAAAAATGTGTTCCTATCTGGGAATCTTTCATTCATACCTTGCCTACAGATGCACAACAATTGATAGTACAATGTTTTCAGTATAATCAATGGTTACAAAGCAGATTGTTGACCAAGGACCCTCCAAATGATATTCAACCATCCACTTTATTTAAATTAAAATAAACTTTACGTTTTAACAGCTGAGTCCTCCCCTCTTTCCTTCATCTGCTAGTTGTTTGACCAATCGTCATCAGTCTTTGTGTTTATTAATGTCAATTCTTTGACCCAGCACTGATACATGGTTCGTGGTTCTCAAACTATACTGATAAACTGAAAAACATTAGAGGAACCCACAAACAAAACAAATGTGATCAAAGCATATTAGGTACAATTCTTTTAAATCCCCTGTTTTGAAAATGCCTTCTTCCCCAGGGGAAACAAGAATCAGTAATTGACCCAAATGATAGGGTATATTTCTTTGGGCAGTTATGTTTATATATATTAATATAAAAATGTATATATATAATTTTTTGTCTGTTTATTTGGCAGACAATATGCTCAGTCTAGGCCGAATAAAGGGCTACTGTTATCCTACACACAGCTCAAATATGATACCCCCTTCATTGCTTAACTGGCACAAAATTAACACTCAATAATTGCTAAAAGTGAGATAAAAGCAGGAGTGGACTGACCATTTGGGCAGTCGGGCACTGCCTGAGGACCCTATGCCACTAATGCCGCGTACACACGGTCGAACTGTTTGACGTACTTAGTCCGTCATACAATCCGACCGACAATCCGGCGTACTTTCCACTGAACGGACTTGACCACACACGGATACACAAACAGTCCGACGAAAGCTTGCGCGATGACGTACAGCACGTACGTCAGGACTAGAAATAGGAAGTCCAAGACACAGCAAAGCCCTGTAAATCCTTTCTGGGCATGCGCCATTCTTAGTCCGTCGGACTAGCATACTGATGACCGTATTGTCCGCTGAAACCAGTACGACGGACAGATTTTTGGAAAAACCTAAATTCTCAGTACTCCGGACTGCACGCTGAAAAAGTCAGCTGAAGCCCACACACGAGCGGATTGTCCGCTGAAATGTGTTTCAACGGACTAAGTACGTCAAACAGTTCGACCGTGTGTACGCGGCATAAGAGGCCCCATCAGGGTTGCCAACCTCAATAAAACCAGGGACAGTATGTAAAAATCTGTGTTTTTAAAAAAAATCCCAAGATTATAGCTGCCTCGCCTCTCCAGTACCTTTTCAGTGTGTGTATGTGTATTCTGTGTGTGTATATTGTGTGTGCATATTGTGTGTCTGTGTGTGTATACTGTATGTGTGTGTGTGTGTGTATACTGTGTGGTCCCATAATCTCCTATTGCCTGGGGGCCCCATAATCTACTATTCCCCAGGGGCCCCATAATCTTCTCCTATTGCCCGGGTGCCCCATAATCTCCTATTGCCCAGGGGGCCCCATGAGTTGTCAGTCCGCCTTTGGATAAAAGTTTGACAATTTATTAGAGATATGAATGTAGACATCCCCTATTCAAATATATGGGGCTGTAATGCACCTGCACAGCTAGAAAAAAGAGGGCTTGCAGCAGACGGTGTAGTCGAATCTTGTGTACATGGGGAGGGTGGGACAGGTAAGCTCAGGGCAAAGGGGCAAACATGATAAGTACACTTTATTTTAAAATGTCTTTATCCTTTAAGGTCATAATAGCTAGAGGAAAAACTTGGTGATGTCCCTTCCCTTGGCTCCCTAAACACTTACTTGTTTTTCTTAATGGTTAATTCAGCCCTGCACTCAGGTAAGCACCGTCAGATCCAGCTGCATCAACACAGTGTTGAAAAGACAAATTAGATCTATCTCTGCTGGATATATGAACAGAGAGCACACTGCTTTGTATAAACACCGTAATACAGCTGCCACAAATAACCCTGCAAGGGGCTGTACAGAAAAGGGGGGGAATAGAATTAAAGGCAAAGACAACATATTACAAATATATTGTAAAATCTCACCATCTGGAAATACAGATTTAGATTACTTTGTATATTACTGTGAGCATCTCTGAAAAAGTATGATTGACCATACGTTTTCATGTACACAGGCACATGGGGCTGTACAACATAACATTTTGTTGCATTTCCCCACTCATGAGCCACAGGCTCTGTGTACAGCTGCACATAGAAATGAATGAATGTTTGTGACTCTTTTTCAGGTATACACCAGTATTTGCGTAAACACTTGCATGCATACAGATGTACAGTTTTAGACGCATACAGTCTGCATCCAGGATCATAAATCCGAATACATGAGTGTATTTTTGCATATCAGTATCAGACACGTACAACCATTGATTTATATGGGTGGCTGTACACAGTGCCAATGTCTTCTAGGCATATGCATAAGGACTAACACATCAAATTCATTCTTCATGGAGTGTTCAAAGATAACACCATATCGCTAGTGTTGAAGATAGATAAACACAGAGGTAATTCTGCCATGAGCACAAATGAGTCCCTGTATATCCCACGGTCCATACTGGGGCTTGAACTTGGAAAATTGATGCATTCATGTTTATTCAAAGTATATATAGTAGGCCTAAGTGGACCAAATATAGTGATGACGCATTGCATATAGTATGATATCTTTGCTGCCCCCCCCCCCCCCCCACCACCACACATACACACACACACACACACACACACACTCTATTTTAATGGATAGTTGACAGATATAAGAATTCCCTGATTAAATATTTGTATCATAGTTTAGAAAATATTTTTCCATCTCAAACTTTTTGGACCACGGAACACGAATAGGTGAGTATAAACAGATCAAAAGATACTACAAATGTATAATGAATAAAAATAATTTTGCTCAGCATCACATGTTTTCCATTTTACCCCCTGTTAAGAACACGTGGTCCCCTAAATAACATCAAATTTCCAATTTAAATATGTTTTTTTAACAAGCTGATGTGGTTTCTTCTACACACAAAAAAGAAAATATATGCATATCAATGCATATATGCATGTCAATGTATAATACTGTATTGTCAAAAGTATTGGAACGCCTGCCTTTACAGCCTCATGAACTTTAATGGCATCTCAGTCTTACTCCATAGGGTTCAATATTGAGTTGCCCCATCCTTTGTAGCTATAACAGCTTCAGCTATTCTGGAAAGGCTGTCCACAAGATTTAGGAGTGTATCTATGGGAATTTTTGACCATTCTTCCACAAAATTTGGGAGGGCAGGCACTGATGTTGAATGAGAAGGCCTGGCTCGCAGTCTCCACTCTAATGCATCCCAAAGATGCTATCAGGTAGAGGTCAGGAATATGTGCCGGCCAGTCAAGTTCCTCCACCCCAAACTCACTAATCCATGTCTTTATGGACCTTGCTTTGTGCACTGGTCAAAATTATTTGGTGGAGGGAGGATTATAGTGTGGGGTCGTTTTTCAGGGATTGGGCTTGGCCCCTTAGTTCAAGTGAAGGGAACTCTTAAGGTGTCATCATTCCAGTACTTTTGACAATATAGTGCACAGGCATACCCCACTTTTAAGTACACCATGGGGTTTATTTACTAAAGCTGTAAAGTGCAAAATCAGGCTCACTTCTGCATAGAAACTAAAGAGCTTACAGGTTTTATTACCAAAGCTTAATTGGACCACCTGGGGTTAGAAGATCATTGATTTCTATGCAGAAGTAGCCTGATTTTGCACTTTCCAACTAAATAAACCCCATTGTGTACTTAAAGGTGGAGTATGCCTGTATATGCATATCAGTGTAGTGTAGTATAGTGCAGTCACTAGAACGGCTGATGTTTGGGGAATATCGCACCTGTGGATGCCAGACCCATGATAAATGCATTTTCACTTTTTAACCACTTACGGACTGCCCAATTTTACAGCGGCTGTTTGAAGGAGGATATCGTTGTTATGGCAGCAGCTAGCTGCCATAACCCCAGTATCCCCTTCTTCAGCGGGCGGTCCGCTACAAGATAAAATTGGTCCCTGTGGTGGTTTCACAGTGAGATCACTTTTATCCGTGGTGGGAGAGGCGTGCCTTCCACCGCTTACCAGAACTGTCGGCAGCGGCGCAGGCAATCGGATCCTCTCGATGGCTCAGTATAGAGATGAGTGAGGGGAAGATGGCCCCACTCGTCTCCATACAATTGCTGGGCAGAAGCCTAATGTCTGTGCACATTACAAAATTATCCAGAACTAAGCCTAATGCTAAGCCTAAGCCTAATGCCCCATACACACCACCTGACTTTCCTGCAGACTAGGTCCGGTGGAATCAGTCCGTCGGACAATTCGATCGTGTGTGGGCTAATCCGATTGTTTTTCATGAAAAAAATCAGACGGACCTAGAAATAGAACATATTTCAAATCTGTCCGACGGACTCAATTCCTATCGGGAAAACCGTTTGTCTGTATGCTGGTCCCGACAGACCAAATACCACGCAAGGGAAGCTATTGGCTACTGGCTATTGAACTTCCTTTTTTAGTCCCGTCTTATGTCATCACGTTCAAAACGAACAGACTTTCGAACTGACTTAGTCTGTTTGTGTGTGGCCAAGTCCATTCATTTGGAGAGTCAGTTGGAACTCTGCCGAAAGTCTGTCGGGAAGACCGTCAAACCTAGTCTGCTGGAAAGTCCGGTGTATACGTGGCATCAGGGAACATTTTAATAAAAAGAGAGGCCACAGGTGCCTACATGTAAATTTACATGAAGCCACATGTCCTATCTGCATATACCGAAGTCAGGCAACTCATCCTAATGAAATACAAAAAAATGTAAAACTGTGATAACCTATTTTCTATACATTTTAGTGGCAAAATAGATAAACTATTATACTAAAGCATTAATAATCAATCATTTAAAGAAAGAAGTGTTTAGTAAAATTTAGCATAGAACAAAAACTCTATAGGGAGAAGAGAACATATGGGTGCCATGTATGTGTTCAATTTCTACCACACTGGTTCTGATACACTCAAATTTCCGAAATACTTTATTAATGCAGGCCATACATGGTTGAATTTCGAAAGAATCTTCTTTTCAAAATCAGAAAATTAGTTTTTTTTTGTGATCCAATGATGCCACCATTGATTTTCGAAATTCGACCGACCAAGCCTTCAATTTCACCTCATGTTGCTACAGAAAATAATTTTTGTGGCCGGGAATCTTCTTTTCTCTCCATAAATTTTCTTTTCTTATTACATTTCTCGCACGATTCTCCCACCATTGATTCGAAAATCATTAGTTTTTCAAAAAATTTCCAACATTTCTCAAATTTGATTTCCACACAAAAATCGGCTGTTGCTACAGCCCACTAAATTCATACAAAAATTCTTAGATACGATTTTCGAAAGAAAATTCTTTCGAAATTCGAACCATGTATGGCCGGCATTAGGCATGTAAGAAACAGAATGGGCATTATAGAGGTAATGGTGCAACTTTTTCTTTGTTTTGCCTGAGAAAAAGATGCCAGTTGAGTATAAAATCAGAGAAATCTGTTAAAACAGTTGACTCAGAAGCTTGAAGAGGTTATGCAACTAACTTCAGACAGGGAAATCTCTGTGCACAGTCAGTGAACACCAGAAGTCATGAGTCTGTTGCTGGGGTGATGGCTGGGGATTATATGGAATGCCACAAAACCACATCCTTCTTTTGGACTCATAAGATGAAGCAGAAGGGGTTGGATAGCTTTTCTCTCTGTTTCTCCTCGTTTTTTTTTTTTTTATCCAACAGATTAGACAGACTGGTTGCTGTAGCAACTACACAGAGGAGGTCTCTGGCACACCTGCACCTCAGACAGGGATCCCCCACCAAATCCAGACCTGCAGGCAAAATTAGCTGTGGGAAAATACAGAGTAAACAAGGCAGGGAGGAAAATCACCATTGGGACATAAAAAGGGGACAGAACAACGGCCAGCTTGCTTGTAATAAAAAAAAAAAGATGTTGAGTAGCTTATGAATCAAACAGTAAAAGTTACCATTTATTGTAAGGAAATGTTATTTTCAACCTATGCTTCTCGTTATGACCACCCAAAAAGAGTGTAGATAACTGCTAACTGTCTATTAACCAAATTTTCAAACTAGATACAGGAATAAAAGAACTAGCCAGAGAAAAAAAAAAAAATACAAGAAAAAAACGATTGCTCTAAAAGGAAACAGTTGCAGAAACTGACATTTGATCCCTCCAGATAAAAAGATTGAAAAGACATGAAACCATGGAGGTCTTAAAGGCAAATACACTGATCTGGAATGCCTTGGCAGTTGTCCAGGTCCTGCTAATGAAGCAGTCAGTCAGTCATGAGCGGTGTCCTTGCTTCACCTCTCGTGCACCCCTCCTTTTTTTATTGCTAAGGGTATGCTTTCTGACTGGAGTCTCTCATAGAAGTCTTTTCACATGACAGCTGTGGATAGGCTGCCTACATATCATAGAACAGTTGTGTTTAGAAAACAATTGTGGAACTGGTCACAGTCTATCCAAAATAATTGTAACCAAGATCCCTCAAGTATTTTAGTTACTTGGCTGCTGTACTGGTGTCTTTACTCCTTATGTAAGTTATTCATGGGGATATCGAATTTGCAAACACAGCAGAAGTAGCCTAGAAACTATTTAACATATGTAGCCTTCTATGAAAAAAAAAAAAACTGTGATAAAAATGGTACAGCTATAATTCAGCTTTGGGCATATAAATGTTTAATGCTAGAGGTTTTCTTGGGAAGTGACACATGGGTTGGCACAGTATATACAATACATTATCAGTTTAATTTCCATTGTTTTAAAATGAAGACAAAAAAAAAAAAAAAAAAGAATTTAGAATAATCCTTGAGCATAGCAGATAGTACTCTACGTAGCATGAAAATGTTCCTTATGCCCCATACACACGGTCGGATTTTCCGGCGGAAAATGTGCGATCGGATCATGTTGTTGGAAAATCCGACCATGTGTGGGCTCCATCGGGCCTTTTCCGTCGAATTCTCAAAGTTTGAGAGCAGGTTCTAAAATTTTATGACAACAAAATCTGATCCTTTAAATTCCGATCGTGTGGTGTGTAGACATTTCCGACAGACAAAGTGCCACGCATGCTCAGAATAAACTAAGAGACGAAAGCTAACGGATACTGGCCCAATTATACTCCAGACATAAGTGTTAGCCCTTGTACACATGGTCGGACATTCTGACAACCAAATCCGTCGGATTGTGTCCGACGGATTTTGTCCAAAACTGTTGAATACACACAGTCGGACAAAGTTGTCAGAAAATCCGATCGTACTTAACGTGATGACGTTATTTCGTTAGGACGGGACTACGTTCAGGCTAATAGCCAATAGCTTTGGTCTAGGAATTTGATCTGAGCATGCGTGGCACTTTGTCCGATCGGAATTCTCTACACATGATCGGACAAATTCCGATCGGATCATGTTGTCGGATAATTTTATAGCCCAGCTGGAAAACTTGGTCCGTCGGATACTCCGACGGAAACAGTCCAATGGAGCCCACACACTGTCGGATTATCCGACAACACGGTCCTATCGGACATTGTCCATCGGAATGTCCGACCGTGTGCACAAGGCTTTGACGTCACCTTGTTCCGAACGATAGGATTTTCGGACAACTATGTGCGACCGTGTGTATGAAAGACAAGTTTGGCCCAAAATCCATTGGAAAAGAATCAGACGGATTTTGTGGTCAGAATGTCCAACTGTGTGTATGGGGCATCATTGTGTTCCCTATAACATATGTTTACAAGGCTATGAGCACAGTAAACAATGGTCCTTATGTGTTTATCATTTGTACAATCCTTGCAAGGAAGGACTTCATGGCACATGTAATGTTTTCACTGCTGTGCCAACAGCAATGCACTAACAGTATGTTGCCAAGAACACTATCAGGTGGATAAAAAACATGTTTACACTGAATTACTGCGGTAGTAATGGTTTTAAAGAAACCGCTTGTGGGCATAGTTTCTAAGATATCCAAACCTCTAGCTAATGAATTCTCTTTAAGCCCAAGTTCACACTAGTGCGAACACAGACATTGCATGTGATTTACTCCCGTACTGCGGTGCTGTTTGCATGCGATGTCTGTTCAATGCGAATTTAGTCATAAAGTTGTATGGCTGAACTTGCATTGGATTTGCACAAAAATAGTGCCAGGACTCTTTTTGTCCTGCACTGGAATCAGATCGCATTGGCATTCTCACCTATGCAATACACTTCCTTTGCAAATCTAGATCTAGGGGTGTCAATAACAATGTATTGACACCTACAGCAGTTCGCAGAGGGCAGGGTGAACTGCCTGTGGGAGAGATGTGATGTGGGAACCAGTGCTGTAATCGCGCTGGTTCCCGCATCGCACATATGTGAACCTAGGCTAAAGCATGGTTCATTAGAACAGATCCCTCTCGATTAAGACTTTTAGATGCACTCACATGGGTGAGAAAATGCCATAAAAAAGAAAACAAATGCAGTCACCATTTAATGGTTGGTAAGTTGCAATATATTACATTTTTGGTATATATTATTTTCAGTATTTGTGTTTAATACCTCTTTAAGCTGATTGTAGCTGTATTGTTGCGTATTAGCACCAAACTACCAGAAAATGGATGCTTAGCACTTATTTAATCATTTGATTAAAATAATATTAGTCTTTTACTTTTTGTTTAAAAAAAAACATGTTATTCTTACCTGTTCTGTGCAGTGGTTTTGCACAGAGCAGCCCAGATCCTCCTGTTCTCAGGTCCCTAGTCAGAGCTCCTGGCCCCTTCCTCCTGCCAAGTGCCCCCACGGCAAGCAGCTTGCTATAGAGGCACTTGAGCCGAGCCGTTGTTTTGTGTGTCCATTCAGACACGGAGCTGCTGCATGGCCCCACCCCCTCTCTCTCTTTATTGGCTCACTGACTTTGATTGACTGCTGTCTCCTAGCCATTTCGGAGGGAGAGTCCCGGACAGCTAAGGCTCTTGTGCAATATCGCTGGATCAAGATGGGACTCAGGCAAGTATTAGGGGGGCTGCTGCTCACAGAAGGTTTTGTTTTATCTAATTGCTTGAAATGCTTTCAGATAAAAAAAAAACATTCTTCCTTTAGAACTACTTAATTCATGCCATTCTTACTGGAGACTTTTAGTTGCATTTAATATTTATATATCATATTATATAAAAAAATACTTATATGTTTATATATTATATTGTATATAAATATATACTACATGTTTACTTTTGGGTAGCTCTATGTGTTGCATTTAAAACCTACTGTATTTTTTTAACAAACACCAAGACTACATACATTTTGTCTTCCTTGTAGACTCAATGAGGTGAAAACATTTTTTTTATCAAAAGTACTTTTTATTTATAAAGGGTACATACAAAAAATCACAGTATTGTGGGCACAGCCGCTATATTAACAGAGGAAAGGAACAACATAAAATGGGTTGCAGCTAGGTAGAGAGCTTGTCACATGTACATATCAGCTAGTATGTTGGTGTAGTTAAAGTATAGGCAGTATGCCTAGTTTTAGGTTTACTCCTTATCGGAGCATGTCAAACAAACAAAAAACAGAACATAAACATCCAAGAAAGAACTAAAATGATCTGGTTTTAGCAGTTATGTTTGCCTCAACTCGTTTGTGGATGTGGTATTCAATGTCTTTAAGCAGGTGTTCTGAGTGCATATATATTTGGTCGTATTTTTTATTAAGGTTGTAGCACCGGCAATAAAGGGGAGTGGTGGCAGTGGTTACAGTAGGTTTGAAGGGGGTAGGGGATTTCTTTAGTAGACATTGTAAGGAAGAGGAGGAAGGGAAGATAATAGGCCCAGGATGCACGATTATATGCCTGTTGGTCTATTTTGTGAAATTTTAAGCCATAAGTTTGGAATATTCATCAGTAGTGATAAAATGTTGCCAGCAGGACCATATTTTCCTGAATTTGGAAGGGGTATCATTCGCTTGATGGATGAGTTCTTCCATAGCAGAGGTTTTTTGTATGCCACTGACCCAAGATGTTATGGTTGGAGGGTCTGAGGAGCACCATTTGGCAGGTATGCACATATTTGCTGCTTTTACCATCTGAAGGGCTGGCGAGTGTAAGTATACACCTTTCGGCATGGTAGAATGGTTCAGTATAAATTGGGCTGGCGTGTAGTTTAAAATAAATGTATTTTTTTGGTTTGTGAGTCTGTGTACTTCTTTCCAAAATGGTTGTATTAGAGCGCAGGACCACCAAATGTGAAGGAGTGATCCCAACTCCTTAGTAAAGTGCCAGCAAGGAGGTGAAAACTTTGATCATATGGAGGAATTTTGACAGAATTGTTAGCAGTACAGAATGTAACAATGGACAAAGTGAAAATAGGAAGTGCATTAAAGTGGATGTAAACCCTCACATATACCCAGTGAAGTGAACAACCTCATATGATACACAGAGATGAAACAAATCTCCCTACATAAGTTTTGTTTGTATAGCTGTTGTCTCTAGTTTTCTAGATTGTTTAGAAAGTGCACGTCATTTTAGAATTTTTACTTTCTGATTCAGCACTGGGAGGGAAGTCCAGGCATACACTGCCACAGCTGGAGGAAAGGCTGACATCCCTACTCCACATAGACAGAGGAAGGAAGAAACAAGCAGAGTTTGCTGTGAATAGACCAGCTGTCTGCTAATCTATTTCTATGCACCATCCCGACACAAATTTCAGGCTGGTTTCAGACATTTCAGAAATTTCAGAAAAGGTTGTAAACAATTAAGCTATCGCTTGTGAAACGTCTGCCATTGACTTTATCTGTCTGACCCTTTTGACAATAACGATGACATTGAGATAATTTGGAGTTCCAGTGTGCGACCAATTCGTTGTCTTATTCATCTTCTCAAGCTGCCATATCTACCAGTGTTGTATTCTTCCGCCGCTGTCTCTCCTGGTGCTGTCTTTCGTCTACCAATTCCTTGTCTTGTCCATCTTCCACGGTGGTGAGCCAAGGTCTGCACCTGTGATCCATCCTGCACTTGAATTTGCTTGGAGCGGTGTGCTTCCCTTTGTTCTTTGCAGTGTGAGAAGATGGTTCGGAGCTATTTTTTTAATAAAGGACTTGTCAAAAACCATCTCTTGCTTTTTATTTTATTTCACTGCTTTTTTGGTGAATGGATAGGAGTACGATGCACCCACTACCCATTCACATAGGGAGGGCGACATCTGGGTGCCCCCTTTTTAAAGGGGGCTTCCATATTCCAATAAGCCCCCCGCCTGCAGACCCCGACAACCATCAGCCAGGGTTGGTGGGAAGAGACCCTTGTCCCCATCAACATGTTGAGGGCATGCGGTCTGGTATGGTTCAGGAGGGGAGGCACCTGTACATCCCCTCCCTTGCTGGGCTGCATGCTCAGATAAGGGACTGGTATAGATTTTGGGTGGGACCCTACATCATTCTTTTTTTAAATTTGGCATGGAGGTGTCCCCTCCAAATCCATACCAGATCGAAGGGCCTGGTATGGACTAGGGGGACCCCATGCCTTTTTTGTGAATTTTTTTAGCCGGCAATTTTTTTTTTACATTCAGCTACCAGCAAGGAAGCCCACTGACAGCTGATGACACATCCATTGCTAAGGACATGGCGCACAGCTTCCTGACCTGCTCCTTAGCAACCAGCTATATACAGTGAATGTAAAAAAAAAAAGAAACATATCGTACAATGCAAATTGTGGCAAAATTGTGGTAAAATTGCAGTAATAATGCAGTAATTGTGTTCTAGATGTGGGTCTTTTGAGGTCTATTACATGCAAAACACTGCATTTTGCGGCAAAAAGTCCCTGACCCTTTCCAAGAACACAGAGGCACAAAAAAATGCATCGATGTGAACGTATTTCATAGGAACTCATGTTAAAAAAATTCCCTGCATTTCTGTAAATTTAAAAAGCATCAAAAAACACATTAGTGTGAATGGAGCCTAGTAATCAATCAATCATTAGAGAACTGCACATATTTATCTGATTATCCAGAGCAGAGTTCAGAGAATCAGCTCAGAGTAATCCAGGGCTCCGAAGAGTCCCCTCTTGTTTTTGTTACTTAGGGTACCATTAAGGGGGGTTATCAGGGGTAGGGGGGCAAGATTACTCTTATGTCAGGGTACACGAGGATGTCTGGAAAGTCAAGGGAAACTTGGGGCATGTTTGTCTGTAGAGAGAACAAGACAGAAAGTCTAATGGAACACGTGTAATTCACCTCATTCTGTAATGAGCAAGTGTTTTTTACATGAAAAAGTATATTGCTGCCAATAGAACCCAGTTTTCCTTTAGAGATCTTTACAGTGGTATAAGGAGAAAGTTAGGTCTTCCATACTTTAAATTTTCGAAAACCAGAGCAAAACTGAGAGGAGAGTTACCTGTTTCCAGTACAGTGGAATGCAGAAACAAGTAGATATTATTTGTATGCACAATGGGATAAATGGTTACAGTGTAAAAGAGATGCTACCAGGTCATTCCCAGAGTTTAGTACTGTGAGGTTAGTGATAACTGATCTTACCTTGGACCAGAAAGGCCTTGGGAGCAATCACTCACAGAAAATATGAAGGAACGTACCAACCTGAGTTTTGTTATAACTCGAGCACAATAGGGAGGATAGCATAAAAAGTTTGGGTAGGTAAGGGAACCTATACCATCCAAAAAGTAGCTTTGAATCAGATTCCTGAGATTTACAAGCTATAGATGGCTTAAAGTGGATGTAAACCCACTCTCATCCTTTCTAAACTACTGCAATATTGGTTATCTATAAGGAAATACATGCCTCCTGCATGTATACTTATCTGTCAAATGTCTCCCCTCTGTCTGCTATGAGACCCGAAAAAATGCAGATTATGTGGGTGGGTCTGTTTTCCAGGGCTAAGTGGGTGGAGTCGTGATGTAAGTAGACTCCCCGCCCACCTCTACACTGCCCTTATCAACATGCATTTTTTCCTGTGTATTTCTTACACTGAACTTCTGCTATGATCACTAACATCCAGTCAAAACCCAGAAAAGTCCCTACATGGCTTCAGCATGCCAGATTATGCTGAGGTATGGAACAGCCAATCCTTGCAGAGCAGCAGAAAAATAAATATATTTGGGTTTACATCCACTTTAAGTGCAAACTAATTTATTTTTATTTTTTTGTGCCTGGGAGAAAGAGTGTCCCAGCTTGGCTTCTTCCTACTGAATATAGGGGCGAAAAGTCTAGTGGCAAGGCTATCAGCAAGAAGTATGATATGAAAATGTGTGTCATAGTAGTTCTGTGTCCCTACATAGGCTTTTTAAAATGTGTTGCATGTCATAGAAGTGACCTGAGAACAATTTGTGGTTAAAAATTGGTAAATCTGTAAGGCCTTCCAGAAGTTTAAGTCAGAGTATGGCATTATGTTATATGTTGTACGTTCTGAGTTCTGACAAATTTAGCACTGATGTTTGATGTCTTGCCTGCATCTGGAAAAAAATATATAATCTGTCATCTGTTGCATGAAATGTAATCATGATTTTATGAAGTTATCTTTATGATCAAAGTAATTTCTAAAATCATAACAGTTGTCATGCCGTAATCATCCAGAATGATTTGTTGCACCACTGTTCAGTTATGATAACTAGAACATTGTGACAAAGGTAGAATAACCTATCAAAATTATATGCAAGCTTTCATTGTATAAAATCCCCAAAAAATAACAGTTAATTCATCCTTTTTGAATATTGTTATGCAATATACCCCTTTGTAACATATAATGTTCACCACATACCCCCTGGTGTGAATGAGTTTATTGTTTAAACCCATTGATATATGTACATGTATTGCCTCAATCTCTAATCGTTTGTGTTTTATTCTTCCTATTCATTTCCTTCTCTACCTTCATGAATATTACGTAACAGGCAGAAGAACCCACTGAGTCCCTCTTGAAGTATAAGCACCACAGGGCATGTAACATTAAAGTGGTTCTAAAGCCTCAATGTTTTTGACCCTAATGCATTATATGTATTAAGGTAAAAAACCTTATCTGCTGCAGGATCCCTCCAGACCCTTCTTATTCTTACCTGAGCCCGATCCGATCCAGCGATGTGCACAAGAGCACACTCTCTCCCTCCTCATTGGGCAGATTGAGCAGCAGGAGCCATTGGCTCCCGCTCCTGTCAATCAACTCCAGTGATGAGGGAGCCGGAGGTAGGGCTGAGTAGACACATTAACACAGACTGTTGGGATTGGGAGGGATCACATACAAGTGCCCCCATGTGAATCAGCTTTCTGTGGAGGGCACTGGACAGGAGCATTGGTGGGGGACCTGAGCAGAGGAGGTTTTGGGCCACTCTGTGATGAGATTTTTTTTTTTCCTTTACAGTTACTTCATGGGTGAATATGATATGTTGCTATGGGTTATGTTTTCTTTGTTCTATCAATGGTGGCATCAAATGAAGGATCCTGTCATGGCAACAACTCCTCACTGACAGAATCACTAACAGACACCTTACTTTTTCTAATAAAGTAAATTCCTTGTTGGCTGGATCAGTGGGATGTTGCTTACTTGCTTTGGTCTCCTCTCGTATGGAGCATTTAGAGCCAGCTAGGGAGTAACTCTGTTAAGGTACAAGGTTATTTTGCCTGGGCGATTCTTCTATTTGTGATGTAGCATCATGGGGGGAATCACCTTGTCTTTACATAACTGGATTAGACCTGTCATTCAGGAACAGAAGGTTATAGATTATTATTATTATTATTCATGATTTATATAGCGCCAACAGTTTACACAGCGCTTTACAATGTAGAGGGGGGACAGCACAATTACAGTACAATACAGAAGGGACAGGAGGGCCCTGCTCGTAGAGCTTACATTCTAAAGGGAGGGGGTGGTGGTACAAAAAGTAATAGATGTGGGGAATGATTTTATGAGGGTGGATAGATGAAGAAATATCTTAAAAATTAACTCCACTCTTGTGGAGCAAAAAAACATCCCCTCTTGGTGATCTATGTATATTGCAAAGATTTTAACAAACTTTGATGTAGATTGCTACTTTTTGTTATTCTGAAGAAATCCCTGTGTGTTTGTCTGTGTCTATGTCCACAGTGAGTCTAATGGCAGTGGTTTCATAATCATCAACCAGCTGCTGCACCTGCAAAACTCTAATGAGAAAAGTGACAGGGTCTGTATCCCTTTAGACGTGATTTCCTTTTGGGAGTAGCTCACCAAAAATGATATTTTTGTTGCAGGGGATGCCTGAAATCTGACCTGTATCTTAGTGCCGACTTCTGGGAAAATCAGTGAGCCAATCACACAAACAGGAAATTACATATCTAGGGGGCATTTTGTACACCAGTGGTCATCAGCCCTGTCCTCAAGGCCCACTAACAGGTCAGGTTTGCAAGATAAGTGAAATACAGCACAAGTGATATAATTTGTTGTTCAGTGATTGCAGTATTCTAGTCTGCATCTCCCCAAGGTAATACATAAAACCTGACCTGTTAGTGGGCCCTGTGGACAGGGTTGATGACCACTGCTGTACACATTCTGTGTACAGAACACCTCCAGGTAGCCATATTGCATTGCACTTTGCAGAAAATGACAGTCCTGCAGATTGAAAAGGAGGGGTCATCTTTAATAACATTCATGTGTTAGAACTGCATACGCTATATTATTTTTTCTTTATTTGCAATTTTTCCCCCCCCACAAAAGTGGAGTTACCCTTTAAGGATACATTTATGACTTGCGTATACCTTAACTATAATGCAAGGATACACTTATAACTATAATGTCTCTAGCAGTAATATAAAATGAACTTGTTAGACATGAGATCACAGCAGGTAAAATACCACAGAAATAACTTTTACGTTTTTAAGTTCATACTGTAAATTATCATTAGCTATAAAGATGTGCATTTTTTATTTTAGATCTCCACCATTTTTGCAGATATTAGCAATTCAATACAATGCATGGACCTCTCCATTGCATCCTCAGCTTGGAAGATAATTATTCAACATTCTGGAAACTGGAATAAGTAAAACTGTTATTTTGTCTGGTGAATTGATGATTGTCCAAGCATTAGTTTTCAACAGACTTGAATGAGTTGAATTGAATTTATGCTTAATTGTAAAGTTATAAAGTTTAGCTTATTTCACATCTTTAAAAAAAATGCAAACCTTATTTTTTTTTAGGTCTATGTCTTTACTAGAGATATAGTGCAAAAGGTGTAATATGGTTACTGTAAATCGCACCGGGTACCATAGGATATATAGGACAAATATTCCTAAATGTGTCCCCCAGATTGTGGTACAGGCATACCCCACTTTTAAGTACACAATGGGGTTTATTTACTAAAGCTGTAAAGTATAAAATCAGGCTCACTTCTGCATAGAAACCAATGAGCTTCTAACCCCAGCTTGTTCAATTAAGCTTTTGTAATTAAACCTGGAAGCTCATTGGTTTCTATGCAGAAGTGAGCCTGATTTTGCGCTTTCTAGCTTTAGTAAATAAACCCCATTGTGAACTTAAAAGTAGGGTATGCCTGTATTTATTTATTCTTTTTTTAAAGCAGTTGTATAGTCGTTTTTGTAAGTTTAACCTACAGGTAAGCCTATAATAAGGCTTACCTGTAGGAAAAGGAATTTCCTGCGCGCGAGTGACGATATCGCGGCTCCGGCCACTCACAGCGCCGGAGCCACGATATCCAGAACACACGCCGAGGGAACATGTCAGCTCCCTCAGCGTAGATCTGGCCAGATGTCGGGGCCTCGTTCTAAAGTCAGTATTTCATAATGAGCTAGTATGCAGTGCATACTAGCTCATTATGACTTTTCCCTTGCAGGTCAGAAAAAAAATAAAAAAACGTCAGTGGGTTTACTCCCGCTTTAAGCAAGGCTCCAGAGCAAAGTTGTGAGCATGACTGAAAGCTGAAATACTGTTTCTTTTCTCTTTTTAGGAAGTGTGGGAGGCCTCCCTGACCACCATTCCTCACCCAGTTTTTCATCTGATGCTATATGTATGTGTTTCTCCACTGAAAACAGACATTCTGAAACCCCTCAATTTTACAGTTTTTTTAGTTTAGCCCATACTAATGAATTTAAAAAAGATTATATTAATAGCCTAGCGAAACATTATTTATCTTTGTGTGACAGATATGCAGCACAAGTTAATGCTGTACTGCACTTTAATAAAGCAAAACTAGATAAATAACAGCCCTGGTCCACCAAAGCCCACTGCTGTGTGTGCAATGGCAACCTACATTCGATATAATATATCTCAATCCGACGATAAGCAAACACTACATACAGTACCTAAAAGTCAGGCTGCTTCACTAGTATTACAATTAGATAGCTGTGCGCATGAATACTTACTGATAATTAAGAATTTATTTGTGACACATTATAATAGAGCATTTAAAATATTCACAAATTCACAAAATGTTCAGGATTTGGCTTCAAAGTCTGCACTTGTTTTTGATTTTGTAACGGATTTAATTTTATTTTTTATTTATTTTTATTTGAACTCGATCCCATTTAGACAGCTTGTTTTATTTATTCATTTATAGCAAAGGAAAGTGAATTCAAAGTTACCCTGCTCACAGGCTTTATTTATATACAGTATACAGTATGTGGGAGAATGTTTGCCATCTAGTGGGGGGAACTTAGAACGCCTGTAAATTAAAGAAGACAAACTTCTTAACACAAGAAAAGCTACTGTAAAATAGCTTTTAGAGCAATTGCAGTTTTTGCTTGTAAAAGTTACAATGTTTGGTTTGATAGATGTAGGGTTGAAGGAAAGTGTAGGAATGTTGAATGGATAGAATGGTATTATAATTTAGCTGCCTGTAATAAACCAATGTTATACAGTATTTAAAAGTTGATTTCTTACCCCTTACCTCAGCTCTAAAAATATATATTATGTAATTCTTTATATATTCAAAGTGTAAAATATATATATATATATATATATATATATATATATATATATATATATATATATATATATATATATATATATATATATATATATATATATATATATATATATATATATATATATATTAAAAGTCCAACGGATTGCTGCACTTAAAAAATATTTATGAATCAAGAATTAAGAATTAAGAACTTATATAATCAGATATTTGAAGATTTTTGGAGAGGAGGTGATTGAGAATTCATTCTCAGAAAGCGTGATGTATACTGGATGGATTTTCTCAATACTATTACCCCTAAAGGATTAAATACTGATTTGTATTTGTTTATTTAATACATAGATTTAATATGTGGTGATATCCATATGTATTTATTTTGACAGACTAATAAAGTAATGGATCCCAATTGAAGTATGAGGAGAACACCTGTCTTGGTTAAGCATTTCTGTGAGAGTGGAGAAAAATAACCATTGAAGGAATGTAATTGTACTGATTAGTCATTAAACGCAGAATTAATTCCATATGTGGTTTCTTTGTGAAAGTGTTTATAACCTCATGAATTTGTCTGAAATGTTAGATGTGCTTTTGATCTGATGAAGGGCGTAAGCTTGTGAGCCCGAAACGTAAATCTTCAAACATTTGATTATGTAATTTCTTGAATAATTGATTAATAAATATTTTAAGTGCAGCAATCCATTGGACTTTTTCTATATTTGGTCGGTGGGAACACTAGATTGCATTGCACTGGATGCAGACTGGGTGCTGCTTTCCTCGACTATAGTGAAGATTAGGGATGAGCCGAACACCCCCCGGTTCGGTTCGCACCAGAACTTTCGAACGGACCCCGCGTTCGAAACGAACGTTAGAACCCCATTGAAGTCTATGGGACTCGAACGTTCGAAATGGAAAGTGCTAATTTTAACGGCTAATATGCAAGATACTATCCTAAAAAGGGTTTGGGGACCTGACTCCTGCCTCAGGGGACATGGGTCAATGCAAAAAAAGGTTTTAAAAACGGCGGTTTTGGCGGGAGCACTGATTTTAATGACGATTAAAGTGAAAAAAATAAGTGAAATATTCCTTTAAATATGGTGCCTGGGGGGTGTCTGTAGTATGCCTGTGAAGTGCCACGTGTTTCCCGTGTTTAGAACAGTCCCTGCACAAAATGACATTAAACGGAAATAACACCATTTAAAACTGCTTGCGGTTTTAATGTTATATCTGGTTCCTGCAATATGGTTGAAAATCATTCAGAAAAATGGCATGGGTAGCCCTCCCTGCCCATTACCAGCCTATTTGGGTCTTGTACGCATATTAAGGGGAACCCCGTACCCATATTAAAAAAAGGAAATGCGTGTGGCCCCCAGGCCCTATATACTCAGAACAGCAGTATACAGGCGGTGCAAACAAGACAGGGACTGTGTAGGTTTGTTGTGTTAAGTTGAATCTGTTTGTAATTTTCAACTGGTACATTTTTAAAGTGTAGCTCCAGTCAAAAAATACTATTTTTAAGCTTTTTGGAAAACATAGGGAAGGGTTATCACCCCTGTATAATTTGTTTTGTCGTCCATTTTTTTTCATCTCACTTGCTGCTGTCTGATGTTTGTAAGTTGGATGTTAGTAAGTAGGGGCCTGCCCTATATGCTCTGCAGAAATGGCGGAACAAGGTGTTGGTTTTGCCACAACATTGTAAGCCCTGAAAGTGACTCTTGGTGGGCGCTGGAGCGCCCTGCTGTGAACGATTATATCAAGAATTGTAATTACATGCCATTGTTGAACAGTGGTAGAAAAATTGACCTTTGGTGGTTGTGGTGCTGGTGCCACAACACTATAAGTCCTCACCGTTACTCTGGGTGGGCACAGGAAGGGGCCCTCCTGTGAAATATTATATCAAGAATTGTAATTACATGTCCCTGTTAAACAGGGGCAGAAAAATTTGGCCTTAGGCACTGATGCCATCACACTGCAACCTCTGCCATATACTCTAGTTTTATTGCAGGAATTAGCCCTGCTGCAAAGCATTGCATCAAAAATTGTACTTAAATGCCCCTGTTAAACAGGGGCAGAAAAATTGGGCCTTAGGCACTGGTGCTGGTGCCATCACACTGCAACCTCTGCCATATACTCTAGTTTTATTGCAGGAATTAGCCCTGCTGCAAAGCATTGCATCAAAAATTGTACTTAAACGCCCCTGTTAAACAGGGGCAGAAAAATTGGGCCTTAGGCACTGGTGCTGGTGCCATCACACTGCAACCTCTGCCATATACTCTAGTTTTATTGCAGGAATTAGCCCTGCTGCAAAGCATTGCATCAAAAATTGTACTTAAACGCCCCTGTTAAACAGGGGCAGAAAAATTGGGCCTTAGGCACTGGTGCTGGTGCCACCACACTCCAACCTCTTCCATATACTCTAGTTTTATTGCAGGAATTAGCCCTGCTGCAAAGCATTGCATCAAAAATTGTACTTAAACGCCCCTGTTAAACAGGGGCAGAAAAATTGGGCCTTAGGCACTGGTGCTGGTGCCATCACACTGCAACCTCTGCCATATACTCTAGTTTTATTGCAGGAATTAGCCCTGCTGCAAAGCATTGCATCAAAAATTGTACTTAAACGCCCCTGTTAAACAGGGGCAGAAAAATTGGGCCTTAGGCACTGGTGCTGGTGCCATCACACTGCAACCTCTGCCATATACTCTAGTTTTATTGCAGGAATTAGCCCTGCTGCAAAGCATTGCATCAAAAATTGTACTTAAACGCCCCTGTTAAACAGGGGCAGAAAAATTGGGCCTTAGGCACTGGTGCTGGTGCCACCACACTCCAACCTCTGCCATATACTCTAGTTTTATTGCAGGAATTAGCCCTGCTGCAAAGCATTGCATCAAAAAGTGTAATTAAACGCCCCTGTTAAACAGGGGCAGAAAAATTGGGCTGCTGGCATCACCCAGAACCAAAAATGTTCTTCCAACATATCAGCGGAGGAGGAAGAGGATAGACAATCAACATAACAGGACAGTCACTCAGCATCAGCATAGGCAGTCTTGAAGGGATGTGGTATTTCAAAAAAAATTATTCGGTTACATCAGCTTCAGGTGCTTGGTAGCTGTGGGTGATCCAAGATTGATTCATCTTGATGAAGGTCAGTCGATCAACTGATTCGGTGGACAGGCGCACCCTGTGATCGGTAACAAAGCCACCAGCAGCACTGAAGGTGCGTTCCGAAAGAACGCTGGATGCAGGACAGGCCAGTAGCTCAATTGCATACTGTGCAAGCTCTGGCCAGTGATCCATCCTCAAGACCCAGTAAGCCAGAGGATTTTCAGTGGGAAAGGTGTCCAAGTCTGACCTTGCCCCTAGGTATTCTTGCACCATGTAAATTAGACGCTGGCGATGGGTGCTGGAACCAATCATACCTTGGGGCTGCGGACTAAAAAATTGTCTGAAAGCATCAGTCAGACGGCCACCTTCTCCACCGCTCCTTCTGACTGATGCCTCAGCAACACGTTGTCCAGGACCAGGAGTTTGTGACCTCCCAGTCTCTGGGAACGCGTTGCACAGAGCTTTCTGCAAGGCCTTCCGGAGATGTCTCATCCTCTGCTCCCTCTGCGATGGCAAGATAAGGTCGGCAACCTTACCCTTGTACCATGGATCAAGGAGAGTGGCCAGCCAGTAATGGTCCCTCTCCTTGATCCGAAGAATACGAGGATTCTTCCGCAGGCTTTGCAGGATCAGGGAGGCCATGCAGCGTAGGTTAGCTGAGGCATTCGGTCCGGAGTCCTCTGGGTCACTAAGGACAACATGATCCGCAGCTACCTCCTCCCAGCCACGTACAAGTCCACGTGTTTCTTGGGACTGTAAATCATCCCTATAAGACTGCTGCTGCTGATGCTGATGCTGAGTGCCAGCCTCCACCTCCATGCTGACACAATCATCCTCCTCTTCCTCCTCCTCACCCTCTTCCTGTGTGATGGGTGGCACAGCAGGAACACTGTCTGGATAAAGGGGGCCTTGAGAGGCAAGGACTCCTCTTCCTGCCTCTGTTCTGCCTCAAGTGCCCTGTCCATTATTCCACACAGCGTATGCTCCAAGAGGTGGACAAGAGGTACAGTGTCACTGATGCATGCACTGTCACTGCTCACCATCCTTGTGGCCTCCTCAAATGGTGACAGGACAGTGCATGCATCACTGATCATGCCCCACTGGCGTGGTGAGAAAAAACCAAGCTCCCCTGACCCTGTCCTGGTGCCGTAGTCGCACAGGTACTCATTGATGGCCCTCTGCTGCGTGTGCAGCCGCTGCAGCATGGCCAATGTTGAGTTCCATCTGGTGGGCATGTCACATATAAGGCGGTTCTTGGGCAGGTTCAACTCCTTTTGGAGCTCAGCCAGCCGAGCACAGGCATTAAATGATCGGCGGAAATGCACACAGACTTTCTTGGCCTGCTTCAGGACATCATGTAAGCCGGGGTACCTGCCCAAGAACCGCTGCACCACCAGGTTAAGGACGTGAGCTACACAGGGCACATGGGTCAGTTGTCCCTGTCGGAGGGCGGAGAGGAGGTTGGTGCCATTGTCGCAAACCACCATTCCTGGCTTAAGCTGGCGTGGCGTCAACCACCTCTCGGCCTGCCCCTGCAGAGCTGACAAAACATCCGCCCCAGTGTGGCTCCTGTCCCCCAAACAAACCAGCGCAAGCAAGGCATGGCATCGTTTTGCCTGCGCACTTGCGTAGCCCCTGGAACGCCTACGGAGCACCGCTGGTTCTGAGGACAGAGCACTGGAAGAGGCCATGGAGGAAGAAGAAGAGGAGGGGGTGGAGGAGAGAGGTGTGTCACAACCAATAGTAGCATTTTGGAGGCGTGGTGGCGGAACAACCTCCAACACTACTGCACCTTGTCCTGCATCCTTCCCAGCAGCCAGAAGAGTGACCCAATGGGCCGTGAAAGACAGGTAACGTCCCTGTCCATGCCTGCTGGACCATGAGTCAGTGGTAATATGCACCTTACCGCTGACCGCCCTGTCCAGCGAGGCAAGGACATTGCCTTCCACATGCCGGTAGAGAGCCGGAATCGCCTTCCGTGAGAAAAAGTGGCGTTTGGGGACCTGCCACTGAGGAACCGCACATTGTACAAACTCACGGAAGGGGGCCGAGTCTACCAACTGAAAAGGCAGCAGTTGAAGTGCTAGCAATTTAGCCAAGCTAGCATTCAACCGCTGGGCATGTGGATGGCTGGGAGTAAACTTCTTCCGCCGGTCCAGCAGCTGGGGCAGGGACATTTGCCTGCTATAATCGGATGTGGATGTACCACTAGCAGAGTTCCCGGAAGCACTTGGCTGTGACACACCTAATTCTACACCTTCATTCCTCTCAGAGCAGGTTTCAGAGAGGACTGAAGGTCTAGTGGGGTTGGAGATGCCAGCTGATGAGGAGCAAGGAGATGTCCGCTTTGTTCTTTGGTGTGGGTCTTTGAGGTACGCTTGCCAACGAGCTGCATGGCAGGTCAACATATGTCTGGTCAAGCATGTGGTGCCCAAGCGGCTGATGTTTTGGCCACGTGAGATACGCTTGAGACATATGTTGCAAATAGCAGCGGTGCGATCTGATGCACTCGTCTCAAAAAAGGCCCACACCAAAGAACTTTTAGAATAACGCGCAGAGGAAGCGCTCTGCGCAGGCGGAGCTCTGCGGTGTGATTCAGTTGGTGTGCTGCCCCTAAGCTGACCCCCAGAGGGCATCCTGCCTCGTTGGACATGTGCCTCCTCCTCCTCCTCCTCCTCCTCCCTCCTTCCAGGCACCCACGTGGAGTCAGTGCCCTCATCATCCCCTCCCTCTTCATCGCTGTAGCAAACCTGGCAGTATGCTGCAGCTTGTGGAACATGACTGCCAGATTGCTGTCCTTCTTGAGCATCCCCTCTCTCTGCGCTCACGCTACTGCCTTCCTCTAGCTGAGTGTCATCATCAGAGCCCACCAAACACTGGGCATCCTCCTGGAGCATGTACCCAACACTGTGCTCAAAGAGTTCAGGAGACTCCTCAGGAGGACGTGGTGGGTCTAGGGAAGGAGTCACTGATGATGACATTGAGAGGAGGGAAGACGATGTGTTGGCAGCTGCTTTGCTACTACCCTGAGACTGGGTGAGAGAGGATGAGGAGGATGAAGAGGGCTTGGTCATCCACTCTACCAAGTCGTTGGCATGTTGCGGTTCAACATGTCCAGCTGCAGAAAAGAAGGACAAGCATGTCCCATGGCCACGTGCTGATGACAATGCACCGCGTCCACGACCAGCACTGTTGTCTCTAGACACAGAGCCTGCTTGCCCTCTTTTATCGGCTCGCGCCTGTCTGCCTCTCCTTGCTGGCCTTCCAGACATGGTAATGGCCTGAAGGGAGTTGGGTAAAACAGTAGTTGGGTAGTTTATATTGTGCTGGAGGCACACAACACCCACTAACTCCTGCAGATGCCTTTTTTATAGAACAGCAGAGATAAAGGGGTATATACAGATGTATACTGTGCTGTGCTGGAAGCACACACAACTTCCAATAACTCCTGCATATGACAATTGGGCCCAAATAGAGAACAGCTATGTAGGTGGATTATAGCGGTATGTACTGGGTACAGAGCACGCAGACAGCACGCACTATCTCCTAACACTACTGACTGCAAGCTCTATTATTAAAGATGGACCACTAGCTATATAGGTGAGGTGAATATCATGGTGTATACTGCGTTCAGGGCACGCAGACAATAACCAGAAAACAGCAGAGATAAAGGGGTATATACAGATGTATACTGTGCTGTGCTGGAAGCACACACAACTTCCAATAACTCCTGCAGATGACAATTGGGCCCAAATAGAGAACAGCTATGTAGGTGGATTATAGCGGTATGTACTGGGTACAGAGCACGCAGACAGCACGCACTATCTCCTGACACTACTGACTGCAAGCTCTATTATTAAAGATGGACCACTAGCTATATAGGTGAGGTGAATATCACGGTGTATACTGCGGTCAGGGCACGCAGACAATAACCAGAAAACAGCAGAGTTAAAGGGGTATATACAGATGTATACTGTGCTGTGCTGTGCTAGAAGCACACACAACTTCCAATAACTCCTGCAGATGACAATTGGGCCCAAATAGAGAACAGCTATGTAGGTGGATTATAGCGGTATGTACTGGGTACAGAGCACGCAGACAGCACGCACTATCTCCTAACACTACTGACTGCAAGCTCTATTATTAAAGCTAGATCACTAGCTATATAGGTGAGGTGAATATAGTGGTGTATACTGCGGTCAGGGCACAGACAGTAACCACTACACAAGAGCAAGATAGGAAATCAGCCAAAAACGATTGGTGTGTAACTGTGTTGAAGGTACACAGAACACCCACTGCTTCAGATGCCAACACACTACACGAGGCCGCCTCAAAGGCGGCCTTATATAGTGTGGGGCGTGCACTACACAGCCTGAGCTATGATTGGCCACAGGCAGGACGCCCGTGGCCAATCATGGCTCTCCTCGCTGCTGGCGCTGCGATTGGCCAAGCATGCGGGGTCACAGTGCATGCTTGGCCAATCATGAGCCAGCAATGCACTGCGCCATCGCAGTGCATTGTGGGCCACACTAATTTTGCCGCGAACGGCCCAAACGTTCGGAATTCGGCGAACGCCCGAACGACCAATGTTCGAGTCGAACGTAAGTTCGACTCGAACATGAAGCTCATCCCTAGTGAAGATATATATATATATATATATATGCAATGTAAAGTAGTGAGTGTACAGCTTGTATAACAGTGTAAATTTGATGTCCCCTCAAAATAACTCAATACACAGCCATTAATGTCTAAACTGCTGGCAACAAAAGTGAGTACATCCCTAAGGGAAAATGTCCAAACTGGGCTAAATGAGACATTTTCCCTCCTCTGTGTCATGTGTCTCGTTAGTGTTACAAAGCCTCAGGTGTGAATGGGGAGCAGGTATGTTAAATTTTATGTTATCGCTTTAACTCTCTCATACTGGTCACTGGAAGTTGAACATGGCACCTTATGGCAAAGAACTCCCTGAGGATCTGAAAAAAATAGTTGTTGCTCTACATAAAGATGGCCTAGGCTATGAAGAGGATTGCCAATATCCTGAAACTGAGCTGCAGCACGGTGGCCAAGACCATACAGTGGATTAACAGGACAAGTGCCACTCAGAACAGGCCTTGCCATGGTCGACCAAAGAAGTTGATTGCACATGCTCAGCGTCATATCCAGAGGTTGACTTTGGGAAATAGACGTATGAGTGCTGCCAGCATTGCTGCAGAGGTTGAAGGGGTGGGAGGTCAGCCTGTCAGTGCTCAGACCATACGTCACACACTGCATCAAATTGGTCTGCATGTCTGTCATCCCAGAAGGAAGCCTCTTCTAAAGATGATGCACAAGAAAGCCTGCAAACAGTTTGCTGAAGACAAGCAGACTAAGGACATGGATTGCTGAAACCATGTCCTGTTGTCTGATGAGACCAAGATACACTTGTTTGGTTCAGATGGTGCCAAGCGTGTGATACTGGCACTGGGGAGCTACAGTTCATTGAGGGAACCATGAATGTCAACATGCACTGTGACATACTGAAGCAGAGATTGGGTCGCAGGGCAGAATTCCAACATGATAACAACCCCAAACACACCTTCAAGATGACCACTGCCTTGCTAAAGAAGCTGAGTGTAAAGGTTATGGGCTGGCCAAGCATGTCTCCAGACCTAAACCCTATTGAGCATCTGTTGGGCATCCTCAAATGGAAGGTGTAGGAGCACAAGGTCTCTAACATCCACCAGCTCTGTGATGTCATCATGGAGGAGTGGAAGAGGGCTCCAGTGGCAACCTGTGAAGCTCTGGTGAACTACATGCCCAAGAGAGTTAAGGCAGGGCTGAAAAATAATGGTGGCCACACAAAATATTGACACTTTGGGCCCAGATTGGACATTTTCACTTAGGGGTGTACTCACTTTTGTTGCCAACGGTTTTGACATCAATGGCTGTGTGTTAATAATAAATAATATATAATAATAATAATAATTAATAATAAAATATTTGCAAAAATGTGAGGGGTGTACTCACTTTTGTGAGATACTATGTATATATATATATATATATATATATATATATATATATATATATATACTATATTACCAAAAGTATTGAGAGGCCTGCCTTTACACGCACATGAACTTTAATGGCATCACAGTCTTAGTCCATAGGGTTCAATATTGAGTTGGCCCACCCTTTGCAGCTATAGAAGGTTCAGTTCTTCTGGGAAGGCTGGTTTAGGAGTGTGTCTATGGCTGCAAATTTGACCTGTAGGTTTGCGAAGTTCGCCTCCCATTGAAGTCAATGGGGCCCGCCACGAACGTTCCGGTTCGCAAACTATCGGCCGCGTTCGCGGTCTGCGTTCGCAAAACGTCCCGTCGGAAGTTCGTCCATCACTGCATAGGAGCACATAGACTATTCGCATCAGCTCCTACCCCACAGCATGTCAGAAAAGTCATATACTTTAGTTACACACAAAAGAGGGCAAATTTGGTTGATATTCAATTCATTTGTCAGTATGTTTTTTTGGATTGTAGAAGGAAATTGGGGTTTGTGAAGAAAACACTTACAAACCCATGGCAAAAAATTGCAAACTCCACACATTATGCCCCTGGTGTGGATTTAATCCAAGATCCTATGTTATAAGGTCACAGGTGTTTATTTACTAAAGCTGGAGAGTGCAAAATCAGGCTCACCTACCTGCATAGAAACCAATCAGCTTTAAGGTTTTATTGCCAAAGCTTAACTGAACACGCTAAGGTTAGAAGCTGATTGGTTTCTATGCAGAAGTGAGCCTGATTTTGCACTCTCCAGCTTTAGTAAATAAACCCCATTGTGTTATCCAATAAACAACCATGTTGCACATTTAACAAGACATGTGTAGCAATTAGGGATGAGCCGAACACCCCCCGGTTTGGTTCGCACCAGAACCTTCAAACGGATCAAAAATTCGTACGAACTTTAGAACCCTATTAAAGTCTATGGGACTCGAACATTTGAAATCAAAAGTGCTAATTTTAAAGGCTAATATGCAAGATATGCAACAGACAACACCAGCAATAAGGGGTATCTTCAGGTGTATACTGTGCTGGAGGCACACAACACCCGATTTAACTCCTGCAGATGCCTGTATTAGAGAACACCAGCAATAAAGGGTAGATACAGGTATATACTGTGCTGTGCTGGAGGCACACAACACCCACTAACTCCTGCAGATGCCTGTATTAGAGAACACCAGCAATAAGGGGTAGATACAGGTGTATACTGTGCTGGAGGCACACAACACCCACTAACTCCTGAAGATGCCTGAGAAAAGAACACTGTCCCTGCCTATCTTGCTCTTTCCCTGCACGCCGAAACACACTACACAAGGCCACCGCGCTGGTGGCCTTATATAGTGTGGGGTGTGTACTAAACCCCCTGAGCTATAATTATGGCTCTCCTCACTGCCGGCGCTGTGATTGGCCAAGCATGCTGGGTCACAGTGCATGCTTGGCCAATCAAGAGCCAGCAATGCACTGCGATGGCGTAGTGCATTGTGGGTCATTCGTACCACACGAATTTGGTGCGTACGCTCCACAAAGTTTTGAATTCGCTGAACAGACGAACGGCCGATGTTCGAGTTGAACATGTGTTCGAGTCGAACACCGAGCTCATCCCCAATACAAGCAAGGTAAAAGGGCCAGCTAAAGACAATGGTATATGTAGAGGAATCATAGGAACTGCAACAGAAACTGGATTGTAATGAGACAGATGCAAAAGCTGCAACCTGCTTTCTAGTTGAACTAAGTTCTAACGTCATACTTTCACTATGGGGTTTATTTACTCAAGGCAAATAGACTATGGGGGTTATTTACTGAAGGAAAATCCACTTTGCGCTGCAAATGCACTTGAACGTGCACTTGGAAGTGCAGTCACTGTGGATCCGAGGGGGACATGCAAGGAAAATAAAAAACAGCATTTTAGCTTGCACATGATTGGGTGATAAAATCAGCAGAGCTTCCCCTCATTTCAGATCTACCCCTTAGATTTAGAGCAACTGCACTTCCAAGTGCACTTGCAGTGCAAAGTGGATTTGCCTTTCGTAAATAACCCCCAATGTCAGCAGAGCTTCCCCTCAATTACTAAGCTCTGGAGCAACTGCTCCTGCAGAGTGCAACTGCACTTTTCAAAGTGCACAGTCTATTTCCCTTTAGTAAATCAACCCCTTTGTCTCACTTTATTAGTTCAATACCAGCCCTTGTCCCTTCACCATCGAAGGGATTTTTTTGTGAACATATAAGCAGCATTTTTTATATTTTCTGTTTTTAGCTCCTTCGTGAAGCAATCTACTGGATTTGTGCAAATCATATAAACCAAAATACATATCTCAACCGGATGCATTAAAAAGTAGATTTTTGGATATTCTGAGGATTTTTTGCAGCAAACCATTGAGGAGATCTCAAATGTGAATCAAGGATCCTTCTTAGTTCACAGTGTGAAGGAAAAACTATGGGATAACAAATGTAAGTGGCCTTTCATTACCTCATTTTCTGAGAACTATGTGAAGATTAAAAAGTTGGTTTAGAAACAATGGAATGTTATTAAGAATAATAAGGTTCTGGGCCCAGATTTACCTGTTAAGCCTCACGATTTTTCAAAAAGGTTATACACTGAGAGATAAAATTGCCTCTAATTTGTTGGAAAGGCCAGCTCGTCCTGTCTTTTTTGAGAACCTTGAGCCCAGGTTCACACTAGCGCGATCTCAGAGATCGCATGTGATTTTCACCTGCACCGCAGGAGTACTTTGTTAATGACACCCACAGTGGTTCACACAAGGCAGTGTAAACTGTCTACATGAGAGGAGCGATGTGGGAACCGGCACTAGAATCACGCTGGTTCCCGCATCACACTAGGGTGAACCCAGGGTAAGGCTACTTTCACACGGAGGTGCTTTACAGGCGCTATAGCACTAAAAATAGTGCCTGCAAAGCGTCTGTAAAGCGCTTCTCCTGTCACTGCAGTGTGAAAGCCCGAGTGATTTCACACTGGAGTGGTGCGCTGGCAGGACGCTAAAGAAAAAGTCCTGCAAGCAGCATCTTTGATGTCAACTTTAGTTTTTCAAGTGCCCATTGAAATCAATGGGCAGTGCCACCGGTGCTTTTTTCTATTTTTCAGCCGTTAGTGGGGCTCTTTTTTTTCCATTCAAACAGGTAATATTTATTGAACATTAGTGCAAGAGTACAGTCATAAAGGTACATATCAAACAGTAAAGAGGTGTTACATCATAGCCATAACAGTAAAGGAAATACAGTTCTCCAAACCAGTAGTCACCATACATCACAGACAAAGAACAAAGGATCCCAATAGTGACATGTTATTCATCGTAACAGAACATCAAATTCCCTCATCACACGTGGCAACCTCCTGCAACCATTTATCCCAGATTCTATGGTATTTAGCTGGACAACCCCTGTTTTTATACAAATTTTTTTTATATGGGAGAGTAAAATTAACTTCCCGCTTCCAGTCCTCAATTCGGGGTGGAAGGGGCCTCATCCACTGTCTAGCTATCACCTTTCGAACAGAAAACAAAGTTTCCTGTAAGAAAGTGCTAGTAATTTTATCCAATACGTCAGGAAATATCCCTAGTAGACAGGGTTTGGGATCGAGGGCCAAAGGGGAACCCATGACATCATGTAGAAATGACACCACCTGCTGCCAGAGTTCCTGCAGTTTGGGGCAAGCCCATATAAGATGGAAAAACGTCCCAGTCTCAAGGGAACACATTGAGTAGAGCGTTGATTGATTCGCATTATATTTAGCAGTTCTGAGTGGGGTGAGGTATGCTTTATGTACTATGTAGATCTGAGATAGCCTGTCCTGGAGCCTAGGGGACACCAATTTGCACGTTTCCAGAGCCTCCTCCCATTCCTCGTCTGTCAGAGCACCCACATCGCCCTCCCAGCGGGACTTGAGAGCATACGCTAGTCTCGCCGAGACGGGGGCCGTAAGCATACCATAGAAGCACGAGTTTAGCTTTTTGGGATCATTATCCTTCACTATGGCGACAACAGGATTGGGAGCAGGCCGAGGCAATGACTGCGAAAATTGTGCTTTAAGTGCATGCCGAACCTGTAGGTATTGAAATAACATAGTGTTTGGAACATTAAATTCCTCCTGCAGTGCCCGAAACGTTTTAACAACACCCTGGTGAATTAGGTGGTGTAGGTAGTATATTCCCCTCGATACCCATAGCTGTATACCCTGGAGCTTTTGAAGTTCCGGCAAATGTTTGTTGTGCCAAAGTGGGGTATAGTCATTCGGCGATGCCACATTCAGTTTAGTGGATGCCAGATCCCAAATCTTTCTGTAATGAAAGAGCATGGAATGTTTACCGGGCTCCATGGCAGAGTTCCCCGCTCCCGTCAAGATAGCCGCAATCGGGTCATCTGCAATTTGTGCCCAAGTGGGGCATAGAAGAGTTAGAAAACGTTGTTTATCAGTCTTGTCTATGTGAAAAAGTTGAGACAGTTGTGAGGCAACATAGTAGAGATTCAGATCTGGAAGGGCCATGCCCCCCATATCAGTGGGGCTTTTCAAAGCCTGCCAAGCAAGCTTGTGTCTAGCAGTTCCCCACACAAAGGGCCTAAGGAGACTTTCAAGGAATTTAAAGTATTTCAATGGCAAATATACCGGGGCATGCCACAATACATACAATAGTTTAGGTAATAGGACCATTTTAATCAGATTAACTCGTCCCCAAACCCCTAGGGGGAGACGGGACCAGGCCTAAACCTTGGTACGTACCAGGGCAAACAATGGTTCTACATTCAACACAATGTAATCAGCTGGGTTCCTAGAGACATAGACCCCCAAATATTTAATAGTGCCAACTCGCTGAAGAGGCAGACTGGCCTGGGACTCTGACTGTGGAAAACTGTCAATAGGTAAAATTTGGGATTTTTCCCAGTTTATGCGGAGACCGGAAAAGCTACCGAACCATTCTATCATGCGGAGGGCCTTTGCAAGGGAAGGGCCAGAGTCCGCTAGATATAGCAGCGTATCATCAGCGTATAGACTGATTTTCTCGATAAGTCGACCCATCGCCAGTCCCCTGATCTCAGGGTCTGCCCGAATCGCCACCGCTAAAGGTTCAGCCACCAAGGCATATAGTAGCGGGGACAGTGGGCACCCCTGTCTGGTACCCCTACCGAGGCCAAACGCCCGGGAGGGCCATCCATTTGCCACCACCTTAGCCGTTGGGTGATGGTACAACAGTCTCACCCACCGAATAAAGTTCGGGCCAAAGCCGTACCCTGCTAGACACTTCCATAGGTACTCCCAGTCTACTGAGTCAAATGCTTTAGCCGTGTCAAGTGACACTACCACACGCTCACCCATCTCCTCATGGGTTGCCTGAAGGTTTATATATAGCCTACGCAGATTGAACGACGTATTCCGCCCCGGCATAAACCCCGCCTGGTCAGCCTGAATCAGACTGAGAATCACTACGTTCAATCTGGTAGCAAGTATTTTGGCCAGAATCTTAACATCTACCTGTAATAGGGATATTGGGCGGTAGGATTCCGGGGAACCTGGATCTTTTCCAGGTTTGGGAATCAAAACTATCGTTGCCTCCCTCATAGACGGAGGCAATGTTAGCGTGTCAAAAAGATTCCTATAAAGGTCGAGAAGCCTAGGCACCAGCATATCTTGGTAACGGGAATAAAATTCAATGGGAAGACCATCTGACCCTGGTGACTTGGATTTTGCAAATCCCGCAATAGCTTCTACTATTTCATCGGTGGTCAGGGGGGCCTCCAGAGCCTGCACCTGCTCCTCCGAAACCTGAGGGAGGGAAACCTGAGCCAAAAAACGGTCCATCGGGGTGGTGTCATTTGAAACTGTAGTGGTGTATAAGTCCGCAAAAAAGTCCCGAAACCTCTCTGTTACCGCAGAAGGGTCCGTGATGATCTCATCACCCTGGCCCCGCAAAGAAATAACAACCGGGGGTCTGTCTTCCCTGTGGACCAAATATGCCAGCAACTTACCAGCCCTTTCTCCGGATTCAAAATATTTTTGTTTGGAAAAAAAAAGTTTCTGTCGGGCCTTGTCATGGTGCAGCTGAGAAACCACTCTCGACTGTAATCTAAGGGCATCTGCATTCGCCGTAGACGGGTCATCGACGTAGGTGCGTTCCCTGGAGCTCAGTTCTGCTTCAGCCTCAACAATAACAGTGGCCGAGTCAGCCTTGAGTTTATTAATGCGGGCAGTTAGTACCGATCGGGCGTGTAATTTAAACGTGTCCCACACTGCCGGAACTGATGCCGTGTGGTCATTATTCTCAAAAAACGTTTTCCATTCCGTCTCAATAGTATCATCATCGGGCAGTAATGTCAGCCAGAACGGATTCAGTCGCCACGCCCGCGGGGGTCTACCTAGGGGTACGTCAAGCACTACAGAGTAGGGGCTATGGTCCGAAAGTAGTCTGGGGCAAAACAATACTTCCTTAAGTCTGGGAGTGAGTTGTTTAGATATTAGTATAAAGTCAATCCGGGAAAGAGAGCCGTGCGTGGGTGAGAAGCATGAATACTCCTTCTTGTGAGGAAATTTGTATCTCCAAGTGTCCACAAGGTGAACAGTAGTTATAAGCCTGGACAGCCTAGTGGACCCAGCTTGCCCCATCATCAGTTCAGGGGGCTTGAGCCTATCAAGAGAGGGGTTAAGCGTAGTGTTGAAATCCCCCAGCCAGACAACAGGAACCGCCTGGTGCCTGGACATAAAAGACAGTCCTTCAACCACCAACGTCATGTTAAATGGGGGGGGGATGTAAAAAGCCATAATAAGGTAGGGTTCCCCATAGAGTTTAGCATGTAAAAAAACAAACCTGCCCTGTGGGTCAGTAAGAATTTCGCAAAGTTCAAATTGGACAGACTTAGCTACAAGTACCGAAACCCCCCGCGAATGAGACGTGTAGGTGGAGTGAAATGCCCACCCAATCCAAGGGCATTTGAGGGCCATCTGCAGTCCACCCTCTACATGCGTCTCAACCAGAACCATCATCTCTGCCCTTTGTTTTTTGAGGAACGTGAAGGCTGCCGCGCGCTTAAATTTGTCACGCAGGCCCCTCACGTTCCAAGTAAGAAACCGTATAGACGCCATATGGATACATAAAAAGTAACAAGTGCAGGCAACCCACCGCCACACCGCCCTCCCATAAACACACCCCAAAGCAGTTGTGCTAGGACAAGCCCGAGCAGAGGCTTCATAGACAGCAGTAGTAAAAAACATTCAGGGAAAGCAACACTTAATTTAGATACATACTCTAACACATTTATAGTAACCTTCTGCATGGAAACCCCAACCAACTCACCCCCCTCCCCCCACCCTACCCTGCACCAACCCCAACTCGTGCGGGTATATTCCCTGAAAAACCAAACACGTCTGGCTGGGAAAACCAGTTTCATGGAATCAATAAAACAGTTAAGAACATTAAGTCTGAGAGAGGGCTGTGGCCACCGGTACGAGAGGACAAGGTAAAATAGAACCCCCTGTATAGTGGTACACAGTGTTGAACAAAAAAGAGTGTCTGTTGCTGTCCAGCCCCGGTGACCATCACCCTCATAGCAAAAAAGAGGCCCAGCAGACAATGGAGCAGTCTTCCGCTGCACCGTGCAATTAGACCGTAGGTCCAACATGTCTCCCCTTGCTCCGGGAGAAAAAAGAATAAAAAAAGTAAAAGTATAAACCAAAAAAGTTTTTAAACAAAGCAAACAGGAATGTACTGCAGAAAGGGTCCCTCATCAGGGACACTAGACAAAAAAGGGAAAAAGTTGATGCATATACGTTGACACCAGCAGCATGTGCATATGTTCCAGATTCAAGAAGTTCAGCAGGTCATACTGCAGTAAGAGTTTAAAGAGAGAGAACATACGCCCCGGGTGCAGGCTCCCTGAGCAAAAATAGAACAGTACAAAAAGATCAGGCAATCTGTCAGAGTTCCAGGAGCCCAGGGGTGGGATAAGAAAATTGGTAGCTTACATGTCCCAAGGAGTCTCAGGCGGCTCCATCACGAGGCGCCCTGCGTTCCAGCCATGCTATGACCTCTCTGGGTTGTTCAAAGAAGAGCGCCCCCTGCCTCCACCCTGAGGCGCGCAGGGAAAAGCATAGAGTATTTCACTTGCTGTGCACGCAATAATCGTTTGGCCTCCATGAAACCCTGCCGGCGTTTCTGGACGTCCGCGGAGAAATCAGGGAATATTGCAACTTTAGTATTGCCCACCGGGATATTACCCTTTTCCCGGGCCATGCGGAGGGCAGCATCTCTGTCCTTATAGTTCAGGAGTTTTGCAATAAAGGTGCGTGGAGGTGCACCCTGAGGTGGAGGCCTGGCAGGCATGCGATGTTCGCGTTCAACCGCCAGCATGGGGGAGAAAGACTCTCTGCCATAGGTACTTATCAGCAATTGCTCCAGAAAAGTTGTGGGGTCCTTACCTTCAGCCCCCTCCGGAAGACCAATCAGTCGGATATTGCATCTGCGTATGCGGTTTTCCATTTCGTCCTGTTTAGTAGTCAGGAGGTCTATTTGCTTCTGCATGTGGTCAGTGTCATTTTGCAGAGGTGAGAGAGCATCTTCCACATGGCTGATACGGGTCTCAGTGTCCCTCACCCGGTCCCGCAGCTTCTGGAAATCTTGTCTTAATAAAGAAATGTCCATTTGCACCTCCTCAATCTGGGATGTAAGGGACGTGCGGTATAATGTAATTGCTTCAAGAAGCCTGTCTGTGTCTCCCGCCACACGCGGCCCTCCCGGGTCTTCCGCGCCGCCATGTTCCTCCCCCTCCTCACTCACATGTCGGCGGTACTGGGACAGCCGTGCCGCCGCTGATCGCTGAGATTTTGAGGGAGACATATGCTCCGGACTGAAGGGATGCCTGCCAGAAGTATTAAGGTGAGTCTCGGTGCTGTGGTGTCACAGGATCAGCGTGGGAGACAGGATTCCTCGGCGGAGCTCCGGAGACACGCGTCCTACTCCATGCAGGTTCAGGCCACGCCCCCATTAGTGGGGCTCTTTTAAGCACCACTGGCAGCCGAAAAGCACTGCAAAAATTACCCTAAAAATAACGGCTCTTTACCGCCAACGCCCACCCGCCCCAGTGTGAAAGTGCCCTAAAGGTTTCTATCCCTTCTGTAGGTGCAAAGTGTGTAAGACCATAGGATCTAATAGTTTACGGACCAAGAGTTTCACAGCTTACAAAGAAAATGTATACAATTAAAGAATCTATAACCTGTTTTAATAATGGGGGTTGTGACTCCAGGTAAGAATAAGAGAACACCTTGGCAACATCTGTGGGAGCTTTTAGGATTACAGTGGAGGTGGTGATACACATAGAGGTGCAGATGTAAGAGATCAGGGCATTGGTCTATTTCACATCTCAAGAATTTAGATGTATTTTTATTTATTTATCCATTTATTGACCTATGCAAGAACATACCCATGAGCACTCTATGATTTATGTTAATGTTTTTTTTTTACATATGAATTAGGTGATGAATTGCACATGATCACTTTTTAGTATTTGAGTTTGTTACTTATTGCACAAGACCATTTTTTATGTTTATTGATTATTTAAAGAGACACTCTAAATTTTTGGTTTAAATGATTTGCACATATCTTGTATTCAGATAGATTGGGTTGGAGCAGTCTCCTTAGTCACTGGGAGATGGAACGCAGGTATCATTTCCTTATGTCTAGTTTTAACTTTTTTTCATCAAGTCACAAGTATTTCCCCAATATTTTCTTAATTTCCGTTACATGGACAGTTTAATTATTTATACATGCTGATTATATTCATCCGTGTATGTAGGTCAGCTTGTAAGTTGAAGATATATTGAAAGGACTTCATTCCACTACTGAGTTTTGCTTCCTTGGCAAGCACAAAAACAGTACTTTTATTTCCAAATTATACATGATTTATAAATATATCTATAAGTGTTAAAGACTTAAAAAAATCATATCAGCAGTATCCTGTAAGAGAAGTGTCATTATGCTCACTCTCTGGTAGCCTGTGTCTCCAACCTCCCCCCCCCCCCCCCCCCCCCGTTCCAACACTGCATCCTTCTCCAGTGTCTTTCGCATTTGACACTTCCATGAGTTTTGGATACCTGCATCCTCCACTGCAAGCTGTGGCTGCTTTCACTAAGATCTCCGTCGGTACAGGACTCAGCAGTCAGAAGATCCATCATGGGACACACCCAGAAGAGTTGACCGATGGGTGCTTTGACAGAGGTTGCAGCACTGGCTTTGAGGGGAAGGAGACACAAACAGTTGGTGAAGTAAGTATAATAAAGGAAAAAAAATTGATAGTTCCATGCTATGGACTGAAAGGAAATCCTAATAGCTGCTACCTCCACATATACCAACCACCAAAAGATGGCCAAAATGAAGTACAGTAATGGGTAGGTGGAATTGGCGCTGCTAAAGTGAAATGTATTCTCATGTATCAAAATAAAGTAATGTGCAAAAAAACACAAAAAAACAAAAAAACAAAAAAAAAAGACATAAGTAACCTTAAAGAGCTACAATTCCTTGATACAAAAGTGCAAGGTGCAAGTGCAAAAACATAGGTAACTATACCATAAAACAAAATGAATACAAACGTACACAGAAGAACCAGGAAGTCCGTGTCGCATTCCACAGACCAAACCGGATGTGAAGTAATGACGCAAATAGCTCCGCCTCCGGTGTTTATATCAATGATCTTGTATGGTGATCTGCGTCGGTGTTTCCATCATGCAGATCATGACTTTCTATGACCTTTCTCACATGCTTTACAACTTACATTTTCTGTTTATTGAACCTCACTATGGCACTTTTACCATCTTTTTTACGTGACTTGTACCTCTTTTACATACTGTTTTATGCTGTACAACATTGTACATTGAAAACCTTTAATAAACACAAATTATACATACATATGAATTTAAATAATGATCAAGAAAAAATGAGCTGTAAATAAAATGTGTCACATTTCACACAAAAAATAACAGTGCTAATATCTAAACTATGTCTAAACATGTTTTTCACTCCAGTAAGCGGTGATGAATTTGCTTATTTTGTTGTTATGACTCACTTCTTGTAAGCAGAACCATATTGCCACTGATTCATGCATTAAGCTATTAGAGAACATAAAGCTGAGATAAGAGAATGTTTTTATTAACAGAGCTTGAAACATTTCCTTGGTTTTTACATCAAGGAAAATAGTTGGCTGTCTCTCCTGTTTTCTTGAGGGTAAAATGGAAAAATTTAGTTACAGTGCTCGTGGATTTTATGTGCCTAGAGCACAATGCATCTCGTTTGCCAGTTATGAAAGCACTTTTAATGAATAGAGCCAGAAGAGCAAGAATTAATAAATATAGATACTATATGTCAGTTACATTGCAACTATATCAGCACAGTTATGTGTTTATAAGCCTACCTTTAGTTTCAATGACAGAGTTAAGGTAACTTTGTGCTTTGCCCATGCAGGGAAAATCAACAGGTTCTCTTTAATGGTGGCCCTACCATATTTACTTTCCCTTCACTCAGCCATCACTCTGTTCAGCCCATGGGAACAAAAAGAAGGAGACCTCTTGTAAGCTCCAAATCAGGACCCTATCCAAAACATAGGACTCTATCCTCACCCCAATGTTGGGTGTCTGACTTGCCAATCACCCAGCACCAGCATTTTTGCATAGCAGGAAGAGGAGTGAATTACATACTAGTCCATACCTGAAAGTATGGAGTACTTTTCTTTACTCCCAGCAAAGTTAGAAAAGGGAGGGAAAGAAAGTGTTGGTGGTGGCAGCTGCCATTAAACTGAAACTGTAATAACACCAACACAAATTAGTAGATGCTTTTGGTAGAAGAGATTTAGCTTTATATGCAATGCAGAGACCTGCAACTGTAAACTTCAGTGTACCACACTGACCACACTGTACTGGTTGTCAATTTTACCAATTCTCTATTGTTCCCCATTGTCAGGGATAATCGTAACACATACTTCTATGCAATTTTATGCAATGTGACCTACAGGTATGTCAGAGGAAAGAAATCCTCTAAGCCCTTGTACACACGGTTGGACATTCTGACACCCAAATCTGTTGAATTTTGTATGACAGATTTTGTCCGAAACTGTTGCACACACACGGTTGGACAAAGTTGTCAGAAAATCCGATTGTAAATAACGTGATGCCGTTATTTTGTTACGACGGGACTACGTTCAGGCTAATAGCCGATAGTTTTGGTCTAGGAATTTGAACTGAGCATGCATGCCACTTTGTCCGTCGGAGTAGGCTACACATGATCGGTGTATGTCCCATCGGAGCATTTTGTCTGAAAATTTTATGGACAAGTTGGAAAACTTGGCCCGTAGGATACTCCGATGGAAACAGCCCGAAGGAGACCACACACAGTCGGATTATCCGACAAAACGGTCTGATAGGACACATTCCATCGGAATCTCCGACCGTGTGTACAAGGGCTAATAGTTAGATCATTTTTCAATGAATGACAATCATCACATTTCTACAGGTATCTAACAATAAAAAATACAGTCCCTTGGGGAACTAGTGATTGTGTTCATAGGGTACTTAAAGCGGGGTTCCACCCTAAAGTGGAACTTCCACTGATCGGAACTCTCCCCCCCTCCGGTGTCACAATTGGCACCTTACAGGGGGGAGGGGGGTGGAGATACCTGTCAAAGACAGGTATTTACACCCACTTCCGGGCATAGACTCCCTTGGGAGTCTATGTAATTTCCTGTCCTGCCAAGCTGTCTGCTGGGACACACACGGGTCCCAGTGACAGCGCGGACAATTCCTATTGCGCTGCGCAACTCGCGCATGCGCAGTAGGGAACCGGGAAGTGAAGCCGATTCGCTTCACTTCCTGATTCCCTCACCTAGAATGGTGACGGCAGCAGCTGAGAGCCGAGCAATCGATCGGCCTCGGCTGCCGGCATCCCTGGAACCCGGGACAGGTGAGTGTCCATTTATTAAAAGTCAGCAGCTGTAGTATTTATAGCTGCTGGCTTTTAATATTTTTTTTTAGGTGGAATCCCTCTTTAATTCCTGTTTTGTTGACAATGGATCTGCACTTTAAAGAATCCTTGTGTGTCCAATAAGGCATTGGAAAAGAAGCAGAGAAAAAGTCACATGTCTTCCAGGATACCTTATTTTTGCTGAATCTTGGTTGTGTTGGGTTCTCTGAGTAAATAAAAAACAGTAGGCCTGAAGGGACAACCACAGAAAAAAAAAGAGAGACAGGATAGGTGGGAGAGCATGTATAGCCTAGTAACTGATAAAAATACAAAACATAGGATCAGTTAGCAAAAAGTAAGTGGTTGCTCTCAATGCTTAGGGTAGCTTAGTCCTAGGACCACTTTAGGGACATCAGAATACAGTGTGAAAAAGTGTTTGCCCCCTTCCTCATTTCCTGTTCCTTTGCATGTTTGTCACACTTAAGTGTTTCGGAACATCAAACCAATTTAAACAATAGTCAAGGACAACACAAGTAAACACAAAATGCAATTTGTAAATGAAGGTGTTTATTATTAAAGGTGAAAAAAAATCCAAACCATCATGGCCCTGGTCGAAAAATTGATTGCCCCCTAAACCTAATAACTGGTTGGGCCACCCTTATCAGCAACAACTGCAACCAAGCGTTTGCGATAACGTGCAATGAGGCTTTTACAGCATCCTGGAGGAATTTTGGCCCACTCATCTTTGCAGAATTGTCCTAATTCAGTTACATTAGAGGGTTTTCGAGCATGAACAGCCTTTTTAAGGTCATACCACAACATCTCAATAGGATTCAGGTCAGGACTTTGGCTAGGCCACTCCAAAGTCTTCATTTTGTTTTTCTTCAGCCATTCGGTGGTGGACTTGCTGGTGTGTTTAGGATCATTGTCCTGCTGCAGAACCCAAGTTCGTTTCAGCTTGAGTACACGAATAGATGGTCGGACATTCTCCTTCAGGATCTCTTGGTAGACAGCAGAATTCATAGTTCCTTTTATCACGGCAAGTCTTCCAGGTCCTGAAGCAGCAAAACAGCCCCAGACCATCACACTACCACCACCATATTTTACTGTTGGTATAATGTTCTTTTTATGAAATGCAGTGTTCCTTCTACGCCAGATATACTTGGACACACACCTTCCAAAGAGTTCCACTTTTGTCTCATCGGTCCACAGAATGTTGTCCCAAAAGTCTTGGGGATCATCAAGATGTGTTGTGGAGAAATTGAGACGAGCTTTGATGTTCTTTTTGCTCAGCAGTGGTTTTCTCCTTGGAACTCTGCCATGCAGGCCATTTTTGCCCAGTCTTTTCCTGATGGTGGAGGCATGAACGCTGACCTTAACTGAGGCAAGTGAGGCCTGCAGTTCCTTGGAAGTTGTTGTGGGGTCTTTTGTGACCTCTTGGATGAGTCGTCGCTGCGCTCTTGGGGTAATTTTGGGCGGCCGGCCACTCCTGGGAAGGTTCACCACTGTTCCATGTCTTCGCCATTTGTGGATAATGGCTCTCACTGTGGTTCGCTGGATTCCCAAAGCTTTGGAAATGGCTTTATAACCCTTTCCAGACTGATAGATCTCAATTACTTTCTTTCTCAATTGTTCCTGAATTTCTTTGGGTCTCGGCATGATGTGTAGCTTTTAAGGATCTTCTGGTGGACCTTACTGTGTCAAGCAGCTCCTATTTAAGTGATGCCTTGATTGTGAACAGGTGTGGCAATAATCAGGCCTGGGTGTGGCTAGAGAAATTAAACTCAGGTGTGGACAACCACAGTTATAGTATGTTTTAACAAGGGGGGCAATCACTTTTTCACACAGGGCCATGATGGTTTGGATTTTTTTTCACCTTTAATAATAAACACCTTCATTTACAAATTGCATTTTGTGTTTACTTGTGTTGTCCTTGACTATTGTTTAAATTGGTTTGATGTTCCGAAACACTTAAGTGTGACAAACATGCAAAGGAACAGGAAATGAGGGAGGGGGCAAACACTTTTTCACACCACTGTAGGTGCTGGTGAAACAGACATAAAAGTACCTGGTGCAGAAGAGGAGCATGAAAGCAGGGATGTCTCTACCGATGTAGTTGTGATGAAGAAAACTTTATTAATAGCAGCAATAACTTTAACAGACCCTGCCTCTTGTTCATCATCAATATCGAGCTCATCCATAGTTCTAACACACATGTAAAATATTCTATTCCACATACTGTATATATTGTTCAAAATTCTGGTTGCATGTAAACAAGTTTTTATACTTTGTATGTTTTAATATTTGTAATGTATAGTGCCAACTCCTGCAATCATAACAGTTGATTTGTTTTTTATGTAGATATTAGTCTTTCCATAGTCTGATGTATTGTTCAAATATTTATTAAACAATCAACAAGTATAGAAGCATTAAAACAGGTTTGGCATATATAGAATATTTTTGTGAAAATGTTATTATATCTGAATATTAATTAAAGTGGTTGTAAACCCTTACATACACCCAGTGAAGTGAACAGCCTCAGATGATGCACAGAGATGAAACAAATCTCCTTACATAAGTTTTATATATATGCTGTCTTCCCCTTTTTTACACACACCCTTCGGAAAGTGCAGATCATGTTAGCAATCTTTCTTCCTCTCTCAGAAGTGGGTGGGGAGTCTGCACTTAGACCCTTTTCACACTGAGGCACTCAAAAAAAAAAAACTGTAATTTTTGCAGCACTTTTGCAGCGTTAGCGGTGCACTCTTTTTAAGGTCACGTGACAAAAGAAAGAAAAAAGAGCCATTTTGCAGTGCTTTTGAAGGGTTTTGGAAGCAATTCCCATTCATTTCAATGGACAGGGGCATTTTTGAGGCGTTTTTTAATGCGCTTCAAATATGCTCTAAAGACACATCTTGCAGGACTTTTTGCACCACCCTGCCAGCGCACCGCCCCAGTGTGAAAGCATCCATTGAAATTAATAGGAAGCTGTTTTCAGGTGCATTATTTGCACTATTTTTAGTGCAAAAGCACTTCGGTATGAAAGGGATCTTACACTGTGTGAGAACTGATTGGAGGAAAGGCACACACTGTGTGGGAGATGACTGGAGGAAAGGCACACCCCCCCCCCCTCCAAATAGGCAAAGATACGAAGGAACATGCAGAGCTGTATTATGAATAGACAAGCTCCCTGCTAATCTAACTCTAAGCTCCCTCCCCAACATAAATTTTCAGCCCATTATATCTCATGTGTCAGCGAGCTTGTCAGAAGTGACTCTGCTGATAACAGAGGAACGGAGCACCAGACAGAAACAGTACTTAGAGCTTAGGAGAGAGATAATTAATTACTACAGATATATGTGCTTAGTTCAAATTTCATGCATGGGGTTTACAACCACTGTAAGTTATTTTATAGATATTTGAAGTTTAACTAAAGGCAAAACTTTTTTTTTTATTTAGGATAGAGTAAGGAGGGTTATAGCCCCCATCTGTTTAAGTTTCTTTTTTTGCCACCTGTGACCTATTGGAGATTTCTCTTTTCTTCCTGTCCCAGGAAATCGCTCCAAAGTAAGGGATCTCCGATGTGTCACCAGGGTCACCAGAACTAGGGTTCCCTTTAGAAAATGTTCCCTCTATTAGTGTTCTGGTGTAAACCAAAAATTTGGGATTTTCTTTTACTTTCACTTTCGATGATAACAGTAAACAAGACAAACAGAGAGGGTGAATCTCCCTAACGTGGACACAGACAGCAATAAAAACCTGGCAGGTGTTCTAATCCATCTCCACTGTATCCAAAACAACAAACAACAAAAAAGACTGCCATTTGTTACACTAACAAAACATGAATGTGTAAATACATGTTTTTCATTAAGATATGTACCTCCCAAATATGTATTACCTGAGAATCATAAAATGTGTTTGGACAAATTTACTATCAGTTTTCAGTGTATAAAATACGCGTTTTAAGGGTTCTACAATGGATATTGGTTGTATTTATTAAAGAACTTTAGCTTTTGCTTGCCAAAACCCTTTGGCTTGGTTAAACAAACATGATCTCAGTTGTTGATTTAGTGCACTATAATATTTTAGTGTTTTCTTACATTTGAATGCCACAAAAAATAGAACACATACAGTATATTAACTAAAGAATTCTGTAGGACGTGATCAAGCTTGCTTTCTGAATTTCCCAAAAGAGAATGGATCAGGAACCTAAACACCTATTTATATATTCTAGGAAGAAATGTTGAAGAAATTACATACTGCACCAAAAATATTTTTATTAAACACTGCACTAATGATTGTAGTAAATAGTACCCATTGATTTTTCAGATAAGAATACAAAAAAATACATTTTTTGTAGCACCTAGAGAAAAGCCAGTGTTACAAAAGCCTTATATTTGGTTTGAGACAACATAGAAAACAAATGAGTAAATCCTGATTAGGGAAGAGCAAATCTGCCCGAGTTTAATTTGTTGAGAGCTCAGCGAACCCTGTTTCAAATTCCAAACTTCCGCAATTCTCATCAAAGCCCATAGAAGGTGAATCATTTTAGCAAGTTCTGCCCATTTTTAGGGCTAATAGGGCAAGCTATTGTTAAAAAAGGAATGTGGAACTTTCATTTTCCGGCACCCATGTAATAGGCGAGAAAGACAGCGCTTCCAGAGGGGAACAATATTAAACTGGCTCTTATACCAATGGGTTGTGGTGGATTATCTCCTCCCCTGCCTCCCTGGCACCCCAGGGATAGTGTGGGTGGACTGCTTCCTTGTTCACATGCGGCTCCGGCCTCGATTCAGGCACTCTCCCCATTCAGAAGTCCTTAGTCACACAGGCATCCAAGATGGCCGACAACATGGCTCTCCCTACTACAGGCTTCCCAGCCACACATGGCATATCAGCTCCTGTGTTATCAGAGGAGGAGTATGGTAAGATAGCCCAGGTGGTAGCCGCTCTGATATCACCCACCATCACCTCAGCATTGGACAGAGCTGTTACAGCAGGCATTGACCAGATCTGCAGAGAGCTGAGAGACCATGCTGACAGGCTCTCAGAGGCTGAGCACCATATTACAGAACTGGAGGAAGAACTACAGAGCTCACAAACTGTATGTCAACATACTTCTCAGGCCCAGCAATATGTCCTAGACAAATTGGACAATTTAGAAAATCATTTGCACTCCCTTCAACGTAGCCCAAGAAAGGATCCACCAAAAATGGGTCAGTACTTTGATGACTCTAGGTCAGTGGTTCTCAACCTTCCTAGTGCCATGACCCCTTGATAAAATTTCCTAAGTTGTGGGGACCCCAACAGTAAAAGTATTCTTGTGGCGTGGGTTGTCACAACCCAAGGCAAGATAAGTAATTTGTGCCCCTAACCCACAGACATTTAGTGCTCCCTGAGTACCTTCCACTCATACAGTATTAAAACCCTTTATGCTACATTTTATTATGTACCACTCTCTTTGTCCTCCTTTCTTTCCCCTTTATCTGTGTAGCTGATGACATTTTGGACAAAGTGTCATTCATGTGTAAATGTAGTTTTTGCCTCAAAACAGTAGTGGGGTTCTGAGGGTTAATTATGTAGGTTAACTTTGACATCAGTTTGGCTGGGCTGTGTTAGAGTTCTGCTTGGTCATGCGTACAGCGAGGTGCACATGACAAGCCAGAACCAGTCCTGGTTGGACATTTTCGGTATCAGCTTCTTCAGAACCAATCAGTGGGTGTGCCGGGCCCCGCTGAGGAGTCTGGGGAGGGGTACTTAAGATGTTGAGGTCACATGTTGAGTAGGAGTTCTTGAGGCCCGAGCAGTCTGTTCTTGTTTCCTGGACCGGGGTAGCCCCGCGAGGGGTCCTGGTCACGGGGTGTTCAACACCCTGCAACATGCTTCTGTTGGTTAGCCCCGATAGACCCGCCTGGTCTGGGGTAGGATTTCGTCTGTTCCCGATTCTCAGAACCGGCTGGTCTGAGGCGCAGTAACTGAGGGAGGATTCAAGGTGTCCGGGTGTGCTCTCAGCTTGGAGGGGCACCACAGCTCGTGAAAGTGACCGGGGGAGGGCTCTTCGGAGGAGGGCTGACAAGTGGCATCCTGAGAAGTGCCTGGTTACTGAGTTGGGAAGGACATTGACGAATCCACGCTTTTTCCAGTACTATCAAGGAGACAGAGAACGTTCCAGGTACTGAGGAAAAGGTTCCTGTTCACTTTCAGTTACAACTTGTTCAAGGTCGGAGATTTTACAAGTTCTGAATCAAAGTGCTGACTGCCATAATCTCTGGCTAGAGATTTGTTCAGCCTTGAAGCGCCCAGCTGCGAGTGGCTACTCTCTGGGTGGTACTAGACACTTGTTATGTCTGCAGTTCAAGGTGCCTAAGTTCTTCACCCTTGCCCTCTGCTCCTATACGTGACTGTGTTGTTGAATGTTACCCCTGCAAAATAAAACCTTTCAAAAGGACTTTATTGGTGTCAGCGTCCAAAGTTGTTGGGTATCAACCCTGGGAACCCCTAGACGTGGAACAACAAGCCAAGTGGAGGTAACCAGTAAGCCCAAAAAGTCAAGGCCGCCCTACAAAGGGTTATGGCCGCTACATCTGCCTTTATCCTAATTTCTTGTTTTTTTCCCCATCCCTCTCTCTAGCTGTGTTTCTTGTTCTTTCTCTTATTCTTTCCTTCCCTTTTCTTGGCTCCTCCCCCTCTTTTCATCTCCCTTCCATGTACTCCTTCTGTTACTCCTTGGTGGGGGGGTAATAGGATGAGTGGCAGTGCTGGTGGGGAGTCAGGATGAGTGGCAATGCTAGGGGGGAGGAGTTCTGATCAGCCAGCTTAGGTGCTCTTGATCAAGGTCATCTGCTGATCTGAGAACTGTAGTGGGGACTTTTAATGGCAACTATAATCTCTGGCTTCACAATGTCTAGTATCAGTGACATTTATGCCAAAAGCAAGAGATAGGGTCTAATCCAGCTCCTCCAACTTCACATTCCTCACCAGTCAGCTGACTTCTAGTCTCTGCCCTCCAGCCATGCCATTAACTGAATGGGCGGCTGCGAAGAGGCTAAGTGGGTGGCCGCGGGCTCAAGAAACAGCCCAGCTGGGCGGCCACAGGTTCCAGGGACAGCCGCAAAAAGGCTGGGAGAGCGGTGCGGGCGGGCTTCAGGAGCAGCCCAGGATTCAGTGCCCCCTGGCATATTATTATTTGACCCCCAAGGGGTTCCCGACCCCCAGGTTGAGAAGCACTGCTCTAGGTTATGCAAACCCCACTAAAGCGTATGACCTTAGGCCCAATGGCCTCTTCCATAGGACCTCCACTGAGTTATATATATAATTGTCATCCCAGGTTCCTCAAATATGTTTCTTGCTTTGCCTCATTGAAATATGTTATGTTTACCTGTTATAATTATGTCTGCTCTATACTTTCAGCCTCACCAGAGAAGTGGCAACATCCCAATCCAGAGGAACTGAGGGGAAGCAGCCTTTTTGGTCAATAAGCCCCCCTCTGAAGAAAGTGAAGTCCATGCTTCCATGTGCTGTAAGTTGTTTAAATACTCTTTTTATCTTGTTTTCTGCCACATCAAAGAGGTTCAACTTCCTCTCACTCCCCTCTTTCCTTGTACACACCACTTGCACTTGCCAGGCTTTCTCTGCTTATCTCTCTGCCCTCCTTTCCCTCTCACTCCCCCCAGGTACCCAAACAAATCTTCACCCCTCTTTTTAGCCAGCCACCCATCTGTAGACAGCAGCTCCCACACCCCCCACTTAGCCCTCCAGGGATCCTACTTAAACCATGCGGATCATATCTTGAGATACCAAAGGCCTACGTTCCCCCCATAAAAGGATGGTGGTTCTTCGCCACCTTAGACTTAAAACAGATATTGCCCTCCTCTAGGAGACAAATCTCCCCTTGGTAGATTTTTAACGGGTGCAAAAAAATTTTGAGTGGACCAAGTATAAAGGTCGGCATCAACAAAAAGTAAGGTAGGTGTACTAATCCTTATTCATAGAAATCTACCTTGGGAGATAATTTCGGTGAAACAGGATGAAGCGCGTTGCCTCCAAACCATACACATGTGCATCTCCGATAGAGACTTAGCTGTCACTAACGTGTATGCCCCCAACACTCCTACTACTCCTACTAAAACCTTCTTTCAAATAGTTTCTGCTCACTTATCACCTTACCTACACATCACTCTCATAGTAGGAGGAGATTTTAACTCATGGAGGCCTCAGAAGACAGATCACAGGGTAAATACACCCCCCACATCAGTCCCTCCTCACGTGTACCACTCTTTCAACCTTTGTGGAGGCCCTCCAGCTCATAGGTGTATGGAGATTAGCCCACCCAGAAGACATAGATTACACCTTCTATTTCCCTCCATATCATACCTTCACCGGGATTGATTACATGTTTTGCAACTCCACACTACTCCCGCTCACATCCGAAACCTACCTCGAAATTGTGATCTCAGATCATGACCCCATCTCAGTCAGTCTCCAAAATTTTTCCCCACCCACTATGACTAAGTCATGGTGCTTGGCTTCCTACCTTGCCGATAATCAGGGTCTATCCAAGATACTCCATGAGATCTGGGCAGAATATCCAACTACAAACTTCTCAAACCACAGCAACGATCCCAATCTTTTCTGGGAAACAGCTAAGGCCGTTCTACATGGCAGGATTATAAGCTGTCAGAAATCATGAACCAGACCAAGACAGAAGTACAATTAAATCACACTTGTTTATTAATAAAAAATAAAAAGGTAAATAGAGTAAGTGTAGTCAAAGCGTAGACAGAGTCCAGTAACCGGATCGAGTAGTCAGCCAGTCCAGAGTTCAATAACCAGATCGGGTAATCAGCCAGGCCAGAAGTCAGGGATCCAAGTGGAGCAACAGCAAGCAGGGTAAGGAGCCAGAAGGGATGTCAGCAAGCCAGTCTTTAAACAGAACCGCAGGAGATGGTTTCTTGTGATGTGACCAAGGCGAAGGCAGAGATGAAGTGAGCTGGACAGCTTTAAGTAGGCAGGTCTGACGAGTAGGAACAGCTGGGTGACTGTGGAGAGAGATGAGAGCTGGCAATTAGCCGAAAGCTGAGCAGCCAGCCCAGAGAAGGAAGGGCTAAGTCAGCCCTGACATCACCTATGCGGCCACAAAAAGAATATCCTTAAGAATTACCATGAAGCAAGCAATCGATTACGTTCTGCCTAGACTCAATTGTTGCTCACTAACTCTCTCAGGAACTCAAAACTTTGATGCAATGCCAAACACAACTTCGACCTGTGGGCTGATACACAGGAACAAATTTACAAATCACACCTTGAATTTAAATATCACAAATATGGTAACAAACCCAGAAAACTACTAGCCAAGCTCTGCAAAGGAGCCCATTCCCCCACTCACATACCTGCCCTCAATGATGTCCAAGGAAATCTCACCTCATCTACCAAAGAGGTCATCACAATCTTGAAACAGTACTATGCCTCTGTATATGGGGAATACCCAACAGACACGGCTGCTTTCAAGCTTTCCTAGACCAAATCTCCCTCCCTCGGATAGAGGCCCCTCTTTTGTCCCAGCTAAATGCAATTACAGACAAAGAGGTTTCCAAAGCCATATCGTCCATTGCCAATGGAAAAGCCCCAGGTCTAGACGGTTACATCCAGGAACCCATTACCACACTCACATACCTGCCCTCAATGATGCCCAAGGAAATCTCACCTCATCTGCCAAAGAGGTCATCACAATTTTGGAACAGTACTATGCCTCTGTATATGGGGAATACCCAACAGACACAGCTGCTGCCCAAGCTTTCCTAGACCAAATCTCCCTCCCTCGGATAGAGGCCCCTCTTTTGTGCCAGCTAAATGCAATTACAGACAAAGAGGTTTCCAAAGTCATATCGTCCATTGCCAATGGAAAAGCCCCAGGCCTAGACGGTTACATCCAGGAGCCCATTCCCCCACTCACATACCTGCCCTCAATGATGCCCAAGGAAATCTCACCATATCTACCAAAGAGGTCATCACAATCTTGGAACAGTACTATGCCTCTGTATATGGGGAACACCCAACAGACACGGCTGCTGTCCAAGCTTTCCTAGACCAAATCTCCCTCCCTCAGATAGAGGCCCCTCTTTTGTGCCAGCTAAACGCAATTACAGACAAAGAGGTTTCCAAAGCCATATCGTCCATTGCCAATGGAAAAGCCCCAGGCCTAGATGGTTACACACAGGAATTCAACAAAATGACAGCAGACATAGTGGTTCCCTAGTTAACCAAAGTCTACCAAGAAATCCTAGCAGGAGGTAAATATCTACCCTATGATTACCAGGCACATATTAGGCTAATCACCAAAAAAGGCAAAGACCCAACAGAACCTACCTCTTATAGGCCTATATCACTCCTCAATCTAGACTCCAAAATACTTTCAAAAATCATAGCCAACAGACTAGCTAAAATAATGCCTTCCCTCATCCACCCCTCATAGGCAGGTTTTATCCAAGGCTGCTCGGCCTCTTCCAACATTCATAAGGTTGAACACGGCCCTTGAACACACTAAAGTTAATCCCGATAGAGATTATGCCATTATTTCACTTGATGCGGAAAAGGCCTTTGACAACGTCAGTTCTACCTGGTTGTCCCTAGTACTCCGACAATTCGGATTTCCAGGTCCCTTTATACATCTGATTACTGCAATGTATCTAGCCCCCACAGCAAACATTGTTGCAGCAGGTCCCATTTCTAAGAGTAGCAAACTTCATAAGGGGATCAGGCAAGGCTGCCCCTTTTCGCCGCTCTTGTTAAACCTGGCCTTAGAACCACATGGCATATCCATAGGCCACCATTAACTTCGCTTAGCACTTTTCGCTGACGACATCCTGATTAGGGATGAGCTTCGTGTTCGAGTCGAACGTACGTTCGACTCGAACATTGGCCGTTCGGCCGTTCGGCGAATTCCGAACGTTTTGGCCGTTCGCGTCAAAATTCGAGTGACGCGCGCGCGGACCACAATGCACTGCGTTGGCGCAGTGCATTGCTGCCCGATGATTGGCCAAGCATGCACTGTGACCCCGCATGCTTGGCCAATCGCAGCGCCGGCAGCGAGGAGAGCCATGATTGGCCACAGGCATCCTGCCTGTGGCCAATCATAGCTCAGGCTGTGTAGTGCACGCCCCACACTATATAAGGCCGCCTTTAAGGCGGCCTCCTGTAGTGTGTTACTTTGCATCTGAAGCAGTGGGTGTTCTGTGTACCTTCAACACAGTACACACCAATCGTTTTTGGCTGATTTCCTATCTTGCTGCTGTGTAGTGGTTGTTGTCTGTGCCCTGACTGCAGTATACACCACTATATTCACCTCACCTATATAGCTAGTGATTAACGGCTTCAGGGCGGTTGTTTAACTCAGAGAGGCCGTTAATTAATGGCCTCCCAGAATTCTGCTCTCGCGTGCCCCGAGGTGTGCGCACTCGAGAGCATCCGTGACCGCCGGGTCCATAGGACCCGGCGCATCACGGTAAACGGCCGCTCATAGCGGCCGTTTACCACGTGATTGCTCCGTCAAATGACGGAGTGATCACTTGGAAACAAACCGGCGTCATGTTATGACGCCTGTTCCTCCCTCCCCTTTCTGTACCGATCGGTACAGCGGAGGGGAAAGAGATCGGTGTCAGCAGCGATGTGGGCTGCATCTGCAGTGCCCACATCGCTGCTCACCGAATTTAACCCCTCAATTCCCTGCCAATACTCTGCAATACCAGTGCATACTCTGCAGTACCCCGCCATTACTCTGCAGTACCCCGCCATTACTCTGCAGTACCCCGCCATTACTCTGCAGTGCAGTACCCCGCCATTACTCTGCAGTGCAGTACCCTGCCATTACTCTGCAGTGCAGTACCCTGCCATTACTCTGCAGTGCAGTACCCTGCCATTACTCTGTAGTACCCCGCCATTACTCTGCAGTGCAGTACCCCGCCATTACTCTGCAGTGCAGTACCCTGCCATTACTCTGCAGTGCAGTACCCCGCCATTACTCTGCAGTGCAGTACCCCGCCATTACTCTGCAGTGCAGTACCCTGCCATTACTCTGCAGTGCAGTACCCTGCTATTACTCTGTAGTACCCCGCCAATACTCTGTAATACCCTGCCATAAATTGCCATACTCAGAGATACCCAGCCATACTCGGTGATACCCTGAAATACCCAGCCATAGACGCCCCCCACCCCTCACCGCCCTCCGGTGCTTCTACCAACTCGCCAGTACGATCAAAGCCAGAATCTTTTTTTTATTTTTTATTTCAGGCTTCCCAACCTAGAGGTGAGATGTGGGGTCATATTGACCCCCCAGATTTCACTGTAAAGAGGACCTGTCACCCCATATTCCTATTACAAGGGATGTTTAAATTTCTTGTAATAGGAATAAAAGTGATCAAAAATATATTTTTGGGAAAAAAAATGTCAAACTAAAATAAATAAAGTAAAATGAACAATAAAAAAATAAAATAAAAATTAAAGCGCCCATGTCCCCATGTGCTCGCATGTGCCACACATGTGAGGTATCGCCGAGAATGTTAGAGCGAGAGCAATAATTCTAGTCCTAGACCTCCTCTGCAACTCAAAACACGTAACCAGTAAAAAAATATTTAAAGCGTCGCCTATGGGGATTTTTTAAGTAGCGACGTTTGGCGCCATTCCACGGGCATGTGCAATTTTGAAGAGTGACATGTTTGATATCTATTTACTCAGCATAACTTCATCTTTCACTTTATGCAAACATTGGGCTAACAAGTGGTTAATAATAGAGCTTGCAGTCAGTAGTGTTAGGAGATAGTGCGTGCTGTCTGCGTGCTCTGTACCCAGTACATACCGCTATAATATAGGGCAGGCCCCTACTTTCAAACATCCAACTTACAAACATCTCCTACTTGCAAACGCAAGGAGACAGCAGCAAGTGAGATGAAAAAAGATGGACGACAAAACAAATTATACAGGGGTGATAACCCTTCCCTATGTTTTCCAAAAAGCTTAAAGATAGTTTTTTTGACTGGAGCTACACTTTAAAAATGTACCGGTTGAAAATGACAAACAGATTCAACTTAACACAACAAACCTACACAGTCCCTGTCTTGTTTGCACCGCCTGTATACTGCTGTTCTGAGTATATAGGGCCTGGGGGCCACACGCATTTCCTTTTTTTAATATGGGTACGGGGTTCCCCTTAATATGCGTACAAGACCCAAATAGGCTGGTAATGGGCAGGGAAGGCTACCCATGCCATGTTTCTCAATGATTTTCAACCATATTGCAGGAACCAGATATAACATTAAAACCGCAAGCAGTTTTAAATGGTGTTATTTCCGTTTAATGTAATTTTGTGCAGGGACTGTTCTAAACACGGGAAACACGTGGCACTTCACAGGCATACTACAGACACCCCGCAGGCACCATATTTAAAGGAATATTTCACTTTTTTTTTTCACTTTAATCGTCATTAAAATCAGTGCTCCCGCCAAAACGGTAGTTTTTAAAACTTTTTTTTGCAGTGACCCATGTCCCCTGAGGCAGGAGGCAGGTCGCCAAACCCTTTTTAGGACACTATCTTGCATATTAGCCGTTAAAATGAGCACTTTCCAATTCGAACGTTCGAGTCCCATAGACTTCAATGGGGTTCTAACGTTCGTACCGAACGCGGGGGTCGTTCGCAAGTTCTGGTGCGAACCGAACCGGGGGGTGTTCGGCTCATCCCTAATCCTGATATTTACCTCTAACCCCAGAACTGACATGCCTCTCAGCCAAGACATCTTCACTTCCTATCGAACTTGCTCAGGACTGTGTATAAACTTCTCTAAAAGCGATATTCTCCCCCTATACCACCCTAGATTCCCTCTGTAGGCAAAACACTCAATCTTCACTATTGCCAAACAATACATTACTGTCTGTATCTAAGTATAAGGATCAGAAGACTACCTTCAACCCTTTACCATTTAAATTTCTCCCCGGTTGTTACCAAGGTTACAGGCGAACTGGAGACGTGGATGGATCTCCCTCTCTTGCTCCTAGGCAGGTGCCACCTTTTTAAAATGATACTGTCACGATCAGGGGTCAGGCTCGAAGACCAATTGCTATAACAGTTGTAGGACTACCACTAACCAGCAGGATAGGAACACAGGCAGTCACCCTGGCAGATGACACAGGCTCACCTGAGGTGCGGAGTCTAAGTACTAACCGGTTTTCACCAGAGCTCCAGATGGTAGAGATGGATTTAGCTGCGTGTTAGTACCAAGTCGCGGTCCTCAGGATCGCCCCACCAGGAGGTGAGCAAGCCGGGGTTCAGTAGCGGATGAGCAGGTAAGGATCAAACAGAAGCATGGTCAGTAAGCAAGCCAAAAGGTCGGTAACGAGTTGTTGCAGATTGGGATCAGGCAGAAGCGTAGTCGTGGAACAAGCCAAGGGTCGATAACGAGCAGTAGCAAATATAAGCGGCAGCAGAGAAGACGGGAGCGAGATACAGGCTGGAGATAGCACAATATTCTGGCAAGGAGGAAGTGCAGAGACATGGCTTATATCAGGAAGTTCATGGGAGGAGCAAAGAGTTCAAGGTTCAGCTGAAATCAAGGTACAAGGTAGGGTTGTCAAAAGGATCTGACAATGAACTGTCCAGCATCTCAGATAGCTCAGAGAGAAGATTCATTGCCAGACACAGCTGAGGTCCCAGGTTCAAGTCCAGGTCCTGACAGATACGTTTTGCCAGACTTCTTTACCCCTTGCAGACTATCCCTATACTTTTACGGCATAACAATGTACATACATTACACAAGGCTCTATCAATTTTTCTCTGGCACAGACATCACCCCCCCCCCCCCCGCATTTCTTTGCTCAAACTTTGTCTGCCCAGGAGTGAGGGGGGAGTTAACCTTCCTAATATAAGGCTATACAACTTGTCTTGTCTATCTTGTCTATTGAGGGTATGCTTAGATTGGCTTTCGTAAACCTCAAAGTATTCCAACTTTGAATTGGAATCCCAAATGACGGGCCCATTCATCTTACCAGCCTTGCTACACTGTAACCTAAAAGCACTCCCTTTGTAGCTCAAACAAAATTTACTAATCCATGATACATTAGTGGCATGATGGGAATTGCGACGGAAATTAAACCTCTCACCCAGGATTTCCAATCCCCTTCCGATTCACAGAAACCCTACATTCCCCCAACCACAACAATATGCTGTATATGCTAAATGGGCTTCCCATGGGCTACTTAGGTTACAATAAATAAATACAAATGCTGGAGACTAAAATAATAGTGCAGGTAATCAACTTCCAGTATATTGGAATATGGAATAATGAAAAGCGCAATGTTGACCTTAAGGGATAGTATTGTCAAAGCCTAAGACATTTTCTGGAAACACAAATAACCGACAACAATTTTTCTCCAAGCACAAAGGAAAGATTACTACTAAAACAAGTCTGATCCGTTCTCAAGTGTGGTACAAAAATGTTTTCCCTCTCAGTGGAGTTGATTTACTAAAGGCAGTGGCACACAGATGGCAAAAAATTGACAGGGGTTAAAACCCACTCTTACTCTATCCAAAATAAGAAAAATTGCCTACAGAACAAAAAGAAAAGCAGGGCACATAAAGACAGGCATTTTATACAATCGACAATTCTGTACATAGTCAAATATAGGCTACTCCTGTGAATTTATCAAAAATACATGCTAAAGACAAACAGCAGCTGGTGAAACTACAACATAAGGTACAAAGGTGTATATCAAAAGAAATATGCGAAAGAGAAAAGTAAACAGATGCAAACAATGCAATGGAATCAAAAGGTAAGTCATACATCTCAAGGCCTCATGCATAATATTATGAAGCCATATCATAAACACAAATTGAGACTGAAAGAATTTACCTGTAATCCTCAATATCTCCTGATCTATCATCATCTATCATCATCTATCCTGACCAAGTTTTGTTGAACTTTTTGAGTAAAAGTCCTTAGCAAAATAGTTATACATAGGTAAGGCCTTATTAACAAGTGTTATCAAAAATGAAAGTCTGTGGGGATCTGGTGCCTTCCACTGTGAGGAAATAACTTTTCTACTATAGAAGAAAAGGAATCTAAGTAATGACTTCTGGGGTTGCCAAAGTTCCTCTTCAGCAAAGACTCCGGGAGCAGAATAATATCTCTGACAATCCGGAGATGGTAATCTCCTTATTTTACACAGTCTACAGTGCCTTGAAAAAAGTATTCATACGCCTTGAAATTTTCCACATTTTCTTATGTTACAACTAAAAACGTAAATGTATTTTTTTAGGATTATGTGATAGACCAACACAAAGTGGCACATAATTGTGAAGTGTCAGGAAAATAATAAATGGTGTTCACATTTTTTTACAAATAAATATATGAAAAGTGTGGTGTGCATTTGTATTCAGCCCCTCTAAATCAGCTGCAAGTCTTTTTGGGGTTGTCCCACCAGCTTTGCACATTTGGCCCATTCTTCTTTGCAAAATAGCTCAAGCTCTGTCAGATTGGATGGAGAGTGTCTGTGAATAGCAATTCTTAAGTCTTGCCACAGATTCTAAATTGGATTTAGGTCTGGACTTTGACTGGGCCATTCTAACACATGAATATGCTTTGATCTAAACCATTCCATTGTAGCTCTGGCTGTATGTTTAGGGTCTTTGTACTGCTGGAAGTTGAACCTCCGCACCAGTCTCAAGTCTTTTGCAGACTCTAACAGGTTTTCTTCTAAAAGAAATATAAGAGCCAATAGGTTCGAAACCCACGCAAATCAATAACCAAAAAACAAATCAACTACAATTAAGAGCTGCATGTGTAAAGTGTAAAAACACCTAAAATGTGAAAAGAAACAAAGAAATCATGCTCTTATATCATTAATAACATATCATAAAGCACCATAGAGAATAAACAAAACAAAAAAAAAATCTTAATTTGAATTATAAAAATACATAACAATTGTGAAGTCCATGTATAAATCCCACATGTGAATAAACGTACTCAGTGAGATTCCTTTCCACCCGCATGCAGACACACATTGCACTCACCAGACTTAATTGACCCCTATTACAGGGAGTCAAATTAGGCATATGGGAAAATCTAAGATGTTGTACATGAGGTCACAAGAATGAATCCAAATGGCTGCTGTCATACATTTAATATTTATATAGATGGCATATTCAAAGCTCCAGTTTTCTACCAGAGAGGGAGAGGGAAAAACACTCTCAGGGTGCAGTAATTCAAATCATTTATTTAAAAATAAGGTTTTATTGCACTTACATAAAAAAAGACAAGGATCAACACATATTGTATAGGAATTGCCGGTTAGCGCTCCACCTGCATTCCAGTTGACCGTAAATAACATAGCTCAAACATGACTCAACGCCGTTTCATCAACCTACATCTGATGTCCCCCTTAAGACGTCAGATGTAGGCTGACGAAACTACAGCACAGAGCAGGTAAGTATGACATGTTTGTTATAAAAAAAAAATGGAATTTGAATGTAACTTTAATATGGAGCACAGCAATCAAGTACCTGCCATAAGGGTCTGTAACAATTGTTTTAAGAGAGCAACAAAGGGACCTGATAATCAAAAGAGTAACCCCTCTAACATAATTTGAGTAGGTGAAATGAAGAGTATGAACCACAAACTCTTGTTTAAGAGCCAGTAATTTATCTAGTGATCCAGTGAGGTGAGTCTCCTTAAAGAAATCAGGTGAGGTTTGAGTTTCTGAATAAATTGAAACACTAAAGATCGTTTGATTTTGAATTTAGCCCACTGACAGTAAATTAAATAACTGTTAGTGTTGAAGTATAAAGGTGATAATGGGGGGGCAGTAAGTCCCAGCTCCAGTTGGGGAGAAATAAAAGGATCTAAGGAGAACATTACTTACCACAAATACCTCAAACCTGTGTATAGCACCATTTGTACCTAACACCAGCATAGAAAAACAAGAAATTAAAACAAACATAACCCCAAAAAGAAAACAGTAATACAAACCTGCCCACTCGGCTCATAATCCCAAATGTACTTTGAGCTTTGACCCTGAACAATGTAACAAAATAAATTGGGAGGGATCCTTCCACGCCCTTACAGACAAGAAGTAGTAAGCTCAAAAGTGTAAAAGTAGCAACAGTGTAGTCATCCAAAACTGATTTCAATGCATGAGAAATGTCAGCTCATCGGACACAGAGGAGGAGCAGTTGCTGAAGTACTGTAGCCATAAACAGAGAACCCAAGTAGAAAACAGATGGGAGGCTGGCAGACTTGACCTTAATCTAAAAGGCAAAACAATTTCACATAGCAACAAAAGATAGAGGAGAGGTTCAGGATTTGCCAAGGCAGTCAAGCCAGCTGTCAGCAGGCGCAGAGAAGAATTGCACCCTGCTGTTGTTCAACGCCAGCAGCCTGGCTGGGTTCAGCATACTATAGGGTAGATGGCCCTCTCAGGGACACTTCTTCACACCTTGAAAGACAAGACTGCTCTTTGTGTTTGTGTTGCAGCTGAAAAGTCAGTTAAAATAGTAAAAACATTATTATTGTATGTTAAATTTGCCAAATCCCAGGTACTTTGCAGGGCTGTCTCGCTATACTGAAAATGTAGGCTATGTGTGAGCAGGAGCCTCCCAAACGGGGGGTTCAAAGAGGAATCCAATGAGCACACTCAATGGCGAACAATGGTGAAAAGGTGTCTAGCCCAAGAATGTCTTCATCCACTGTCAGAAACTCCTTGGGGTTCCTACCTTCTAAGCCCTCTGGGAAGTCCAGAAAGTGTACATTATAAGCTGATCTTCCTCCCGGGTTCATTACCTAATTATTGAGACAGGCCAGACAGTTTTTAATGGCCGCCATAATCTGAGAGTGTCAGCTTCTTTACCTGCTCATCTGAGTCATCAGTCTGGCTCTCCAAGAGATCTATGGCTTCTGGGTCTTCTGTGGATAATGCAAGAGACCATGACCACTCTGATCCAATCCTCCTTTCTCCCAGACCTGATCATCTGCCTGCTGTGATGAGCCTCCAGACTGACTGTTGCGTCCACCATCTTGGGTTGCCACATAGACAAAGTGTGTCAGTTTCACCCCACGAGTCGCAGACTGGTCTTTACCAATCTTTACCATCTCCACCTGAGATGGGTCTCCGACCCTGGTAGGCAGAATAAGGTTTCTCAGTGCAGTAATAGCTGAGCAGGATTTCAGTCAGGATCTCGCTTCGGGCACAGAGTGCTGAGAGAGAGCTGCTTACCTGCCGGAAATCAGATACACCCCTACATTTAGTGAGACTTTAAGTGGCTTTAACAAGACAAGATAAATGGGAAATGGTTGCAGACATATACGTAACTGGACTGACACAGGTTTAAAATTATGTCACATGTTTAAAACACAAAGAACAAGAACTAAGATGTAAGAAATTTTAAAAATGCTCAACTGTTGTCAGTTTAGCAAGCAAGTTTAGCTATGGCATTGGTCTTCTCCTCCAAATCCCCCTCCCCATTTCAATATTGTGAGACAATAGGTTACAAGCTAATAGCAGAAGTGGATTTCACAGTATGCAACTGTCATGGCAGCCAAAAATTTGTGCTTTAGTCTTTTGGAATTGCAGGTTAAAAAGTGGCACCCCATTTTCATTGCTTGGCATTGCAACAGCTGTCTTGGTAAAAAAAAAAAAAAGTATACCTCGTTTAAAGCAACCCTTGGGTTAGGGATGAATGAACCAGGCAATGTCAAGTCATATGAAGTTCAGAAAACCCAGCAGAAAATCCATAAATCCTTAAGTAGTGCCAAACATATTGAAGACTATCAAATCTTGCTTTCTTTTTTCTGGAGTTTTTCAAGGCTAATTTGTGAGCTATTGTAAAAATGGCACAGGAAAATGTCATGGGGATATTCCAATACAAAAATAATGTTAAAAAGCACTGTTCAGTGGGGAGAAGGCATAGTTGAAAATAAACAAATCTGTGGCAACTGTAGATAAAAACAAACTGTGTTGCTTTGACTATACTTAAAGCCCTTGCTATAGCTGTAGGCCATTTATGAACCCCCATGAAGACTGGCTGAAATACTCTCAGGATGTTACTAGGACATTGTTAAGACTAGTCATTACTGATCACCTCTTCCATCATAGGAGTGAGATCTCAACCTCTGAGCTCAGAGCTACTACATAAGGGTAAAGAAAGAGCATTTGAAGAGGTTTGAATCAGAGAAAAAGGTCACTCTTGTGATGGTGGAGGTGAGCAGTAAATACTAGGCCTCACTTAGCAATGTCCTAGTAATGTCCTGAGAGTATTCCAATCAGGCTTTGGGAGGTATTTAAATGTCCTGCACCTATAGCAAGGGCATTATTGAACTTTAGTCAGAGTCTTCTGCTCTTGTATCATGGATCTGAGAAGGTGGCAGAAGGTTCTTGGAGAGATCTTCCCTAAAAAAAGACACAGGCCTCAGATCAAAAGCAGAAGGCCCTTGAAGTTAAAATTAAAATAAAATCAAGCTTGAAATGTTTAAAGGTATTTCTTAAAATGTCTCTTTTGTTTTGTTTGTGTATTTGTATATGTATTTATTTATGTTTTTCTTTATCTATTTATTATGTTAATTAGTGGAACCCACCATAAGGGCAAGGCCTACTCACTCTGGAGTGGCTTTTGCAGAGGCCCAGGGCATTATTGGGTGGCCTGCCAATTGTTCTTGCAAACATCGCAGTTGTTGTGTTCAAGTATTCTCAAACTAAATACACAATATTTGGGATAAATGTCACTTTTGCCCAAACACCAACAAAAACACTAGTCATGTTCATCAAGGTAACAATGAAAGGTTGTCTGCTAAACATTAAATAACATTCTTGGAAGCCTGTCAATAGCTTACGGAAATTTGACTTAGGTTATCAGTAAGGTTCAGAATACAGTTTACCTATATTGCCATTAGCATCTCATTTGCTTGTGTCATTTGCATTTCTGACTACATGACGGGCTGGAGATTATAGTTTAATAATGTAAAGCTACAATAAGCTGATTAATATGTCTTATCCATGAAGAAGTCACAGGCAGTACAGGCAATAACTACAAGACTTTTCCCCAATTAGGATTTTATTACATGCTCAACTGCTTTTTCTATACTGTATAGTACACATTCCAAAGAGTAATACAAAAGTATAAGCCATAACTATGCAAACAGAATGTAAAGCTGGAAATTGTACAGGAGAAGGATTACATAATTTCCCCCAAATACTACAAACTTTCATTGACAGTGTTACAGAACATTTACAGTGGGTAACAATGAGGAATAATAAGACCAGTGACATTTTAAAATGGGTCACCAACCAGAGAACAGCAAATGAAAATCTCCTAACCACTGACATGAGGCCTCTAAAATGTCTTCCCTCTGGATTATTCCTTTCTGAAGCAGCAGTGTGTCCTCCTTGTACCTTCAAATGTAAAGAGGAAGTAGAGGATAAGACTTACTCCTAGCAGCACTAGGGTTGTCGGTTTGAATCCCAACCATGACACAACCTGCCTAGAAGTTGCATGTCCTTCCTGTGCCTGTTTGGGTTTCCTACCACACTCCAAAGACATGTCGCTTATTAAATTGGGCCTAGCATGTGTATGTATGGATGTGATTAATGCCGCGTACACACGGTCGAACTGTTTGACGTACTTAGTCCGTCATACAATCCGACGGACAATCCGTCGTACTTTCCACTGAACGGACTTGACCACACACGGATACACAAACAGTCCGTCGAAAGCTTGCGTGATGACGTGTACAGCACGTACGACGGGACTAGAAATAGGAAGTCCAAGACACAGCAAAGCACCCTTCCGCCGTGTAAATCCTTTCTGGGCATGCGCCATTCTTAGTCCGTCGAACTAGCATACTGACGACCGTATTGTCCGCTGAAACCAAAGTACGACGGACAGATTTTTGGAAAAACCGAAAATCTTAGTACTCCGGACTGCACGCTGAAAAAGTCAGCTGAAGCCCACACACGAGCGGATTGTCCGCTGAAATGTGTTTCAACAGACTAAGTACGTCAAACAGTTTGACCATGTGTACGCGGCATTAGGGAACTTAGATTGTAAGCTCCTGGACTGGTGCAAAGGTACAATATATATATGTAAAGCGATGTATAAATTGTTGGTGCTATGTAAGTATCTGTAATCATAAATAGAGACCCTATTTTGATGATCAAGGTAAGCATAGTTCATGGGACTCTCCAGAGCAAGAGAATAAGTTCAGTGTTGTCACTTGACCAATTTTAAGTCCTGTGAAAGATCTCCTGCATCCCTTGAACACTTTTTTTTTCTGGTCCTCAGAATGAATTGGGCTTTGCTTGCTTCAGAGTTTTGAAGCAAGTAATGTACAAAGTGCAGCAAAAACACACAGGTTTGCTTTATAAATGTCCCAGAAGTGGTTTTATTATAAAAACAGCAGAATGACCATGGTTAGGCCTCACAAATGGGTCACTAATGCATCACCAGAGGGGACTGCACTTACTTTGACCCCTTTTCACACACTATCTTTAAATGTTCACAGCACAATGCCCCATGCTGTTAATATATGTATAAATATTCAGTTGCAGAACTAGATATTGGCACTTGTGTGGCTGCTTGTTCTGTTACACTTTTGTATCTGACAGCAGTTGGATGTTATGCATTGATCAGAAACCAATCAACATGGTTCTCAATCACACGATCACAATGATGTTATAGTGCTTACATGACATTGTTTACAAAAAATGGTGTTGGCATCTGGAGTTGTCATTGTGCCTCTCACAGAGAGAGAGAGAGAGACACTTTGACAGAAGCAGTCAACTGGCTATTAACTTAAAGTGGTTCTAAAGCCTAAAGATTTTTTTTACCTTAATGCAGGAGTCCCCCAGCCCCCCCCCCCCTTATTCTTACTTGAGCCTGATCTGATCCAGCGATATACATGAAAGTAGCAGCTCTCGCTACTGTCTTCCTCCCCATTGGGAAGATTGGTAGCATCAGCAGCCATTGGCTCCCGCTTCTGTCATTCCACTACCATGACGAGGAAGTGGGGAGCAGGCCGAGTCGCCTCATCTGTGTCAATAGACACAGACTGGGTGGCTTGGGAGTGAGTACACAAGGATGAACTCGCCGAAAAAGAGGAGCCTGGTGTGTGGGGGATCCTAAAAAAGTAGGATCAGGGCTGCTTTGTGCAAAACCATTGCACAGAGCAGGTAAGTATGACACGTTTGTTATTTTAGTTTAAAAAAAAAAACATTTATAATCACTTTAAAAATATCCTTGTAACGAATAATAAAAAAATAAAAACATACTGTAAAGATCATTGTAAACTGATAAAGCCACAAATGGATTCTCCACCTTTCTGTCCATTTGTCAGCTTATAATAAAAAGTTTGAGCAAATCTTATACAAATACAGAATTTCAAAAAGTCAGTGTATACACTGGATTTTCTGAGGCTCCAGCAGCAGAGAGGGGCAGAGAAGTCTATTATACTGCACAGTTTTAGTCTAATTTGCATTTTTTTGGAATTAATACTGATTCACTTTAAAGCAGATATTTTGCAAACAAACATTTACACTGTAAATAAAATGTCCACTTTTGGTGTATTTTCTCTTTAATTACTGACTACAGAAATTGCCGTAAATCAGATGTAAATTATTATGCATATCTAAACCTTGCAATTTTCCATATACTGATAGATAGATAGATAGATAGATAGATAGATAGATAGATAGATAGATAGATAGATAGATAGATGATAGCTAGATAGATGATACATAGATAGAGATAGATAGATAGATAGATAGATAGATAGATAGATAGATAGATAGATAGATAGATAGATAGATAGATAGATAGATAGATAGATAGATAGATAGATAGATAGATGATAGCTTGATAGATGATAGATAGATAGATAGATAGATAGATAGATAGATAGATAGATAGATGATAGATAGATAGATAGATAGATAGATAGATAGATAGATAGATAGATAGATATATAGATAGATGATAGCTAGATAGATGATAGATAGATAGATAGATAGATAGATAGATAGATAGATAGATAGATAGATAGATAGATAGATAGATAGAGATAGATAGATAGATAGATAGATGATAGATAGATAGATAGATAGATATATAGATGATAGATAGATAGATAGATAGATAGATAGATAGATAGATAGATAGATAGATAGATAGATGATAGCTAGATAGATGATAGATAAATAGAGATAGATAGATAGATAGATAGATAGATAGATAGATAGATAGATAGATAGATAGATAGATAGATAGATAGAGAGATAGATGATAGATAGATATATAGATAGATAGATAGATAGATAGATAGATAGATAGATAGATAGATCAGTAATATTTATTTTTCAGTTTCTTGGGTAAAAAAACAAAAAAAAATGAATTGAAACAAGAACACAAAAATGGGTGGCAGAGATAAAGGCAGACATACAAAGGGAGCGAGAGGCATACCATCCTTAAAACTGGTATGCACCATTGCTTAAATGCCTGGCACGACAAAAGCTGTACTGGAGGGAGGCATTCAGTTCTTCAGTTCATCCCTGCAAGCTGATGCCTCTGTGAGTATCAAAATGAAGCCAAATTTTGAGGCAGGTGCAAAGGCGGGGGTGTAAAATGAACGATAGAGGGGAAAAATCCTATCTATAACAGATTGTCTGTTGTTCTAAATCGTGTTTGCTTTACTAAGCCTAAACAGCGCACTATGTGAAAAAGACTACTGTTTTACAGAGCACACATGTGAATCAGTTTCCATGTCTTACTATTCTATAAAATGAGGCTACTGAACTGAGAGAATGTTTAGGCAAGCAAAGCATTGTGTCTCACAATTCAGAGCAGCGATTATAGCACTTTTCTTTACGAGTCTAAGAGCATCTGCTTCTTAAATGATCACTCCCTCTTTTTTTTTCAAGAGCCCCCACCTCAGTTTGCCCAGGGCATGGGAACGGTGCCTGTTATTAAGCTTTATCCTCTGTTTTTTAGGAGTGCAATGTCATGGGTTCAGTGCTCCTATGTGCTGCTGTCTGATAAGAAACAAACATGGAGCAGACGTTGGTACAAACAAACAAGGTCAGTGTTTGTGTTACTCCACATGGGAAAATGTATGCATGTTCTGAATATTTCAAAGAATATAGCCTTCATGGATTTTTGCAGGTCATTAAAATAAATATGCTTGTACACTTCTAAATAAATAAAAAGTCCACAATCCAATGCAAGCAGCTGTGTCTATGTATGGTTCAATAGTCTTCATGTACCAAAAAAATAGGCGCATCAGAGCACACAGACCCATTCACACCTCAGCGTTTCGTAGCTTGAAGCTCGAAAACGCTGCAAAGGAAAAAAAGTATTCTCTATAGAGATGATCTCCACATCTCACATCTCCACTCCAAGTCGCCTGAAGCGCAAAAAAGTTTGTACCTCAAATTGGGCAGATTTGTGTGTTTTTGGCGTGTTTTTACCCCCATAGAAACGAATGGAAGCACGCAGTTTTGTGCGCTTTCACGCATTTTGTCATGCATTTTGCGTGATTTTCTGCTCAAAGGCAAAAATGGAAAAGAAAATAGTACAAATATAGGAATAAATAAATGTTAAATAAATACACAAATAACTTAACATCATCTTAAATAAATAAAATAAATTACTAATATGTAATAATAAATAAATAATAATTACCCTTAACTATAACCAATTGTTAATAAATGATTATTATTGCTAAGAAGAAGACAATAGTAATAAACACCCAAAACCGAACAGAAAAATACATTAATATTAATAAAATTAATAATAATAATAATAATAATACTATAAATAATGATAATAATAATAATAATAATAATAATAATAATAATAATAATGTATATAGTATATTAGTATATTGTATTATTATTATTAGGATTATTATTATTATTATTATTATTAATAATAATAATAATAATAATAATAATAATAATAAAGTTAGAGTGTTTATTGGTTATTATTTTATTGATTTTTTTTTTTTTTAAGGCTTAGGGGTAAAGGTTAGGGGTTAATTATTTATTTATTATTACATAGTATTCATTTATTGTATTTATTATTTATTCATGTATATTTTTATTTATTTTCATATTTATTTTACATTTATTTAGTAGTATTAACACCCTATTAAAATAAATAAATGATAATAAGACAATAAAAAATTAACCCCTAACCCAAACCCTAACCCCTAATCTTTATATGCATATACAGTATCTCACATAAGTGAGTACACCTCTCACATTTTTGTAAATATGTTATTCTATCTTTTCATGTGATAACACTGAAGAAATGACACTTTGCTGCAATGTAATGTAGTGAGTGTACAGCATGTTTAACAGTGTAAATTTGCTGTCCCCTCAAAATAACTCAACACACAGCCATTAATGTCTAAACCGCTGGCAACAAAAGTGAGTACTCCCCTAAGTTAAAATATTCAAATTGGGCCCAATTAGCCATTTTCCCTACCCAGTGTCATGTGAAGCACTAGTGTTACAAGATCTCAGGTGTATATGTGGAGCAGGTATGTTAAATTTGGTGTTAGCGCTCTCACACTGGTCACTGGAAGTTTAACATGGCACCTCATGGCAAAGAACTCTCTGAGGATCTGAAAAAAATAATTGTTGCTCTACTTAAACATGGCCTAGGCTGTAAGAAGATTGCCAAGACCCTGAAACTTAGCTGCAGCATGATGGCCAAGACTATACAGTGGTTTAACAGGACAGGTTTCACTTGGAACAGGCCTCACCATGGTCGACCAAAGAGGTTGAGTGCACGTTCTCGGCAGCATATCCAGAGATTGTCTTTGAGAAATAGATGTATGAGTGCTACTGGCATTGCTGCAGAGGTTGAAGGGGTGGGGGGTCAGCCTGTCAGTGCTCAGACCATACACTGCAAACTGCATCAAACGGGTCTGCATGGCTGTCGTCCCAGAAGGAAGCCTCTTCTAAAGAGGATGCACAAGAAAGCCTGCAAACAGTTTGTTGAAGACAAGTGGACTAGGACACGGATTACTGGAACCATGTCCTGTGGTCTGATGAGATAAACTTATTTGGTTCAGATGGTGTCAAGCGTGTGTGGTGGCAACCAGATGAGGAGTACAAAGACAAGTGTGTCTTGCCTACAGTCTAGCATGGTGGTGGGAATGTCATGGTCTGGGGCTGCATGAGTGCTGCCAGCACTGAGGAGCTACAGTTCATTGAGGGAACTATGAATGCCAACATGTACTGTGATATAATGAAGCAGAGCATGATCCCCTCTTCGGGGACTGGGCTGCAGGGCAGTATTCCAAAATGATAACGACCCCAAACACACCTCCAGGATGACCATTGCCTTGCTAAAAAAGCTGAGGGTAAAAGTGATGGACTGACCAAGTATGTCTCTAGACCTAAACCCCATTGAGCATCTGTGGGGGATCCTCAAACAGAAAGTGGAGGAGCACAAGGTTTCTAACATCCACCAGCTCCGTGATATCATCATGGTGGAGTGGAAGAGGACTCCAGTGGCAACCTGTGAAGCTCTGGTGAACTCCATGTCCATGAGTGTTAAGGCAGTGCTGGAAAATAATGGTGGCCACACAAAATATTGACACTTTGGACCCAATTTGGACATTTTCACGTAGAGGTGTACTCACTTTTGTTGCCAGCGGTTTAGACATTAACAGCTGTGTGTTGAGTTATTTTGAGGGAACAGAAAATTTGCACTGTTATACAAGCGGTACACTCACTACTTTACATTGCAGCAAAGTTTCATGTCTTCAGTATCCTTTCACATGAAAAAATAGAATAAAACATTTATATAATTGTGATGGGCGTACTCACCTTTGTATATATATATATACATATATATATATATATATATATATATATATATATATATATATATATATATAGCCTATATTCTAAAGCCTTGTATGCAAGATATAAGACAAATGATCGTCCGCTTTTTTTTTTTTGCATGCTAGTCTCATATCGAAGTAAGACAAAAATACAATTTCCTGTGATGATGTTATGTATTGTATCGTATTGAAATTTATTTTTTCGTATTCGAGCATGCATGGTCTTGGTCCCTCAATTTTTTCGGATGAATACTGTACTGATTAAACAAAAATCATTCATTCTGTTATCACGCACGAAGATTTCCATGCTTGTCCCTTTGAATAATTTTGCATGAACTGTTGTGAAGCTGTGTACTAATGATCAGATTATCAGATGATCTCTCTGAAACCAGTATTTTTCATTCAATTTTCTCATTGAGTGTACTAGGCTTAGCCACTGGAATGAAGACAGCAGACATGTGCGGTTCAATTCGTATGAATTTCTGAAAATTCATACATTCGGAAGCATCCGAAATACGAATTTCTATGCTTCTGAATTGTATACAAAATACGAAATTTTGTTAACGAATTGTGATTGTGAGTGAGGATTGGGAAAATTACCTTTTTTAATATGGGAGTTGGAGACTGGTATTGGTAGCCAATGGGAAATTCAGAATCGGACAAAATAAGAATGTTCCTTAATATCATTTTATTATTGCCATAATAATTACGATTATTCGTTACGATGACCCAGGAAACCCAGGAAGTCAGCACAGCACAAGGATGGTGGGAGCCCCTCATAATGAGCACAGCAGGTGTACAGCCCCAGGAGGAAGTCAGCACAGCACAGGGATGGTGGGATCCCCTCATAATGAGCACAGCACAGGGATGGTGGGAGCCCCTCATAATGAGCACAGCAGGGGTACAGCCCCAGGAGGAAGTCAGCACAGCACAGGGACGGTGAGAGACCCTCATAATGAGCACAGCAGGGGTACAAACCCAGGAAGTCAGCACAGCACAGGGATGCTGGGAGCCCCTCATAATGAGCATAATGAGTCAAAGACTGCCATATTGAGAAAGGTATTTTTTGCTTTTTAAATTCATCATAACGAACATTTGTAATTGTTACGAAAAGTTAAAGAAAAATTTGTATACGAATCCAAACTGAATTTTGGACACAAATTACGAAATACGAATTAACGGCTAATACGAAACGGAACAGAATGAAATGAAACAAATTTATTGATGGCGCATATGTCTAGAAGACAGCTGTGCTCCCAAGTAGAATGCAAAGAAGATAACTGACCATGCTCGAATGGATGTGCTACCAAGCCCTGGTGTGGTCGGTTTGAAATAGGAAAGCAGGAGGACTGGCAGGATCACAAAGGTACAGTATTTCCCACAAAGGGAGTGATGCAAAGCTAACAGGATACATTGTATTATAAATACATGGTACAACAGACACATATCAAGAATATTAAAAGCTGGGGTAAAATACACTTTAAACCACTTTAATCACTTATATACATTGTATATGGTGCCACTGTTTGCTACTGCACCCAGAGATATACTGTATTTGTGTCAAAGAGTGATTAAGGGAGAATGAATCTCTAAGCAAGGTAACAGCTTTGCAACCCCCCCCCCCCCCCCCCCAACTTCCCACAGACTGATATTTATATGGATTGCTATAACTCCTTCTGCATTGTTTATCCTGACATGGTCCATCCCATAAGAAAATAACTGCTTAGAAGTACTGTCTCCCATGTAAAGTGAAAGGGAGGCACACAGCTTTTAATTTCACTATTTCCCTACTACAGGAGTATCTTGTAGCAGAAAATAAGGTGGCTTTTTTGTATGTAATGTTTTGGGCTTTGAATGCAATTTCCCCCCAAAGATTTACTTATCAGATTTTACTTTATTATCCTATAAAGATTAGAAGGAACATACTCTTATAGCATACATTTCATATATAGGAATTCAGTAAGAAGTAGAATGCTGATAATTGTGGTAAAGAAAGCTGCTAATGTTATATATATACAGCATTATGGAGGCATCTGTCCCCAGAAATTCTTTCTGATGGTGCTATTTCCAGGGATGGTTGACTCCATTATGCTATCATGCTGTACATATAACAGTAACAGCTTTCCTTATCGCATTCCATCTTTACAAGTCTGTAAATGTGAAATGCTGGTTACAACAATTAAGCTATGATACACACAATACAATTGTTGGCAGGAGATTGTCTGTTGACAGACTGTTGTCCTAAAATCTTTCCGTTAGTACGCTTCTTTTGAAAATTGTTGTCCAACTTTTAGCCAACAAATGTTGGATGATAGGCTAGTAAATTTTCGTCAGACAATGGTTTGACATCTGATTTTCATATGCTCAGTACACAAACTGGTCACACAAAAGTCGAAAGCACAAACGCGCATGATTGGAAGCAAGGAACGAGCCGGAAGCAGACGGTTTTGTAAACTAGCGTTCGTAATGGGGAATTAAAATTCATGACGCGGCAAATTATGAAATGTCCAAATTCAGCACACATTCTCTTCTTCTTTAATGAGATAATAATGGAGCTGCTTTTCTGGTAATACTGATGGAGTTATGACAAACTTATTTTAAAAGGGATTTTTTTTCTAGTGATATCCAGAATATTATTATAATGCTTGTTTGTTTGTTTTTTGGGCAAGTTACCACAACACCATTATCCCATGGTTTTTAAGATCAAAGATACAACTATGTTGGTGTCCCTTGTTAATTTTGCATTGTATTTTTTTAAATGTAACTGCCTACTTCCAAACTTTCATTTGAAGTAAAACACATAACCAAGTATTATTCTACACCATTTTTTTATTGTGCAGAAAAAAAATGTCTCCCCTCTGTCTGCTATGAGACCCGAAAAACTGCAGATTTTGTGGGTAGGTCTGTTTTCCAGGGCTCAGTGGGTGGAGTCATGATGTCAGTAGACTTCCCGCCCACCTCTACCCTCCCCTTATCAACATGCTTTTTCTCCTGTGTATTTCTTACACTGAACTTCTGCTGAAATCCAGTCAAAACCCAGAAAATTCCCCACATGACTTCAGCATGCCAAATCATGCTGAGGTGTGCAACAGCCAATCCTTGCAGAGCAGCAGAAGAAAGGAGTAGGGGTGGGAATTAAAAAATAATGCATGTCTCTTAGGCTAGTGCACAAGATATGTAAATCACCTGTCACTCACAGCAAGGGGGAGGATTTGGCAACGTTTTTCTCTCTTTGTCAAGATTTATCTCACTGAACAATAAAAGGGGATTGTTCAGAGCTGGATTAACTCTTTGTGAGAAGACTGGGCTCAAATTATAGGAATTCTTATACTCTACATTATGACATAAAAAAAAAATCGGGTTTATAGCCACTTTAATGAAGCACATTGGGTTGACAGAACAGTAAAATTGGGAATGAATAGGATGAAAAAGGCAAAAGAAGAGGTAACAGATTTAGGCTCTTTTAGGATCATTTTACTTTACCACAAAATGAAATATCAAATTTTTATAAAGGAAACGTCTCCTTTTTAAAATGAATGGGCTTCTGTTTATTGTCCCAAGATTGCTCATTCTTTCAAAATATTGATTTTTCTACAAAATAAGGCCAATTACTTTCAAACTAAATAACCTCTCTATTTTATCTACCGCATCGAATTCCAAATTTCTGTACTGCTGCTGAACCCTACCAAAAATCCTTGCCTTTCCCAATGTTGGTCTTTGGGCCCCCTCAAGCTTGGTGGTCACCCTTATTCAAAAGGCTGTCTTGCTCTATTGCCAATACACCATGTCAAACAAAATTTTAATTTTTTTAGAAAAAAATCTGTTATCAGTCTCCATTTTTCTCATTCTTGGACTCTACATTCAGCTACAGTATATTGCTGGTACACTTGATCTGGGTTCAAATCAAATGTTGGACTTCTAACCAGTAGAGGAAATAGCCTGAGAATATTTGCTTTTGATCTATTGCATGTGAACTAAAAGGATGCAGTTTTTCTTTGTTTTATCACACAATCCAAAAATTAACCCCATAAAAGCATACCGTAGAAATATTTGCTATTTGCAGAAGTTTTTTTTTTTTACCACAAAGTAGATCAAAGGAGTAGACTGAGGGAATTGTTGGCAGAGTGGATTTTTAGAAGCTTGTTCATCCCTACTCCTAAAAGTATGTTCTCATTTCTTCTTAAATCCCCAACCCACTATTTTTCAATAAAACTTGAGGTCTTCTTTACTGCCATCATTTTCCTAACTCTACAAAGTGTTCCAATTCACTCTGAATGGGAAAAAAATTGATCACTCATGTGTAACAGATAACCACTACTGTATAAAAAATAAACCATGGAAATCTTACACATATGCACATATTGGAACACTTATAATGTAAAAGTTAAGTATTAAGCATGCTGTTTTATGAAAAAGCTTTAGCTCGAGCAAGCTGAATTGTTCGCTAAGCTAGATAATTTGCTCTGTACTGGAATGCCTCACATGATAAAAGCCATACAGTCAAGTAAAGGAATAACGTTACTTGTAAATTTAAAGATCAGTTTAAATTATTAGAATTAGCATTAGCCATGAAACACAGGAAATTAAAGTTGTAGCTAAGAAAAAAGTAGATATTTAAGTCAAGCTAAAATAATGTGTAAATACCAATTTTTTAAAGTTGTTTTTTAAGGGATGCTCAGCTTTTTTTTTAATGATTACATACTTGATTTTTATTCAAGTCATTTTGTAATTTAATATTGTTAAAATGACCCATTCATTTAATTTTGCAGCCAGCTATGATTTTTAAAACTGTCAAAAATGTAAAATGTTATCTTCTTGTAATGATATCAGCACTTGAGTCATTATGTCTGCTGTATATGTACATAACACCCTCATACATGTCATTTTGTGATTGGCTCTCTGCTTTTCTCAGCAGTTTTTGTCTTTTTACAGCCCTGGGATTGAACATGTGGTAACGGTGAGTAAACCCTACCACTTAATATTCAAGAAGAAAGAAATGACTGAACTACATATGTTGATATCCAAAGAACAGAAACAAGTAAGAACTTGCAATGTGCTTTGCTGAATTGTTTGCATTTTACATGAAGGAGATTCTATTTTCCTCGGTATTTACAAAAAGATGGAGACAGATCACGTCAATAGCTACTCCAAACTCAATATTCAGTGGAAAGATCAGTTTGCTAAAATCACTTGATGAGCCCCAGTGTTGTAAAATAAAAAATATTTCCAGCAATACTATAAGTGTTTATCCAAATTACCAACAAATATGAAAGGCTCATACAACAAACCTAAAGACTGAGCTAGGGGTTGCATGACAATCTCAGGGAATATTTGGAAGCTCCGTGTACCTTTTGGGAGGAGCAGGGAGTCAGATATTAAAGAATGTATAGTCATGGGGGTATTCTGAACATAAATAGATAACTAATTCTATTGGAATTCTACAGAATGCTTCATTTTTAGAAAATCAGCAGCTGACAACAGAGATGGAACCATTCTATTTACATACAAAATAGATTATGTGGTAAATACAACAAGAAGCATCATATCCATTTTGGGAAGTGGTTCTGTCAGTTAACAAATGTGAACCTGTGTTTACATGAAACACGGTAAACTGGCAGAGCAAGCAATGCCTTCATAGACCTTTAGGTAGTCTCTTGAATGTTTCAGGAGCCCTATAACTTGGTGTACAAAATAATTAAAGCATTTCAACTATTTTTCAGTAAGAATACATCATGTTTAATAAGGCAGGATGGGTCAGATCAGTGCTAGTTCAAACTATTCATAATTGGGGGGGCCATGTTTGCGCAAGATGAGAATATGATATGAAACAATGTTACGGCAACCTAAGTGCCTAAATTTCATCCATGGTAGCAGTTTAATAGGTTTAATGCAATCACCAATTCACTTTAAGCCAATGCAGAATTTACATTTCGGTGTAGGGCAGATGTTGCCAAATTATAGAATAATAGAATAAGTTCTCTGGAAGTGAGATTTGCCTACTAAAGTTGACCAGTTAATGGAGAACTCAGTGGGAAAATTACAGGTTTTGTTAGCAAGGTCATATTACCATCCCTGAAGCTTCTAGGCACATGCTTGGGTCACCTCCTTCACACATAGCAGCATAGCGCTTGTATTTTTATTTAATGGTCCTAACATGGCTCAGAGTATTGTGACAAAATGTAAAGAAGCTTACATAAGATGGCTGTATTTTTACTGATGAGAACTATGCATATTTGAGAACTATACAAGGAAAAAACACTTCTAGCCATTGCAATTTAAGGGCATGCCTACAGTCCCTAACAGTATGTTGACCCTGGTAGTTAGTGAGGCCTAAATCCATTGGCCCTGTTACTTAGTGTGGCCTAAATCCAACAAACAAAGTAATGGCTGTGGGCAAAGGTATGTATCTTGTAGAAACTTCTACTTTTACATAGTCAGATTGAAAAAAGATGCAAGTCATTCTAGTTCACACAATAGAAAACAAATATATAAATAATATAAATGACTAGAACACCTCCATATACTGAATCGTATAACCACTGTTGATCCAACAGGCAAAAAAATCTATAACACATGATCCAATTGGCAATCGGCGGGTGGGGGGGGGATCCTTCCTGATGTCCCAAGAGGCAAACAGATATTACTTTGTTCAACAATCACTGGTGTTTTACTTATATAGTTATATATTCAATTATCTTTTGTGCATTTAACATAGTGACATCCAAATATCCAAACAAAAACAGTGTTCTTGGTTTTGGATGAAGTGGGGGGTTGTTAGAAACTCGTCAGTTTTGTTTTTTTAATCATGTAGTCTTTATTTAGAAAAATATTTTCTTTCACAACCACATTCATACATCACATTTATCTCATAGACATTCTACTTTTCTATTCATAATGCACTACTCCCTATTCCATTATATAGCTTTGCATTGTGTTTTCTCCATATAAAAACAAAAAACAAGACACTATATCATTTACCACTCTATATTCTCATTATTATTTATCCTCCTATTACATTCTGTTGCAAAAGACTCAGAAAGAGCTCACTTACCTCCAATGGTTCCTTCCCTTACCCTTCCACATATTTCCTTATTTTACTAATTCCCTCTTATTATTCTTATTTATCTGTTCATCTTAATAGTTATTTTCCCTGTTTTACCAAGGTTCCCATATCTTCTTAAATGTCCCCATATTTCCTCTTTTAATGTATACAGATCTTTCTTTCCTAATTGTGTCATATAATTCTTTTATCCATTCTATGTGAGTTGATGGATTCATTGCCAGCCATTTTCTCATTATTAATTTACATGCCAAGAACAAACACCTTATTACTGCCATCTGCTTTCCTTTTGAAATCCCCTCCTCCCTTATATACCCCAAAATGCATATTATTGGATTTAACTCAAGGGCAGCTCCAAAAATCAATTTTATAGTCAATAACTTCCCCCAATATCTATATAACTTTGGGCACCTCTGCATCATATGGCTAAGATCCCCATTCAAATTCCTAAATCATGGGCATCAGGTCTCTGCTCAAATAAAAAAAAAGCTTTGGAGGGGAGTATAGTATGTTCTGTGAAGTAACAACAAATGTGATGTTCTCTGCGATGGGGATAAAGATACCATTGGTCCGGCATCTCATATATACCTCCACTGTTCCTCCATTATATCTCCTAGTTCTTCCACACATATGTGGACTTCATATGTGATCAATGTGATACCTAACCTCTCTCTTCTCTGCCCATTTCCATCTACTTTCCTATTATGTTCAAAACATTTAAGAAAAAAATTTGTGAAAAAGACATAAAAAATGAAAAGAAAAAAAAAGAAAAAAATAACATTCTCAAAGAGGGTAAACACACCACCATTTCCCCCTCCAAGAAAAATAAATAAAATAAAAAATAAATTGTAGCTTCCCACCCCCGCTCCTTTCTATTCTTAATGGAAGATTTTTTTTTTATCTAATCCACTACTTGGCTTAAAATACCTCTTTCAATTTCATTTTCAATTAGTCTGTAATTTTCCTTAATTTTTTTCCAACCAATGCCAATGCTTCATTTGATCTGCTGAAGAAAAGTATTTCACCAAGGGTTATACCTTTCTTCTCTGAGCTGGCCACTCAGCTGTCAGCTAATTGCCAGCTCCTATCTCTCCACAGTGACTCACCTGTTGTTGATATCCTGCTTTACAGTCCTGCCTACTTAAGCCACCAAGCCCAGATGATCTCTGTCTTTGCCCTGGTCACATCTCTAGGCTCACATTCCTTCTGGCTCCAGATCCTGCTTGTTGTTCTACTACGCTCATCTCTGGCTCCTTGATGTTTTGGCTTGTCTGACTATCCGTTCCGGTTCCTGAACTCTGGCTATGTTTTGAATACGTTTACCTTTTTTTATTATTATTAAACAAGTGAGATCTAACTGCATTTCTGTCTCAGTCTGATTCATGGTTTCTGACAGTAGGCGAAGGTCATGAATTCTGAAGATGCAGTCAATCCACTTGGTAATATTTTTTTCCAGATTGGATGAGCAGGATCACCTCATGGATCAGTTTACCATGGCATTACAAATGCTCCTGAGCCGCACGGCTCACCTGGAATCTCCCACTGTGGCTGCTCCAGTACAAGCTGTGTTGCAGACCGTCCCTGCTGCTGCTCCAGTCTCTGTGCAGACACCCGCCTCGAGTATTACCTCTATAAGAGATATGTCTGGTTCCGTTCCACTTCCGCAGCGATTTCGGGGCAATCCAGTCCAATGCAGAGAGCTTCTCAACCAGGTTGGGATATACTTTGAGATGCTGCCCCAGGTGTTTCCTATGTAACAGAAGCAACGTAGGTATCATGATATCCTTGCTTTCTGAGAGAGCATTGGCCTGGGCAAACCCTCTATGGGTGACGCAAAAACCTGTTGTCTTGAGTTAAGCTGAGTTTGTGGCTTCCTTTAAAAGGGTATTTGACGTTCCCCCATGCTCCACTATTGCTGCCAAGTGCCTCATGTCCATCAAACAGAGTATGAGAACTGTTGCCGATTACACCATTGAATTCTGCACTCTGACAGCAGAGGTTACTTGGAACAATGAGGCCCTTGGGGCTGCTTTTTTGCATGGTCTCTTGGATACCATCAAGGATGAGATCGCAGCCCGAGATATACCCACTGAGCTGGAGAAGTTGACCACGTTTGCCATCCTCATTGACTCCAGACTCAGAGAAAGACTCTCTTTGAACGAGCACTTGCAGAAGCCTCCTGTATATTTGTTTCTGAGCTTTGCAGTCCCAACCTTGCCTCCCTCACCTCTCATGCCTCTTGGTACTGAGTTTGTCAGTGAAGATGAACCCATGCACTTGGGCTTCACATATCTCTCTGTGGATGAGAGAACCCTTAAGAGGAGGGAGAGATTATGCCTTTATTGTGGCCAGGCAGGTCACTTTTTGAAATCTTGTCCTACCCGTCCAGGGAATGCCTGAACCTTGAGCTCCTGACACAGACAGACTTTAGGTGGGGTTGTTTTGTCCCCAGTTATCCAGAAGGATAAGCCCCTGGTTCCAGTTACCTGTTCTTGGGCTGAGTCATCCATTGAGAGACAGGCTCTAATCAACTCTGAGGCTGCAACCTGTTTATTGATGCTGCCTTTGTATCAAAGCACTGGATTCTGCTGCAGCTGCGTGACACTCCACTTGCTATTGAGGCTCTTGACGGGAGACCTCTACAGCCTGCCCATGTGACTCATGAGACTGTTCTGTTGTCCATGGCCGTAGGGGCTCTTCACCATGAGATAATCCAATTACAAGTTATTTGCTCACCTAAGTTTCCACTGGTTATTGGTTATCCTTGGTTACAGAGGCACAACCCTTCTTTGGCTCCGTGCTGACGTTCTCTCCTGGTCACCACAATGCAGTAAGACATCCTTCCTGAAGGTAGCCAAGGTCCTGTGCACTTCTTCTCTCTCCTTCCTGGAGACATTCTTTCTGACTCAAGATCCCGCATGCTGTTCTACTACGCTCATCTCTGGCTCCCTGACATTTTGGCTTGTATGACTATCCATTCTGGTTCCTGAACGCAGGCTATGTTTTGACTACGTTTACTCTGTTTACCTTTTTTTATTATTGTTAAACAAGTGAGATTTAACTGTACTTCTATCTCAGTCTGATTCATGGTTTATGACACTTATCCCAGCACTTAACTAATTAATGGCTGGAAAGCTTTGGCATAGAAATATTTGTCAGTACACCTGAACCATCCTAGGACAGCTTACTTCACTTTGTCATCAATACTGAAATGCTGACCTCTGAGGAACTGTTTTTCACTTGTAGCAGCCCCGCCGCCGCACCAATCACCCCTGACTGTCCCCTGTGTGTTCCTCCAGCTTCCCGAATCCTCCCTCTCTCCTTCTCCTCCTCCAGTGCCTGTCCTCCTCCGGGTCCCCCTAAGTGCTTCCCGCCTCCCCGGGTCCTCCTCTGGTCCCTCCACCCCGATCTGTTATCTGATATATATGTAATTTACTGGCTCCTTCCTTTTCCGAAAGGAACAGAGGCAATAATCACTGCCTCTGAGCATTCATAACTGAGCATCGTAAAATGTGTTTTTACGATGTTTCAATTTATGAATGGGGAGGAGCATCTGTCTCTTGTCCATTCATCTCCAGTGCAGCTGAGGCTGCAGAGAAAGGGAATCTCTGTCTTCCGTCCTTTTCTCTGTCCTAAAGGGGAGATATCAGGGGTCTGTTCAGACCACTATTCCTTTACCAAAGCCCCCCCCTCCCAACAGCAGCTGATAAATAAATTAAAAAAGAGAGAGAATAATAAATAATTAAAGGTTAAATTGTAAAAAAAAAAAAAAAAAAAACACGGACACCGCCCAAAAAGAAAAAGAAATCATTGTAAAAAAAAGGATAATAAATACTAAAGCACTGATATGATTTAAGACTGAAAAAAATATTACGTGATATTTAAAAAAGATCACTATGATGACAGCTACAACCAATAAAAAGTGTTCTCACACTATTAAATTAAGTATATTATCTGTTAGCAATTGGTGCGCTACTATCAACCTTTGATAAATGCACAGTGCCACCTAAACACATAATAAATGTGACAGTATACACAAAAAATGAATGAACCAAAAATAGTGGATCATAAAAAGTACAATACAAATCTTCTGTGTCAAAATGAATAATAATGACCTCCTGTGAAATATCCAGTCACCTTCCACCAAACTAGGCACAAAAAGTCTCTGGAATTCTCACATACATGTGACGATCAAATTGACTCCAATCTGCAGTGAAAACAATGAGGTATCTTCAAAACCCCTTTTGTATTTCTGTAATCCACGATACAAGCTATTCCTTTCACCATGTATATCGATTCTCAATATAAGATTAAATAATATTGTACAATATTGCTGAGAACAACTGAGCTATGTAAGGCTAAAATGGATACAATCAGGCCCAGGTAAAACAGGCGTGTTTGTAACAGTAGTAACAGTATGTTAGTACCCTTGAAAAAAGTCACGTGATCTGTGACGCAATGCGTCGGGAGAAGGAGCCAGTGACGTCACCCCAGTGTTGAGATACACGGAGGTGCTGTGAGGAGGAGTAAGCCTATGTGCCTGACTGTTACTAACATGCCTGTTTTACCTGGGCATGTTTGACTTGAAACTCATATATATATACAGTGGGGCAAAAAAGTATTTCGTCAGCCACCAATTGTGCAGGTTCTCCCACTTAAAAAGATGAGAGAGGCCTGCAATTGTCATCATAGTTATACCTCAACTATGAGAGACAAAGGAGGACTATACCTCAACTATGAGAGACAGAGGAGCCTCTTAAAGTAGAAGATACAGGTCTGTGAGAGCCAGAAATTGTGCTTATTTGTAGGTGACCACATACTTATTTTCCACCATAATTTGCAAATAAATTCTTTCACAAATCTGACAATGTGATTGTCTGGATTTGTTTCCACATTTTATCTCTCATAGTTGAGGTATACCTATGAGACAAATACAGGCCTCTCTCATCTTTTTAAGTAGGAGACCTTGCACAATTGGTGGCTGACTAAATACTAAATGGCGTGGGGGTCCCCTCTAGGTCCATATCAGACCCTTACCCGGCCAGCCAGGAAAGGGGGTGGGGACGAGCGAGCGCCCCCCTCCTAAACCGTACCAGGCCGCGTGCCCTCAACATGGAGGGTGCTTTGGGGAAGGGGGGCCCTGCGGCCTCCCACCCCAAAGCACCTTGTCCCCATGTTGATGAGGACAAGGGCCTCTTCCCGACAACCGTGGCCGTTGGTTGTCGGGGTCTGCGGGTGGGGGGGCTTATCGGAATCTGTGAGCCCCATTTAATAAGGGGGCCCCCGGATACCGGCCCCCCACCCTATGTGAATGAGTATGGGGTACAATGTACCCCTACCCATTCACCTGTGAAAAAAAATGTAAAAAAAACACAACACACAAGGGTTAAAAATAGTTTATTGCACAGCTCCAGGGGTCTTCTTCCGTCTTGGGGGGTCTTCTCGTCGGACACCTCCGCTATCTTCTGCTAGCTCTTTTACTAGCGGAGGAGCCCGGCTTTCTTCTTTGTCGCCGACCTCTTCTTCCAACTTCGGGGGTCTTGTCCCTCTCTTTGGGGGTCTTGTCTCCCTCTTCGGTTCTTCTTGCCGGGCCTCCACGCCTTCTTCTAGCTCTTTTACAAGCGGTGGCTGGTCTTCTATCGCCACTGTCTTTGTCGTCGCTGCCTTCTGTTCTTCTCTTCTTCTCTTCTTGAGCTGTTGCCTCGTCGCTGTCTCTGGCCACAATGACAGGGATGCAGCATGCGGCAACTTATATAGGGACATAGCCGGATGATGTCGCCGTCCATTATGATGTCACAGTCCCAGCATCCTCTACCTTTGGGTAAAAAAAGTCCGCCGCAGCCCACACACGGGGGGATTGTCTGAGTCTGCCGGACTTTTCCACCGGATTGTTTGATCGTGTGTACGTGGCATAACAGTGTAAATTTGCTGTCCCCTCAAAATAACTCAACACACAACCATTAATGTCTAAACCGTTACAAAAGTGAGTGCACCCCTAAGTGAGGATGTCCAAATTAGGCCCAAAGTGTCAATATTTTGTGTGGACACCATTTTTTCCAGCACTGCCTTAACCCTCTTGGGCATGGAGTTCACCAGAGCTTCACAGGTTGCTAGCAACAAAAGCTAGGAATGGAATCCTCTATCACTCCTCCATGACAACATCATGGAGCTGGTGAATGTTAGAGACCTTGCGCTCCTCCACCTACCATTAGAGGATGCCCCACAGATGCTCAATAGGGTTTAGGTTTGGAGACATGCTTGGCCAGTCCATCACCTTTACCCTCAGCTTCTTTAGCAAGGTAGTGGTCATCTTGGAGGTGTGTTTTGGGTCGTTATCATGTTGGAATACTCCCCCGGGGATCATACTCTGCTTCAGCATGTCACAGTACATATTGGCATTTATGGTTCCCTCAATGAACTGTAGCTGCCCAGTTCCGGAAGCACTCATGCAGCCCCAGACTATGACACTCCCACCACCATGCTTGACTGTAGGCAAGACACACTTGTCTTTGTACGCCTCACCTGGTTGCTGCCACATGCTTGACACCATCTGAACCAAATAAGTTTATGTTGGTCTCATCAGACCACAGGACATGGTTCCAGTAATCCATGTCCTTAGTCTAAGACCCCTTTCACACTGAGGCTCTTTACAGGTGCTACAGCTCTAAAAATATCGCCTGCAGAGTACCTGTAAAGAGCCGCTCCTGTCTCGAGTGCTTTCACACTGGAGCAGTGCACTTGCAGGACATTAAAAAAACTCCTTCAAGCAGCATCATTGGAGCGGTGAAGGAGCGGAGGAGAGGAGCTATGTTGTTTGTTCCTACTAAGAAGGAAAAACAATATGGCTCTGCTCCTAGTCACTCCCATCCCCACACAGTTAGAACATGCTGAGGGAACACGCATTTAACCCCTTGATCTCCCCCTAGTGTTAACTTCTTCCTTGCCAGCGACATTTACACAGTAATCAGTGCATTGTTAGAGCAGTGATCACTGTATAAATGCTAATGGTTCCAAAAGATTTTCAGAAGTCTCCAATCTTTCTGTCGCAATGTTGCAGTACCGCTAAAAATTGCAGATCACCACCATTACTAGTAAACATATTTATAATAAAAATTCCATAAAAATGGCATAAAGTTTTCCCATAGTTTGTAGACGCTATAACTTTTGCGCAAACCAATATACACGTATTGTGATTTATTTACCAAAAATATGTGGAAGAATATATATTGGCCTAAACTGATGAAGAAATTAGTTTTTTTTAAAAACTTTGGGGGATATTTATTATGGCAAAAAGTAAAAAATATTGTTATTTTTTTCAAAATTATCGCTCTTTTTTTTTGTTTATAGCACAAAAAATAAAAACCACAAAGATGATCAAAAACCACCAAAAGAAAGCTCTATTTATGGTAAAAAAAAAGTATGCGCATTTATTTTGGGTACAGCGTTGAAAGACCGCGCAATTGTCAGTTAAAGCGATGCAGTGCCAAATTGTAAAAAGTGCTCCGGTCAGGAAGGGGGTAAAATCTTCTGGGGCTGAAGCAGTTAAACAGTACTGACTAGCATATTCAAGGCTTTTGATATCTTTTTACAGTATATCCTTTTCCATTTTTGCAAAGTTTCATTATATTGTTACGCAGGTCTTTTGACTGTTCTTTTCTACCTCCTCATGGCTCAGTGTCTAGCCTCCTTAGTGCATCCGTGTGAGAGCTAACAAACTCACTAATTTTGTTTTAAAAAGCCACAAATGGGGGAAATTAACCTTTAATTGCCATTTTAACATATGTGTGCCAACTTCTGTGTCTGTACCAAGGCCAAACATTCCAGGGTATGTAAACTTTTTATCAGGGCCATTTGAGTGATATCTGTTATTATTATGATTTAAAAAGGATCCGAAAAACAATGTGATAATAAATGGCTTCATGTGATTGCTATCCTTAAATAAAAGACAGTTTTATTGAACAAAAATTCAATGTCCATCCATGATTCCCACATAGGGGTTTCAGTTTCACTTAACAATAACTAACATAAAATACCCTGGCTCTCCGATCAACAGTACCTCTGCTTTCTTTGGTCTCCCAGACCACAGGCTATTCAGACTCTCTCAGCCTAGATTGAAGTACCTCACTGCATGGGCCCACTCTTGGCCTCCAAACAGGGTTCTCCAGCCCCCCTTAGTTTGCTTGTTCTCTCTCTGAGACTTCAAGATATTCTTTATCTCCTCTGGACCCACTATCTACCTCATCTTTCACAAGCTCCCAAACCCTCTCTTAATCTCCTAGGCCCTCAGCTGTTTCGACTTTCCCAGTCTTAACGGCAAGAAATCCCCGACACAAGAGACGCAATCTCTATAGGAACAGCCAGGTCTCCTGACAGGGCTATGTGTCCAAACAGCAGCAACTGCACTGAGTTCTCATCAGACCATCATTGAAAGGGCTGTGTGCTCTTGGCTGCTTTTCCACGTAACCTGGACTAAGTTTGAAATCTCCAAACTACGGAGCCTGATCCAGGACTACAAAAATCTGGAGAAAGCTGTAAAAACAGTTTTCTCTGTCCGTAATATATACTCCGGAGTCCCACATGCTGCACACATGTAAACCCAGTGTTCTTTTCCCAACCATTTTTTAATCTCACACAGTGGCAGCGCCTTGCTCTGTCACTATAATATATATATATTATGTGTGTGTGTGTGTGTGTGTGTATATATATACATATATATATGTATATATATATATATATATAGATATAGATATATATATTTATATATATACACACACACACATATATATATATAATATATTATATATACAGCGTATATTGCACAAACATATAAATGCCTACTTGCTCTAAAAGGATATATACATAGCAAATAACTAGACCATAAAAGAAAAAAGTTTATTTCCATATGGACAGCAGCATAAACAGCAAAACACTGGGTGAATCATGAAGCAACTGCTGTGGATGCAAAAGAGAAATGATTGCCTTTAGTTCAGCTGACTTTTGTAGATGGAGCTACAACATGAAGAAACAAGAGAGCAGCTATTTATATAGGCCAGCGGGAAAATCCTTGTCAGCCCCTGGCAATTAATTCAGGTTTGGGAATAATTTTAGGAACACAAGAATTAAATTCTACTCAGGGCGGTAAGCAAAATATTGTCATAAATCAAGACAAAATAAAAGGCTTGTTCTTTCCACTGCTTTCAATATATATTTAACTTTGTTTATTATTTCATAAACTATTTTAAATTTGAAAGCATGCCTTACCAACCATATGAATAAGTGGACTTCTCTGAAATGCATGTTTTGTGTTATAAGTTCCTGCTGTTCGCTGAACCAGAATTCTGCTGGTCTCTTTGTGTTACGGCCAAGACTTTGTCAGGTTGTTCTTAACTGATAGATGATATTTTCAAAGTCTAGTCTGTTTGGAGAACAAGCTCTGAAAAATTTCTAATCTGGTATCCAGATTTAGACATATTGATTAAGAGTATCTCATCCCCAAAAAATTAGTAATTGACTCATGCATGAAGTTAAAGCTGCAGTATAAAGCAATACACAGTAAACTTCACTTTTTAGCATACATATACTTTATATTGTGTGATTAACCCTATTGTGTCATGCAAGCATGAATATATATTGCAAGACCTTATTCAGTCAAAATACTGTATAACTAAGATGTTATATCACATGAATACATGTTTATTACACAAGTCTCTATGACATGTTGCTATATGTGTCATAGGATGCCTATTTACTAGGTAATACTTGGTGATCCTGCCCTATCTTCCTGTGCAGTTCTGACCATGTCAAGCTAGGAATCAGATCTTTACTGGAGCAGCCAGTTTGGGTGCCTGATCTTGCTGATCAGTGCTACAGGACCCCTTGCCAGCACATGGCGTGCATGTACTCCTTTTTTCAGCTTTGCCACCATGTCCCCCTGCTCAGCCATGTTCATGGGGAAATGCTTGTGAAACGCAGCATACACAGACAAGGGACTACTTCCCCACTGTTTCTGATGTCTTAAAGCGGAAGTAAAGGCTATTAAAAAAAAAAAAAATGCAACCTGCAAAGCAAAGGCATAATGAGCTAGTATGCATAACATACTAGGTCATTATGAATAACTTACCTGAGAACGAAGCCCCCGAAGCGGTCCTCCGTCTTCATCTTCGCAGCTGCCATGTATCCCGGAGTGACTTCCGGGTCTCGCTGTTCCGGCGCTGTGATGACGTCACTCCCACACATGCGCACGGGAGCTGACACGAGCGGCATATCGCAGTGATCTGCATCCTGCTCAGTGCGTCTGTGCGCCGCTGTCTATGGCGCATGCACCGTAGACAGCAGTGCCTGTCTTTTTGTAAATATCTCCTAAACCGTATAGCCTTAATCTAGGCTTACCTGTAGGTCAAAGTGGTTTGTAAGGGTTTACAACCACTTTAAAAAATATGTATACCCAGCATTTCATATTCCTGATATGTGGCTGCTGTACTATGTACTTGTCTGAAAAAGTATCCTGTATTGCTCCCTTTGTGTGAAATCCCTGGTGTTTCTGTCAGTCCCTCTGCTTTTCTGTTAAAAACTGACGACACTAAGCAATGATACCTCCCTTCCTTGCACAGCTTTTTAAGGAGAAGTCACCATCGTGTCACTGAGGAGCTGATGCGCGTGCCCGTCGGGCACTCACGTTCGCTCTATACAGAGCAGGAATGTGGATCTGTGTGTGTAAACACACAGATCCTGGTCCTATCAGGGGAGAGGAGACAGATTGTGTGTTCCTAGTATATAGGAACATGGAACGGTCTCCTCCCCTAGTCAGTCCCCTCCCCCTACAGTTGGAATCACTCCCTAGGTGACACATTTAATCCCTTGATCGCCCCCTAGTGTTAACTCCTTCCCTGACAGTGACATTTATACAGCAATCAGTGCATTTTTATAGCACTGATTGCTGGATAAATGTGAATGGCCCAAAATAATGTCAAAAGTGTTCAATATGTCCGCCGCAATGTCACAGTCACAATAAAAATCACAGAATTCCGGCATTGCTAGTAAAAAATTAATAATAATAAAAATGTCATGAATCTATCCCCTATTTTGTAGGAGCTATCATTTTTGCACAAACCAACCAATATACGCTTATTGCGATTTTTTTTTTACCAAAAATATGTAGAAGAATAAATATTGGTCTAAACGGAGGAAAAAAATATTTAAAAAATAAATTGTAATATTTATTAAAGCAAAAAGTAAAAAATATTGTGTTTTTTTTCAAACTTGTCGCTCTTCTCTTGTTTATAGCGCAAAAAATAAAAACTACAGACGTGATCAAATACCACCAAAAGAAATCTTTATATGGGGGGGGGGGGATTACACATTTGAGTACAGTGTTGCATGACCGTGCAATTGTCATTCAAAATGTTACAGCGCTGAAAACTTAAAATTGGCCTAGGCAGGAAGGGGGTGAAAATGCCCTGTATTGAAGTGGTTAAGTAAGGTTTTTTATTTATATGTATACACAAATGTTTTGCCTTTAATTTCTATTTTAAACTGAATGTGTTGTTTTACAAGGTGGGGGTTTACATATACTTTAAAGTAGAAATATAGGCTTTTTTTTTCATTTTAGATCAAGAGCAAGGGAGGGTTATAACCCCTGTCAGGTTTTTTTTGCCATCTGTCCCATTGCGGAGATTTCATTTCACTTCCTGTCCCATAGCCAAACAGGAAGTGAGAGGAAATCCCTACAAATTAAGGGAATTTATTGGGGACTGCAGGTCCCCAGAACTAGTGTCCCCATTGGAAGATTATCCCTCCATTAATTTTCTGGGGACAACCCAACATTTGGAATTCTCTTTTACTTTCACTTTCAATGAAAATAGTAAACAGGACAAATAGAGAGCAAATAGACAGCAATAAAAAACTGACAACTGTTCTAATTCCTCACTCTATTCAAAACTATCTGGGCAGCCAGATTATTATATGAATGCCGTGCTTTAGAAGGAGGCTGGCAATGAAAACACCTATAAAACAACTAAAAGTGTGCAGAGCTTCCTGTGATTTATAAATAATAGTCATAAAATGTAAATAAAGTCCCGATAAGTGAATCCGTGACTTGACTTCAACAAATTTTCAGTGTAAACTGGAATAATTCCAGCAATGTGCAATATATGTCTAACCACTAGACATGTGCAGAGTAAAATATTTCGTTTTGGAATTTCGTTTTCGTCCGAAAAATTAATTTATTTAGTTACTCCCGAAATTCGTTTTATTTATTTAGTTTTTCGTTCAAAAATTGCATTCGTCCGAAAAGCCACATGAATTACGGTCAAATCTGTATTTGAAGGCTTATGGTGTCTGTCGAATGTATAAAGAAGATTCGACGGAGCTAGTATATAGCATACTTCCTGTGAACTTTAGAACCCTATTAAAGTCTATGGGACTCCAACGTTCAAAATCTAAAGTGCTAATTTTAAAGGCTAATTTGCAAGTTACTGTCCTAAAAAGTGTTTGGGGACCCGGGTCCTGCCCCAGGGGACATGTATTAATGCAAAAAAAAAGTTTTAAAAACTGCAGTTTTTTCGGGAGCAGTGATTTTAATAATGATTAAACTGAAACAATAAAAGTGTAATATTCCTTTAAATTGTCTGGGGGTCCCCTTGTTAAAGGGGGCTTCCAGATTCTGATAAGCCCCCCGCCCGCAGACCCCCACAACCACCGGCCAGGGTTGTGGGGATGAGGCCCTTCTCCGCATCAACATGGGGACAAGGTGCTTTGAGGGGTCACAGACCCCCAAAGCATCCTCCCAATGTTGAGGGCATGTGGCCTGGTACGGTTCAGGAGGGAGGGGGGCCGCTCTCTCGTCCCCCCCTCTTTTACTGCAGCCTGCCAGGTTGCGTGCTCGGATAAAGGGTCTGGTATGGATTTTTAGGGGGACCCCCACATCAGTTTTTTTTTATTTGACGCGGGGTTCCCCTTAATATCCATACCAGACCTGAAGGGTCTGGTATTGATATTTAGGGGGAACCCCACGTCAATTTTTTTTTAATTTGACGCAGGGTTCCCCTTAATATCCATACCAGACCTGAAGGGCCTGGTAATTGAATTTGGGGGACCCCAACGCTTTTTTTTCTGTTTATTTTTTTTATTTTTATCAATGACTTTCAATGAGTGTTCTCTGTATTACAGAGCTGACAATTCATAATAGCTGCGAGTGATTTTAAAGGACTTTTTTTTCCTGCATAAATGACACTTTGTGCAGGGACAGTTCTAAGCACCAGAAACATGCGCCCCTTCACAGGCATACTATACCCCCCCCCCCCCCCCGTACGAAATTTAAAGGAATATTACACTTTTATTGTTTCACTTTAATCATTATTAAAATCACTGCTCCTGAAAAAACGGGCGTTTTTAAAACTTTTTTTTGCATTGATACACTTTTTAGGACAGTAACTTGCATAATCTTTTCTCTCTGTCAAATCTTTTTTCTCTGTCGAATATTTTCTCTATATAATCTTGAACTAATAGAGGTAAGGTTAGGCACATTCGACCACAGGTTCTATAGACACAGATTGTTATTGTCAGAGTCACGTCGAATATCCTATTCTATAACGAACTGTTGTAACAATGAAAACGAAAATAAAGCATTTATTTATGTCAGATCTTTCGTTTTTCGGATTCTGTGCTTTCGTTATTGTTTGTCAAAATGAAAACGAAAATAGCTGAAATTCGGACGAAAATGCATTTGGACGAAAACGAATGCACATGTCTACTAACCACTCACCAGAAAGTGGAAAAAATCCAGCATGAGATATACATAACCCAGTGTGCTTGGGAAAAATGTCTCACAAACGTGCATTTCCACCTATCTATATACTCACCAGATGGCAAATGATAATGTGCCTTAGATCATTACTCTGAAGTGAAGAGACATTTCGCCCTGGTAGAATGGTGGTCCCTGATAAAGTCAGGGACTGTGCAAAAGAAGCTCACCCAATGCATTTCATGCTCGTGCACGTTCTTAAGTATCCATCTATCATCAGTTTGGGAGGGCCTACATGCTGACGCCATTGTGATTATGTATATTTTTGGCCTTATTTGTTTTTATGCTGCAGCTTTTGTACTTGATTTTAAGTTTCACCTCTTCTCGTCTGCGCTATAGCTGCAAGATGGCATGTTCACCAATGCCAGGAGGCTGATGGACAAGATGGGTCAACTAGAGATTCTATTGTACGAGGAGGATTTGGATTTTGTGGGAATTTCAGAGACCTGGTTCAACAGCTCTCATGATTGGCTGGCAAACATTGAAGGGTATACCCTTTATCTCAAGGCTAGAGAGGGTAAAAAAGGGGGAGGGGGTATGCCTATATATCAAGAATAATGATTGTGAATGTGAGAGATGACATCACTAAGGGTGCTAGGAAGGAGGTGGAATTCTTATGGGCCGAGCTCCAAAGGCATGAAGCTAAGGGGAAAATAATACTGAGAGTATACTATAGGGCCCCTAACCTGAGGGAGGAAGAGGAGACTGATCTGCTATTACAATTTGGATTAGCAGCAAGGATGGCAAGTGTTATCATAATGGGGGATTTTAATTATCCAGACATAGACTGGGCAGAGGGAACCGCACATTCATCTAAGACTTTCCAGTTCCTAAATGTCTTGCAGGACAATTTTATGGGTCAGATGGTAGACACACCAACTAGAAATAAAGTGTTACTGGATCTACTGATTACCAACAATACAGACCTGATCATGGATGTGGAATTACTGGGCAGTTTAGGAAACAGTGGCCACAGGTCAATTGGCTTCTGTATAAATCACACAAATAGGAAACATAAGGGGAATACAAAGACACTGAATTTCAAAAGAGCCAACTTCCCTAAACTACGAACTTTACTAGCAGGCATAAATTGGGATAAAATCTTAGGAACAAAGAACGCGGAGGAGAGATGGGTTTGCTTTAAGAGCATATTAAATAAGGGCATTAGCAAATGTATCCCATTGGGTAATAAATTTAAAAGAGTGAACAAAAGTCCTGGATGCCTTAACTCCAATGTAAAAATGCATATAAAAGCAAAGGAGAAGGCCTTAAAAAAATACAAGGTTGAGGGATCATCATCAGCATTTAGACTTTATAAAGAATTCAACAAGAAATGTAAGGGTGCAATAAGGATGGCTAAGATAGAATATGAAAGACACATAGCGGAGGAGAGCAAAAAAAAAAAAAAGTCCCAAGAAATTCTTTAAGTATGTAAATAGTAAAAAAGGAAGACAGACCATATTGGCTCCATAAAGCATGAGGAAGGATATCTGGTTACAAAGGATGGGGAAATGGCAAAGGTATTGAATTTATTCTTCTCCTCAGTCTTCACAAGGGAATTAGGGGGCTTCAGTAACCAAAACTGCAGTGTTTATCCTCAAGACACATCACAGGAAGCACTTCCATGGTTAACAGAGGACAGAATTAAAATTAGACTTGGGAAACTTAACATTAATAAATCACTGGGACCAGATGGCTTGCACCCGAGGGTACTTAGGGAACTCAGTTAAGTAATTGCCAGACCATTGTTCCTAATTTTTACTGACAGTCTACTGACTGGAATGGTACCAGCTGATTGGAGAAAAGCCAATGTAGCACCAATATTTAAAAAGGGCCCAAAATACATCCCTGGGAATTACAGACCAGTTAGCCTAACATCAATAGTATGTAAACTCTTGGAGGGGATAAGGGACTATATACAAGATTTTAGTAATGAGTATCACGGTATCATTGGCAGTAATTAGCATGGATTCATGAAGAATTATTCTTGCAAACCAATCTACTAACCTTCTATGAGGAAGTGAGTTGCCAGCTAGATAAAGGAAGGCCCATAGACGTGGTGTATCTGGATTTTGCAAAAGCATTTGACATAGTTCCCCATAAACATCTACTGTACAAAATAAGGTCCCTTGACATGGACCATAAGGTGAGTACATGAATTGAAACCTGGCAACAAGGGCGAGTTCAGAGGGTGGTGATAAATGGGGAGTACTCGGAATGGTCAGGGGTGGATAGTGGGGTCCTCCAGGATTCTGTGCTGGGACCAATCCTATTTAATTTGTTCATAAATGACCTGGAGAATGGGGTAAACAGTTCAATCTCTGTATTTGCGGCCGATATTAAGCTAAGCAGGGCAATGACTTCTCTGCAGGATGGGGAAACCTTGCAAAAAAGATCTGAACAAATTAATAGGGTGGGCAACTACATGGCAGATGAGTTTCAATGTAGAAAAATGTAAAATAATGGATTTGGGTAGAAAAAATAGGAATGCAATCTATACACTGGGGGGATAACCTCTGGGGGAATCTAGGATGGAAAAGGACCTGGGGGTCCTAGTAGATGATAAGCTCAGCTAAAGACTCTGGTCCGGCCACACCTGGAATATGCTGTCCAGTTCTGGGCGCCACTCCTCAGGAAGGATGTACTGGAAATGGAGCGAGTACAAAGAAGAGTAACAAAGCTGATAAAGGGTCTGGAGGATATTAGTTATGAGAAAAGGTTGCGAGCACTGAACTTATTCTCTCTGGAGAAGAGACGCTTGAGAGGGGATATGATTTCAATATACAAATGCCATACTATTGACCCCATAATAGGGATAAAACTTTTTTCACAAAAGAGAGTTTAACAAGACTCATGGTCACTCATTAAAATTAGAAGAAAAGTGGTTTAACCTTAAACTTTGTAGAGGGTTCTTTACTGTAAGAGTGGCAAGGATGTGGAATTCCCTTCCACAGGCGGTGGTCTCAGCGAGGGGCAATGAAAGTTTCAAGAAACTATTAGATAAGCACCTGAACGACCACAACATACAGGGATATACAATGTAATATTGACATATAATCACACCCATAGGTTGGACTTGATGGACTTGTGTCTTTTTTCAACCTCACCTACTATGTAACTATGTAACTATGGCTACGGCGCGGACCTACTTTGCCGGGAAGGCATCCATAGACATCCTCCCCTGCTTGAGTGGCCTGCACGCCCCCTGTAGGGCGCACGTGGTTTGCTCTGTGATCAGCTAGTCTACAAGACACGGCTGATCACAGATCGATCCTGACCCCTTACCATGTGATCAGCTGTCAGCCAATGACAGCTGATCATGTGATGTAAACAGAGATGGTAATCGGCTATTTTAAAAAAGCCGATCACCAGTGGCTGTGAGAGGAACATCAGTCCCGTTTGTGCTTAGCCTCTGCAGAGGCTTCTGTGCCCACCTGTGCCAGCTACCAGTGCACAACAGTGCCGCCTACCAGTGCCCACCAATGCCACCTACCAGTGCCTACATTACCACCCATCAGTGCCCACAGTTTCACCTATAAGTGCCCACAGTGCCACCTATAAATGTCACCAATCAGTGCCTCATCACCAGTGCTGCCTATCAATACCACCTACCATTGCCCATCAGTGCCCATCAGTGTCACCTTATTTGTGCCTATCAGTGTCACCTTATCTGTGCCTATCAGTGCAGCCCATCAGTGCCTATCAGTGCAGCCTCATCAGTGAATATCAATGAAGGAAAAAAATTACCTGTTTGCAAAATTGAATAACAAACTATGAAACATATTTGTTTTTTGTTTTCAAAATGTTTTGTCTTTTTTTGTTTGTTTAGCAAAAAAAAAAAATCCAAGTGGTGATTAAATACCACCAAAAGAAAGCTCCATTTGTGTAAAAAAAATTATAAAAATTTAATTTGAGTACAGTGTAGCATGATCGCGCAATTGTCATTCAAAGTGTGACAGCGTTGAAAGCTAAATATTGGTCTGGGCAGGAGGGGGTTTTAAGTGCCCAGTAAGCAAGTGGTTAATAAACTTCTACACTATATGAGCATTATTTGGGCTTCTTTTGCACAGTGACCCTTTTTATTCATTTTGAAAAGTTAGAGGTGCCATCCCATTTTAGGGTCTTGTCCAAAAGCCATATTGGGTGAGTATATGGTATATTTAAAGTAGTCCAGAATTAAAGCTAAAGGTTACATTTTTGGGGTGTTGTGAGATTCAGCAGCAAACACACTTATGTGTAAAAATATGTATCCCATTACCTGCAAGCAGCTGCTACTTAGAAAAGTTGTACCAGTTCCCTGCCTCCGTGTGCCCTTTCCACCATTCACAATACTGGCACTGCTAAATTCCCATAATGCAATACAACTTCTGGGAATTGAGGAGAAGCAGTTGGAAGAAAGAATATCCACCCCTCATTCACAGAATGTGATGCATTGTGGGAAAGTAGTAATATGAGCAATATAAATGGCAGAGAGGGCAGAAGGGGGTAAATGAGCCATGCAGGCTTTCCCATTTGTACCAGCTGCTGTTAACTCTCAATATGTCTGAAGACTGAAGACAGCCAGGCAGTTGCCTGCGGTTATGAAGAACCCACTGCAGAAGAGGTTTCACTAGAAGCAGTTACTCACTTTATAACTTGTGAGTTTTAAAACAGTGGAAATTGTTGGTATATAAGAAACAAATTGTGAAACATGCTTGGAAATGGAAAAGAAAGAAGATCACAATTGTATTTAGTCAGTATTACCTTGCGATATTGATAACACTTTACAGTTACGTTATATATACTTTAATTACGGTATGTCTCATTTTTTCAATAAAAGTAATATTGCCAGACATTAATTAGAATAGGGAGATAAATTAGTTGATACAAATGTTTGATTTTCGTTCTAAATGCATTCTTTGAAAAGTGTAAAAAAAGAACTTAAAAAATAGATCACAAGATAGAATACCTGATACAGTATATCCAACATGTAGAAGAGCTGTTTTCTCCATGGTAAAACAGTCTCATGTAATATACAAATGCCCATCATAATGGTTATTTAAATTTTCATCATCATCCTGACAATTATCATTACCACTTCCTACAATTTGATTCATAAAGCAATGTTATACTGTTGTTTGTGTGACATATCCATAAAAGTAGATGTAACTTGCATAAAAACAACACCCAAATGTCTCTGCAGATAGGAAACAGTCATCAGTCTGGGAATTCACAGTTTTTTATGTTCTCTTCAACAGGATATTGAAATTGGCTTGTGTGGGATTGACACACTATTCATCATAGATAACAGAACACAAAAATGTTTAGCTCATGCTTAAAAAAAGAAACAAAAAACGAAAACACATGTTTGATAAAGAGCTGGGTGTGATACTAGATTGCAGCTTCACGATGATGTTTTATGAAGTTAATGAATATTGAATACAATGGTATAAATATAAACAAGTCAGGAATAAACACTTTTCTATTGTTATTAAAATACCCAGAACCAGCCCTATAAGTTCTAAATTTTTATTGTTTTATTGATAACAATCATGATTGTTGTAAAAGCATAAATATTGTGCTTCACGCATGTCATCACTGGAATGGAGTGCCATAACTCACTGAAAAGTGGAAGAATGGTTAACCCGATCCAGAATTCCACAAAAGTCACCATATCTCTCACCACAGCAGGTATGGGAGCAAACAAAGGCCAAAAGAGAACGGCTAAAACCTGGAAATCAACAAGAAAAACACATATACAAAAGGAGTTCCCAGTTATTCTGTTAAACATATATTACCTGAAATATATGGACGCATACTGCAGAGCAACGATAATGCTAGAAAGTAGTCAGCACAATTACCAATAGGGATGTATCATTGGAGCATGGGTGACGAACCCATGGAAGCAGCGAAAATTTAGTATCAGATGTTTCAAATCAATATCATGGTACTTAAAGTGGTTGTAAACCCATATGAAAAAAAAAAAAACACTCTGCAAGATAAAGGCATACTAGCTCAAAAAAAAAAAGGCATACTAGCTCATTATGAATTACTTACCCGAGAACGAAGCCTCTGCAGCCATCCTCGTCTCCCCCTCCGGCCGGCGACATCTTTCCCGGAGGTTACTTCCGGGTATCGCGGTTCCAACAATGTGATTGCCCGGAGCCATGATGACATCACTCCCACCAGGAACGGCACAGTACAAACTGAAGCAACGGTACATATGTGCCGTTGCTTTAGCTGCCTTAAGTGCGCATGTGCCACATGCACATGCAAATACAGGGATATTTAAAGGCTATAATTAGGCTTACCTGTAGCTGCACTGGATATCTCCTAAACCTGCACGGTTTAGGAGATATCCAGTGCAGCTACAGGTAAGCCTAATTATAGCCTTTAAATTACAGGCTTGCCGTCTCCTACTCCGTTCTTCTGTTATCGGCCTGATAACTCCTGACAAGTTCTCCGTCACATATGATAAAATCAGCCAGAGTTTTGTGTTGGGGAGGATGCTATTAATAGATTAGCAGTGCATTGAACTATTCAAGGGACAGAGCTGAAAGTCTCTACCTGTGAGGAGAGGGTGTGTGCGCCTTTCCTCCAATCGGCTGTCTTGGCTGTATGCCAAGGCTTCACTGCAGTGTTAACCAGGAAGAGAAAATCTCCTAACATGATGTGCACTTTCTAAACAGTATATATAGATGAAGACAGCAGATATACAGTGCCTTGCGAAAGTATTCGGCCCCCTTGAACTTTTCAACCTTTTGCCACATTTCAGGCTTCAAACATAAAGATATAAAATTTAAATTTTTTGTGAAGAATCACCAACAAGTGGGACACAATTGTGAAGTGGAACGAAATCTATTGGATTTTTGAAACTTTTTTAACTAATAAAAAAATGAAAAGTGGGGCGTGCAAAATTATTCGGCCCCCTTGCGTTAATACTTTGTAGAGCCACCTTTTCCTGCGATTACAGCTACAAGTCGCTTGGGGTATGTCTCTATCAGTTTTGCACATCGAGAGACTGAAATTCTTGCCCATTCTTCCTTGCAAAACAGCTTGAGCTCAGTGAGGTTGGATGGAGAGTTTTCAGCTCTTTCCACAGATTCTCGATTGGATTCAGGTGTGGACTTTGACTTGGCCATTCTAACACCTGGATACGTTTATTTGTGAACCATTCCTTTGTAGATTTTGCTGTATGTTTGGGATCATTGTCTTGTTGGAAGATAAATCTCCGTCCCAGTTTCAGGTCTTTTGCAGACTCCAACAGGTTTTCATCCAGAATGGTCCTGTATTTGGCTGCATCCATCTTCCCCTCAATTTTAACCATCTTCCCTGTCCCTGCTGAAGAAAATCAGACCCAAACCATGATGCTGCCACCACCATGTTTGACAGTGGGGATGGTGTGTTGAGGGTGATGAGCTGTGTTGCTTTTACGCCAAACATATCGTTTTGCATTGTGGGAAAAAAGTTTGATTTTGGTTTCATCTGACCAGAGCACCTTCTTCCACATGTTTGGTGTGTCTCCCAGGTGGCTTGTGGCAAACTTTAGACGAGACTTTTTATGGATATCTTTGAGAAATAGCTTTCTTCTTGCCACTCTTCCATAAAGGCCAGATTTGTGCAGTGTACGACTGATTGTTGTCCTATGGACAGACTCTCCCACCTCAGCTGTAGTTCTCTGCAGTTCATCCAGAGTGATCATGGGCCTCTTGGCTGCATCTCTGATCAGTCTTCTCCTTGTCTGAGCTGAAAGTTTAGAGGGACGGCCAGGTCTTGGTAGATTTGCAGTGGTCTGATACTCCTTCCATTTCAAAATGATCGCTTGCACAGTGCTCCTTGGGATGTTTAAAGCTTGGGAAATCTTTTTGTATCCAAATCCAGCTTTAAACTTCTCCACAACAGTATTATGGACCTGCCTGGTGTGTTCCTTGGTCTTCATGATGCTCTCTGCGCTTTCAACAGAACCCTGAGACTATCACAGAGCAGGTGCATTTATACAGAGACTTGATTACACACAGGTGGATTCTATTTATCACCATCAGTCATTTAGGACAACATTGGATCATTCAGAGATCCTCGCTGAACTTCTGGAGTGAGTTTGCTGCACTGAAAGTAAAGGGGCCGAATAATTTTGCACGCACCACTTTTCAGTTTTTTATTTGCTAAAAAAGTTTAAATTATCCAATAGATTTCATTCCACTTCACAATTGTGTCCCACTTGTTGGTGATTCTTCAAAAAAAATTAAATTTTATATCTTTATGTTTGAAGCCTGAAATGTGGCAAAAGTTTGAAAAGTTCAAGGGGGCCGAATACTTTCGCAAGGCACTGTACATGTAAAACTTATGTAGGGAGATTTGTTTAATCTGCAGCTGTTCCCTTCACTGGGTATATGTGAGTGTTTACATCCACTTTAAAAAAGGGAGCATCAAACTATGCATACATGTGTGTAAACAAGTGGCTGAGGAGCTGCTGTAGTAAGGAGGGGTTTGGGTTCCTGGAGGACTGGGACGACTTCTCAGTCTGTCACCAGTACTATAGAAGGGACAGACTACACCTAAATGAGGAGGGTGCCGATCTGCTGGGAGTAAAGATGGCCAAAAAGTTAGAGGGATTTTTAAACTAGGCGATGGCTGGAGGGTCCAGAGGTAGAGATAGTCAGTGCGTAACATATTCCAGAGGGTAGTATTGGGTGCATTAGTGGTAGGTTGACTAATGCCCCGTACACACGATCGGCCGGACCAAGTCCGCTGAACAATCCGCCCATGTGTGGACTCCGGCGGACTTTTTGTTCCTGGCCGTTGGTTGTCGGGGTCTGCAGGCGGGGGGGCTTATCGGAATCCCCCTACCCATTCACCTGGTGAAAAAAAGTGTAAATAAAAAAACACAACACATGTTTTTAAAATAATTTATTGGACAGCTCCTGTGGTCTTCCATCTTGGGGGGTCTTCTCGCTGGACTCCTCCACTATCTTCTGCTCTTTTGCTAGCTCTTTTACTAGTGGAGGAGCCCGGCTTTCTTCTTCATCACCGCCGCCGCCTGGGGGTCTTCTTCCAACTTCAGGGTCTTGTCCCCCTCTTCGGGGGTCTTGTCCCCCTCTTCGGTTCTTATTGCCGGGCCTCCGCTTTCTTCTTCCAGCTCTTTTACTAGCATTGGCCCAGTCTTCTGTCACCGCCGCCTTCTCTTCTTCCGACTTCGGGGGTCTTATCCCCCTCTTCAATTCAGGTCACAACTGGTAGGCACAGGAAACAAGGCACAGGAACATAGGAACACTGGAGCTGAAGAGACAAACCAGCAATGATACTGAGCACACTGTTGCCTTTTATAGGCCTGTCAGGGGCATCACGTTGTGCGCGTAGCCATGCGCATAGCCGCGTGCATGTGCACCCGTCGTTGAGCTGCATCACGCAAATGTGTGAGCCAATCCGCAGTACTGTGTGCGTGCAGACTCACTAATTCACGCGTTCGTATCTGCAAACCCGCCGCATCGCGCACCCGTGTGTGCCGTTGTGCCATTCTGCCCCCCAGGCGCACAGGAAGCACTGGCGCTGACAGGCCCATAGTTTGTATGTCCTCTGACAGTGCCCCCCCAAGGGGCAACCTCTGAATGCCCAATCTGGCTGGTAGTCAAGGATGCCTCCAGTGGAAATCCCGTAATAAGCGGGGAGCATGGATGTTACTGGAGGGTTCCCAAGAGTTGTCTTCAGGGGGATACCCCTTCCACTTTACCAGGTACTGGGTCTGTCTCCCCCTTTTTCTGCAGTCCACTATTGCCTCCACCTCAAAATTCTTCCTCACCTTCGACTTCGACTGGTGGAGGTGGGGCTACTTCTCCTCCGGCGAAGGAACTTGGAACTACTGGTTTCAACAGGGATGCATGGAACACCGGGTGAATCCTGTATGAACTGGGTAAGGCAAGTTCAAAGGCCACTGGGTTTTCCATTTTCTTGATCTCAAAAGGACCGATGAATTTAGGACTGAGCTATGAGGGTATGGTAATTTTAGGTTAATAGTGGATAACCACACTTTCTCTCCGTTCTTAAAACTCAGGCAGTTCTTTCTTCCTCTATTGTAGTATTCCTCATAATCCCTTTTTTCATAGCCTCTTGGATCTGTAGGAAATTGTCCCGGATTGATTTAACCCGTTCTTGAACTGCGGGAGTGGAGACTACGGGAACGGAATCTGGCAGGAAGGAAGGGTGAAAGCCGTAATTGGCTCAAAAGGGTGTTTGGTTGGTGGCGGAGTGTATGAAGTTATTGTAAGCGAATTCCGCGCAGGGCAGGAGAGTGGACCAATTATCTTGGGAACAGGAGCAGAAACAACGAAGGTATTGCTCTAACGTTTGATTTGTTCTTTCTGTTTGACCGTTGCTTTGCAGGTGATATGCCGAGGATAGCGAGGTTTTGATCTCTAGAGCCTTGCAGAGGTCCTTCCAGAACTTGGAGGTGAATTGGATTCCTCTATCAGACACGATGTTGAAGGGGACACCATTATGAAGATACTTGCTGTAGCTTCAGCCGAAGGAGTGCCAAGCATGGGGAGAAATGTGCAATTTTTGAGAGGCGATCCACTACTACTAGGATCGTGGTAAACTTGTCAGGGGGTGGCAGATCAACAATGAAATCCATACAGATTTCCTTCCAGGGGCGTTCAGGAACAGGCAAAGATCTCAAAATTCCCCAGGCTTTGGTGTTCGATCCCTTGTTGCGTTGGCAAATGACACAAGACTGGACATAGTTCTTGCAATTCTGCCTCCAACCCAGCCACCAGAAAGAGCGGTTGATCAGATCGGCAGTTTTCTGGATCCCAAAATGTCCTGCCATCTTGTGATTGTGAAAAGTCTGTAAAATCTGAAGTCTTACTGAAGGAGGAATAAATACTTTGCTGTGTGCCCATAGTAAGCCATCTCTCCTTTCCCAGGAGGATACTGCAGTTTCAGGGAATTGATCGGTAGCTTGCTTAATGGCTGTTTCCAGATCAGGTTGGATGATTTGGAGAAAGTTATGCGGGGATAGAATAGTTGCGGGTTCAGATGGTTCATCAGCTTCTGGAAACATTTGGGAGAGTGCGTCTGCTTTCCCATTCTTAGAACCAGGGTGGTAAGTGATATGGAAATTGAATCTGGAGAAAAAGAGGGCCCAACGTTCTTGTCGGGGTCTGAGGCGTTTAGCAGCTCGAAGGTACTCCAGGTTCCTGTGGTCTGTAAAGATCATGATGGGCTGGGACGCACCCTCCAGCAGGTATCTCCATTCTTCCAGAGCAAATTTTATAGCGAGTTCTCGGTCTGCAACATCATAATTCTTCTCCGGAGGACTGAGTTTCCGAGAAGCGAAGGCGACTGGGTGAAGAAGAGCCTTTGGACCACTTCTTTGGGAAAGAATAGCCCCCTGTTGTGGACTCGGATGCGTCTACTTCCAATACATAAGGAAGACTTGGATCCGGGTGTCGAAGGATGGGGGCTGACATAAAAAGTCTCTTTAATTCATCAAAGGCTTCCTGGGCTTGCTGGGACCATTGGAATTTAACTTGCTGTTGAGTCAGTTGAGTGATGGGGGAAATGATCACAGAGAACCCCTTAATGAACCTGCGATAAAAATTGGCGAAGTCAGCAAATCGCTGTACTGCTTTCTTGTCTGAAGGGGCTGGCCACTCCTGGATGACTTTGACCTTTTGTGGATCCATTGCGATTCCTCCTGTAGAGATGATGAACCTGAAGAACTGGATGGTGTCTCTTCCAAATTCGCATTTTTCCCCTTTTAAGTAGAGCCTGTGTTCTCTGAGGACGAGGAGGAGCTTCTTGACGTGGATACGGTGCAGCTCTAGTGATTTGGAGAAAATCAGAATATTATCAGGATATACAATCACGAAATTGTCTAAATACTCATGGAAGATATCATTAACCAGGTGCTGGAACATGGCTGGGGCATTGCAGAGCCCGAAGGGCATCACTAGATACTCAAAATGTTCAAATCTGGACCTGAAGACTGTTTTCCACTCATTCCCATCACAGATTCGGACTAAATTATATGCTTCCCAAAAATCCAATTCAGTGAATTTTTGGGCAGTTCTTAGATGTTGAAAAAGTTCAGGGATGAGAGGAAGCGGGTATCTGTTCTTGATAGTGATTTTATTTAGTTCCCTGTAATCCACACAAGGCCTGAGAGAACCATCCTTTTTTTTCAACAAATTAATCCCTTTTCCAGGTTTTCATCTATATAGGAGCGTAGAGCTTCCAATTCAGTATCTGATAATGGAAAAATCCGGCCAAACTGAATTTCGGAACCGGGTAGTGATCAATCGGGCAATCATAGGGCCGATGGGGCGGCAGGCCTTATTTTTGTCAAAAATGTCCAGAAAATCATGAAAGGCTATAGGGACATGTTGAAGGTTATCAGGACTTGTCTGTATAGTTAGGCAGGAGGTGGACTTGTTGGAGGTCGGCAATTGCGAACAATAGACAGAGGAAAAGAGTACTTCTTTCTTGTTCTAGTTAATCCGTGGACCGTGGGCTTGCAGCCATGGGTACCCAAGGATGATTGGAAACATAGGGGAATTAATGATGTCAAAGCGAAGAAATTTGTGATGACCAGAGTCTGTAGATGTCAGGATAGATTTTGTTTCCTGGGTCACTGGACCTGAGCAGGGTAAGGAACCATCAGCCAGGTGGATTTGAAGATGTTGTTACTTAGCGCAGAGAGGAATGTGCAGTTTCCGAGCTAATGTTACATTCATGAAACAACTGCAGGCCCCAGAGTCAATGATGGCTCCCAGCCGAACCTCCTCTTCCGCCTCCTGTAATGAAACTGGGAGGACAAGATGAGACTGAGTAGAACCCGCAATTTTAGAATTTACAGCAACATGAGGTTGGCACTTACTGGGTCTCACAGGGAAGCTGCATAGAAAGTGGCCCGCTTCCCCACAGTGTAGGGTTCATTGCGTTGTGCGCGTAGCCGTGCGCATGCATGCCCATTGTTGCGCCACATCGCGCACATGCATGTGTCAACCTGCAGTACTGTGTGTGCGCGGACCCGCTAATTCGCGAACCCGTATGCACAAACCCGCCGCATTGCGCACCTGTGTGCGCCGTTGTGCCATTCTGCCCCGTAGGCGCACAGGGAAGCACCGACAGTGACAGGCCCTTAATCTGTATGTCCTTTGACATAGGGATTTTAATTATCCAGATATAGACTGGGCAAAGGGAACCACGCATTTGTCTAAGGCTCACCAGTTCCTATATGTCTTGCAGGACAATTTCATGGGTCCGATGGTTGATGTAGCAACTACAAACAAAGCGTTACTAGATCTACTGATTACCAACAATACAGACCTGATCACAGATGTGGAAATATGGGGCAATTTAGGAAACAGAAATCACAGGTCAATTGGCTTCAGTATAAATCACAAAAATAGGAGACATAAGGGGAATACAAAGACACTAAATTTCAAAAGAGCCAACTTCCCTAAACTACGAACCTTGCTAGAAGAAATAAATTGGGATAAAATCTTAGGAATAAAGAACACGGTGGAGAGATGGGCTCGCTTTAAGTGCATATTAAATAAGGGCATTAGCCAGTGCATCCCATTAGGTAATACATTTAAAAGAGTGAACAAAAGTCCAGGATGGCTTAACTACAATGTTAAAATGCATATAAAAGCAAAGGAGAAGGCCTTCAAAAAATAAAAGGTTGAGGGATCATCATCAGCATTCAGACTTTATAAAGAATTCAACAAGAAATGTAATGGTGCAGTTAGGATACTAAGATAGAACGTGAAAGACACATAGCGGAGGAGAGCAAAAAAAATCCCAAGAAATTCTTTAAAGTGGTGTTGCCACCAAAAAAAAATTGAAAATTGCTTAACAGTCATAAAAAAATAAAAATAATTGGAATTTTTTTTTTTTACTCACCTCTAAATGCCTGTTGCTAGGGGGTCCCTTGTAGTCTGCCTCCTTCAGTGCCTGGGCTGGTGACATCACTTCCCCTCGGTGGCGCACAATCATCTGAGACCTGTCACGTGTCCCAGATTACTGTGTGGCGTATCACGGCGCACATGCGCAGTGGGTGCCCAGCTGTGAAGCCACAGCCGGGTGCCCACAGTAAGAATGCTGGCGCCACAAGCGGAGCAGGGAACAAGGGGGGCTTCGTTCCCCCGAATCGCTGGACCCTGGGATAGGTAAGTGTCCGATTATTAAAAGTCAGCAGCTGCAGTATTTGTAGCTGCTGACTTTTAATTTTTTTTTTAGGGGGCATCCCACTTTAAGTATGTAAACAGTAAAAAAAGGGAGGACAGACCATATTGGCCCCATAAAGAATGAGGAAGGACATCTGGTTACAAAGGATGGGGAGATGTCGAAGGTATTGAATATTTTCTCCTCAGTCTTCACAAGGGAATCGGGAGGCTTTAGTAACCAAAATTGTGGTGCTTATCCTCATGGCACATCACAGGAAGCACCCTCATAGCTAACAGAGGACAGAATTAGGCTGGATTCACACCTATGCATTTTTAGTGCTTTTTGCATTTTGCAGATTTGCAATACAGAAAGTGTTCCATAGGAAACCATGGTAAATGGACTGTAGTGCAAATCTGCAAAATGCATAAAGCACAAAAAATGCATAGGTGTGAATCCAGCCTTAGAATTAGACTTGGGAAACTTAACATTAATAAATCAACGGGACTGGATGGCATGCACCCAAGAGTACTTAGGGAACTCAGTCAAATAATTGCCAGACCATGGTTCCTAATTTTTACTGAAAGTCTACTGACTGAATGGTACCAGCAAAAAGCCAATGTAGCACCAATATTTAAAAAGGGCCCAAAATACATCCATGGGAATTACAGACCAGTTAGCCTAACATCAATAGTATGCAAGCTCTTGGAGGGGATAAAAAGGGACTATATACAAGATTTTAGTAATGAAAACTATATCATTAGCAGTAATCAGCATGGATTCATGAAGAATCGTGCTTGCTAAACCAATCTATTAACCTTCTAGGAGGAAGTGAGTTGCCATCTAGATAAAGGAAGGCCCGTAGATGTGGTGTGTCTGGACTTTGCAAAATCATTTGACACAGTTCCCTGTAAATGTTTACTGTACAAAATAAGGTATGTTGGCATGGACCATAGGGTGAGTACATGGATTGAAAACTGGCGAGTTCAGAGGGTGGTGATAAATGGGGAATATTCTGAATGGTCAGGGGTGGGTAGTGGGGTCCCAAAGAGTTCTATGCTGGGACCAATCCTATTTAATTTATTCATAAACGACCTGGAGGATGGGGTAAACAGTTCAATCTCTGTATTTGCGGATGATACTAAGCTAAATTAGGTTTAATGTAGAAAAATGTAAAATAATGCATTTGGGTGGCAAAAATATGAAGGAAATCTATACACTAGTGGGAGAACCTCTGGGGGAATCTAGGATGGAAAAGGACCTGGGGTTCCTAGTAGATAATAGGCTCAGCAAGCTGCTGCTAGCAAAGCAAACAGAATATTGACATGCATTAAAAAAGGGATTAACTCCAGGGATAAAGCAATAATTCTCCCAGTCTACAAGACTCAGGTCCGGCCGCACCTAGAGTATGCTGTCCAGTTCTGGGCACCAGTCCTCAGGAAGGATGTACTGGAAATGGAGCGAGTAAAAAGAAGGGCAACAAAGCTAATAAAGGGCCTGGAGGATATTATTTATGAAGAAATGAGCACTGAACTTGTTCTCTCTGGAGAATAGACACTTGAGAGGGGATATGATTTAAATTTACAAATGCCGTACTGGTATACTACCGTATCCCATAATAGGGATAAAACTTTTTTTGCAGAAGGGAGTTTAACAAGACATATGGCCACTCATTAAAATGAGAAGAAAAGAGGTTTACCCATAAACTACGTAGAGGGTTTTTTACAGTAAGAGCGGCCAGGATGTTAAATTCCCTTCCACAGGCGGTGGTCTCAGCGGGGGGCATCGATAGTTTAAAAAAATTATTAGATAAGCACCTGAATGACCAAAACATACAGGGATATACAATGTAATACTGACTTATAATCACGCCCATAGGTTGGACTTGATGGACTTGTGTCTTTTTTCAACTTCACCTACTATGTAACTATGTAACTATGTGTGCATTCATGGGGGCCATCTAGATGTTGCTTAAAACAATCTATAACAAAAAGCAGAGAGGAGGACCATTAGCCCAAATGCTTGGATGGGAGGGCTGTACACACTACAAGACTCAACACTCCCAAACGCTATAGAACCATCTAGTCGTATCACTAACAGATATACCTCCCGAAAAAATGTGCCAAAAAACACACACAAACTTCAGGAAGGGGGATGAATGGATCAAAACAAACTAATGAGTTACGTCTCTTGCCCTCTACACCAGTACCTTTCCATGTGTCAAAATAAACGCTGCTGGCAGCCCTTATCATACTCCAAGCCAGTGCACACAGCCATCACCAATGCATGTGCCCATTACATCACTGGCCTTGCCTCTCAACCACACATGCATGTTACCTAGCAATGGTACCTAGCAATGAAGTCATCATCAGCAAGGCAAGGAGCTCAGCAAGGCAGCCAACGAGGTCAACCATCCTTACACTTTTCGGTGAGTTTCGGTGCTCTAGTCCAGTGATGACATGCATGATGCACAATATTTATGCTTTTATAACAATCATGATTTTTGCTGTAAGGTCTTATATGTTTTGTTATTGTATCTTGTGTTATTTTTATTTTTAGATATTGTGACCTCCACATCTCCTGAGGCGCCCTGTGCCGTGAAACATGTAGAGACACTTCCAACGTGGAATCCTCTCCCATGCGTTTATATGTATTTTTTTGATATTGCTAAGCCATTGAGAAATTGTCTAAAGCTCAAGTAAGTCTTAGGCCGTGTACACACGGTCGGAGACTCCGACAACCAAATCCGTCGGATTTTATCCGTCAGATTTTGTCCGACGGATGTTGTCCGAAACTGTTGTATACACACGGTCGGACAAAGTTGTCGGAAAATCCGACGTGATGACGTTATTTCGTTACGACGGGACTATGTTCATGCTAGTAGCCAATAGCTTTGGTCTAGGACTTTGATCTGAGCATGCGTGGCACTTTGTCCAATCTGAATTCTCTACACATGATCGGAGTATGTCCGATCGGAGCATTTTGTCGGAAAATATTTCCGGCAAGTTGGAAAAGTTGGTACGATGGATATTCCGACGGAAACAATCCGATGCAGACCACACACAGTCGGAATATCTGACAAAACGCTCCGATCGGACACATTCCGACGGAATCTCCGACCGTATGTACAAGGGCTAAGTTGTTTTTTTGCTTATATTTCATGGGGACAATGTCACTATCAAACGGGAGCCTTCTGAGGATGCATAATATACACTATGTAGCTGATTTTAATTAGAGTTTGTTATAATAAAAATGTATTTTTATTAAAATTCTATAATATTGTCAATGTCGTAGAGTCATTATTGGGGGATACTGAGAAAGTCCGTGTTTCTTCACCTCACTGTATATATAGTTTTTACTCTTTCACTGCCTGGGAGCAGGATAGTACATTTTCTCTACTCTTTGTAGTAAAGAACTTATTTATGCCAAAAGTATTTACTTTGTATTTATTTTGTAGAACAACCATAATTGCCATAAATGCAAAATTAAACACTTTGAAAAAAGCTGCCATGGGTACTAAAGGTCAAACTGCACACTAGTCTGGATACAGGATACACACCATACACATTTTACATCATCACTTGTCTACTGGGCACTTATACCCCCTTCCTAACCAGGCCAATTTTCAGCTTTCAGCACTCTCACACTTTGAATGACAGTTACTCAGTCATGCAACACTGTACCCATATGATATTTTTGGCCTTTTTTCCACACAAATGGAGCTTTATTTTGGTGGTATTTAATCACCACTGTGTTTTTTATTATTTGCACTATAAATAAAGAAAAGACAGAACATTTTGTAAAAAAATTTACTTTTCTTTATTTCTGTCATAACTTTTTACAAATTAGTAATTTTTCTTCATAAATTTTGACTAAATTATTTAGTCTTTGTGAAGGTTATAGAGTTATGGTGCCAATCATTAAAAATGTATCACACCTGATACTACTGATCTAATTTCTTGAGATGCTAACATGCCAGGAAAGTACAAATACCCCCTAAATGACCCCTTTTTGTAAAGTAGACATTCCAAAGAAAAAAGCATGGTGAGTTTTTTGAAGTTGTGCTTTTTTTCTCACAATTCTTTGCAAAATGAAGATTTTTTTTTCCATAAAATTGTCAAATGAGCAGGCTATTCCTCTCACATGGCATATGTATACTTGCAACTACCCCCCAAAACATATTATGCTGCTCCTCCTGAGCATGGTAATACTACATGTGTGAGACTTCTACACAGCCTGGCCACATACAGAGGCCCAACATGCAAGGAGCACCGTCAGGTGTTCTTGGGACATAAATGACACATCTAACTTCTTGACTACCAATAATAATTTTGAGGGCCCTGTAGCACCAGGACAATGAAAATGTCCAGAAAATGATCTCATTTTGGAAATCAAATACCCCAACGTATATTCTATGAGGCATAATGAGTCTTTTCAACATGTCATTTTCTTCCACAGGTTTTTGGAAAATATGGAAAGAAAATGCATTGTTTTGCGCTTTTTACATATTTTTATGGCACTGACGGGCACTGATGAGGATCCACTAATAGGGTGGCACTGATGAGCACTCACTGATGGGCACTGATGAGCACTTATAGGGCACTGATGTGCACCATAGGGCACTGATGCCACTGTAGGTCACTGATGAGCACTGATAAGCACTCACTGATGGCACTAATGTGCACCATAAGGCACTGATGGCACTGATAAGCACTCACTGATGGGCAGTGTAGGGCACTGATGTGCAATGTAGGGCATTGATGTACACTGTAGTGGCACAGGTGAGCACTGTAGTGGTACCGCAGGGCAATGTAGTGGCACTGATGAGCAGTGTAGTGGCACCGTAGGGCACTAATTAGCACTGTAGTGGCACCGTAGGGCACTAATCAGCACTGTAGTGGCACCGTAAGACAATGATGAGCACTGTAATGGCACTGCTGGCACTGTATGTATTTACATTATTGTTGTCTTTGCTTTCAATATAGATAAAAAAAATACTCGTTTGTACTATGAGAAGAATATGTGGTGTTCATACTGCTGGCCTGTCAATTGTCACTATTTACCTTTGTTACGTGTATAATACTCTCTATATTCTCTATAACTATAAAATAATTTAGGATGCTTAAAGTGTATGTTAAGCCAACATTTTTTCTTTTTCTTTTGGACAGCTTAGGGAAGGAAATTAACCTCTTCCAAGTTTACACTGCTTTCTATGTCCCTAGTAGATAGATTCACCCTCTCTATGTGTCCTAGTGGTCATTGTCACTGAGAAAAAAGTGCTGGAAAATTCAAAATGTTACAGTTACCACCAGAACAGGAATAAAACAAAAAGCTTCCAGTGCGAGCAACTCATAGCTACCAAAAAGGGAATAGAAAGGGAAATTCCTCTTCCTTTATAGATATTGCCTCTCACTTCCTGTTGTATACCTGCAAAAACAAGTGATGGAAAATCTCCCCAACAGGACACAAAAAGCAAAAATAAACTGACAGGGTGTTAGACCCTTTTCTTTTCCTTATATGTATACTTTAAAATGGATGTAAACCCTAACATATACCCAGTGAAGTGAACAGCCTCAGATGATACACAGAGATAAAACAAATCTGCCTGGGCGTGGCCTGACGCGAGTTCCGGATGGTCGCATAATCCAGGAGCTCCGGTGACAGGGGACCCAAGCAGCAAAAAGCAACGCCATTCGTGCCTTCTGGAAGCAACGCCTGGCTGCGGAAAGTCTTCCCATCCCCTCGGGATCATGCCCGGTAAGCGCCGAGGTGCAGATAAACCGCAGCAGCTTACAGACTTCTATTCCAGGATACCTGACAGGGAGTCCCAAGATGGCGCCCGGGCCTACTCTCCGCAGAGAGCCTCACCGCGCACGAGGGGAGCTGATCCAGGTAAACAGCAGCACAAAAAGGCCTCCACCACTGGCCAACACTCCTACCCCCCCTCCCCATCCACTAGCAGCCCAGCTAAGTCGAAACCCAGGCTAGATGGCAGCGGATTGAGTGGGGCGGGCAGCCTGTCCACAGACTCAGGGGATGACACCCGGGAGTTACCCGAGCCCATTGAATCCTATCCCACTCAAAACCAACCGGTGGTGGATACTGTTTTGAAAGACATGTTATTATCGCTCCGAAGCACCATCCAGTCGGATTTGGCAGCTTGTATGCATAGCTTTCATAAGGATCTTAATGCCATTGGAGATAGAGTGGATCACATAGAAACAAAGATGGGGGAATATGCTGGGACTATAAACGATCTAGTGGACGCACATGAGGAGAAAGAGGGGGAGGTGGAGAGGCTTAAGGAGAAATTGGCGGACCTGGAAGACAGATCACGAAGAAACAATATCAAAATTAGGGGAATCCCCGAAACTGTCTTACAGGCCGACCTAAACGCACATGCAGTGACGGTGTTTAAACAAATATTACCAACATTGTCGGATCTTGATGTGACGATCGACAGGATTCATCGTCTTCCCAAGCCGACTCACTTGTCTGATCAGGTCCCGAGGGATGTACTGTTAAGGCTACATTTTTTCCATGTGAAGGAGGACCTTATGGCAGCCATGCGGCAAAAAGAGCGTATTCCACCACAACTTCAACACTTGCAGTTTTTCACAGATCTTTCACAATATACTCTCCAGAAAAGGAGAAACCTGAATACTATTACCAAAGCTCTGAGAAACCACAAAATTGTTTACAAGTGGGGATTTCCTACAAAACTGTCTGTAACTAAGGACAACCGTACATACTTAATCACCTCTTTGGACAAAGGCATAGCCCTCTTACGGGAGTGGGGAATACTCTCGGAATTGGAAGTGAGCGCAGCATTGTCTACTGCTCCGAAACCGATAGACCTGGAATGGAAAACTGTCACGGCACGGAACGCCAAGTCGCACTCGTGAGTTGGGACGGATGTACTTGTCTAAATCTGAGATCCCATTGTCACTGTTACTAGGGAGCCTCAGGCTGAACTTTCCCCCCAGTTAATTTTGCAGCACCCGCTGCCCACGGTTTTGTTCTGTTAGTCCAGCTCTAGTGTGAAAAGAGTGGACGCTACTACTTTGCTTACTAACTGATGCTCTGTTTTAATTTCTTCTGTTACGTCTTCTTATTTTTTCTTTTTTTTTCTTGTTTGGATGCTGAAACACGTGATAACTACAGCCTGCTTAACATGTGGTGGATGGGCGATACGACAGTTACCTCAATTTGTGCCGCAGAGAGAGTCGGGGAGCCTATCCGGTGCCAGGAACGGAGAATTCCTCTTCGCAACAGTGAGTACTGTTTTGCTAGCAGTCCATGCGACATACTCGGAGAGATTAGGAGACCCCTCTGGACTAAGGAGACCATCTTTAGTGGGGCTGGTCAGCACACTTTTTGGCATTGCATGCACATATTCCCTCTATGGCTCTGAACATTTTGTCTATTAACACTAAGGGGCTTAATCACCCCGTGAAGCGACACTCGCTCTGGAAAGAAGCGGAGCTACACAAGTGCGACATTGTTTGCGCCCAGGAGACCCACTTTGTAACTGCCAAAGCACCCAAATGCTCGCACAAAAGTTTCCCGCACATATTCACAGCTAATGCAGCAACCAAAAGGAAAGGTGTTTTAACAGCTATTAAGGACTCTGTGGCCTTTCGTCTGCACGAATCTATTAGTGATCCCCATGGCAGATTCTTAATATTGATATGTGATGTGAACCTGACTACCTACACGATTGTGAATGTGTACTCCCCCAACGCCCACCAGGTGAGATTTTTTAAAGGCCTGATGCGGAGAGTATGGAAAATCCAAAAAGGTATGCGGATAATGTGTGGGGATTTTAACTTGACTCCGGATCCTACCTCGGACTCTACGTCACGGTCCACGAGACTGCGCCCGGCTATGTAGCCCACTATTCATCAGCACGGACTATACGATGCCTGGAGATGTTTGCATGCCAACGAGAGAGACTTTACTTACTTTTCGCCTCCACACCAGGTCTACTCTAGAATAGACCTGTTTTTGGTTGACCAGCAGACTTTTATGCGGACGTCTTCTGTGGCCATTAAACCGATAACATGGTCTGATCATGCACCGGTGGTGCTCTCCATGGTGGGCTCGGCAGCTGTTGATGCGAGGCCACTGTGGAGAATCAACACCTACGTGCTGAGGGAGGAGTGCAGAAAGGTTCTCCAGGAACGCCTAACTGATTTTTTTAATGACAATGTTGATTCCGTTACAGACCCATTTGTGTTATGGAATGCCCATAAGGCGTTCATGAGAGGAATTTGCATTCAAATGGGAGTGAGGTTAAAGAGGCAGAGTAAACTTACAGACTTGTTGACAGACATCGAGAAGTTAGAGTTGCTCAACCAGTCTAATCCGACAGACCTCCTATCCCAAAAACTAGCCCAGCATAGACATGACCTGCGCATACTACTACTTGAAAACTTTGAGAAATACAGCAAAAGGAGAAAAATGACGTTTTATGCTTGTGACAATAAAGCAGGTAAGCTCCTAGCCCATAAAATCAAAGGCCACAGATATAAAACTAAAATTCCATATATCATTCACCCTACCACTAAAATAAAAGAAACCCACCCTAAGAAAATGGCTGACGCTTTTAGCTCCTATTATAGCTCACTTTATAACCTTAAAGTCGACCCCATGAATTACCAACCAAATCAGGAACACATTGTTGATTTCCTCTCCCAACTCCCAATTCCGCGACTGACTCAGGTGCAACTGGACTTGCTAAATGCCCCATTCACTGATGCCGAAGTCCAGACGTCAATTGATTCCTTACCGCCTAATAAATCCCCTGGACCGGACGGTTTTAGTGGTGAATACTATAAATTGTTCAAAAACACTCTCACCCCGCACCTTACTACGATTTTCAACAAAGCTGCTGCCTCTGCCTCTTTCCCGCCGGAGATGTTAGAAGCTCTGATCATAACTCTGCCTAAGCCGGGGAAGGATCCAGTATCTCCGCCAAACTTCAGGCCGATTTCTTTACTCAATAGTGATTTGAAATTATACCAAAATAATTGCCGCTCGTATGGTGGATATACTACCTACGATCATTCACCCCGACCAGACGGGGTTCACGAAGAATAGGCAAGCCTCAGATGCGACCCGTAGACTTGTTAATTTAATCCATCTGGCCGAGGCAAGGGGGAGGCCTTCTCTGCTTCTATCACTGGATGCAGAGAAGGCCTTTGACCGCATTCACTGGAAGTACCTCGGTGAGGTTCTGAGGGCTTTTGGTTTTGAGGGAGGCGTTGACTCGGCAATTAAGGCGCTATATTCCAAACCCTCGGCCAGGGTATTTATCTCAGGGGTTATGTCCTCCCCGTTTCCTATTTCGAATGGGACACGGCAGGGGTGCCCTCTCTCTCCCTTGATATTTAATCTACTGATGGAACCCCTAGCCATTCACATTAGATCTCATCCACGTATAACAGGATTCGGGGTGGAGACGGGTAGTCATAGTATTAGCCTGTTTGCTGACGATGTGATATTGATGTTGACCAATGTGGAGACTTCCCTGGCTGAGGCACATGAATCTCTATCACTGTTCAATCGTGTTTCTTACTACAAGGTAAATGAGGGTAAATCCCAGATATTGGGACTGGGGATAGATGGTGAAACAAGATCCAGGCTACAACGTATCTTCCCTTATGCTTGGAGCTTCACTGGTATCAAATATTTGGGCATAGTATTATCTGATAAAATAGGTAAATTGTGTAATGACAATTATGTGCCATTCTTGGAAGGTCTAGAATCCAAACTGATAGCTATTTCTAAGAAAGAACTGTCCTGGTCAGGTAGATTAGCCGCTTTTAAGATGATGGTCTTACCTCAATTCCTATATCTATTTAGGACCCTTCCTATTCCAGTCCCAAACGTTTTTTTTTCTAAGGCACAATCTAAGATCAATTCTTTTTTATGGCAAGGAAAGAAAGCTAGGTGCGCTTTCAAGAAACTGATCCAGACTAAAAGAGCGGGAGGGGTGGGGCATGTTTTGTTACGGGATTACTACCTGGCAGCTATCTTGGCCCAGGCAAGATTTGGATTTTTTTTTATAACCTAACCCCGACTTGTACTTCTCAACAGCATTGTCCCTTACTTGTTTGGAGAGTTCCTTGGTCTTCATGGCAGTGTTTGGATAGTGGTGCCTCTTGCTTAGGTGTTGCAGCCTCTGGGGCCTTTCAAAAAGGTGTGAATATGTAATGACAGATCATGTGACACTTAGATTGCACTAAGGTGGACATCATTTCACTAATTACGTGACTTCTGAAGGTAATTGATTGCACCAGAGCTTTTTATGGGATTAATAACAAAGGGGGTGAATACATACGCACATGCCAAATATAATTTTTTTATTTCTGAAAAATAGTTTCATGTTTATATTTTTCTAATTTTACTTCACCAACTTAGACTATTGTGTTCTGATCCATCACATATAATTCAGATTAAAAAAACATTGAACTAAAGGCTGTAATGTAACAAAATAGGTAAAAAGCCAAGGGGTACTTTTGCAAGGCACTGTATATATACTGTTCTTTCTGCCTGGAAACTTGAGAATGTCCATAGCAACCAAAAAGTGTCTCTTTGCATCAAAAGTGGTTTTAGACCAGCTAGAAAACAGCGATAATAAATTAGAATCACTTGCAAAATTGAGCAATATTGATTCATAGGGAAATTTGTCATCTAACACTGAAAATAATGCCAGTTTTAATTCTGCAACTAAGCAAATGTCAGTGTTTTTGATTTGATACATTTTATTATTATTATATTACTATTTGTTATAATTATTTATAAGTATTTATTATATATTTCAATTTACGGTTTCGTGTTTCAAACTTTATCATACCCGGGATGTCTACTAGACTCTTGTTTGGACAGATTTAAAGAGGAGGGCCGTTTAAAAAAAAAAAAAAAAGTCAGCAGCTGCAAACACTTCAGCTGCTGACTTAATAAACACACTTACCTGTCCAGGGCGCCCGCGATGTCGGCCGCCCGAGGCCGACCCGTCCCTCGGCTCTCGGGTCCCGGCGCCACCATTCCCTCTAAGGGAAACAGGCAGTGGAGCCTTATGGCTTCACTGCCCGTTTCCTACTGCGCATGCGCGAGTCCCGCAGCTACTGCGCATGCGCGAGTCCCGCAGCGCTTTCTGAATGGGACGCGCTGTGTTCTGGAACACACAGTTCCCAGAACACAGCGCGACCCATTACCCAGAAGACGCCACGACGAAGAGAGAAGACAGAAGATCTCCGCGGAGGAGGAAGAGGAAGATTAGGATTATGTGCCTAGCAACAGGCATTTCTGGTAAGCAAAAAGTAGATTTTTTTTAGATTTTTAAAATTTGTTTTCAGGGTGGCCCTCCACTTTAAGTGAGTTATTCCTAATGCCGCATACACACGAGCGGACTGTATGGCGTACTTAGTCCGTCATACAATCCGACGGACAGTCCGTCATACTTTTGACTGAACGGACTTGACCACACACGGATGCACAAACAGTCCGTCGAAAGCTTGCGCGATGACGTGTACAGCACGTACGACGGGACTAGAAATAGGAAATCCAATACACAGCAAAGCACCCTTCCACCGTGTAAATCCTTTCTGGGCATGCGCCATTCTTAGTCCGTCGAACTAGCATACTGACGAGCGGATTGTCTGCTGAAACCAAAGTATGAAGGACAGAATTTCGAAAAATCCGAAATACTTAGTACGCCAGACTGCACGCTGAAAAAGTCCGCTGAAGCCCACACACGAGCGGACTGTCCGCTGAAATGTGTTTCGATGGACTAAGTACGCCATACAGTCCGCCCGTGTGTACGCGGCATTAGAATTACAGGCCTACAATGTAAAAGGCCAAATTTCTATGCAACACAATTTTCTGCTTTCATCGTCAAAAATCTGACATAATCATACCATCAGGGAGGTTAAAGCAACTATTGTCTCCATGCAGAAATCCAAATGTCTATTCTTAAATTACACATTATATATTATATTCCAGTGGATGATATTAAATTTTAAAAGGTCAACTGTATTGGAAAGATATAGTGATTACAAGTCTACACATACTCAATGAAAATTAATTCAGCTTCAGTAACTGCTTCAGTACTCAGTCATGCAACACTGTACCCCATGTGAATTATATATCTTTCTTTTGGTGGTATTAAAAAACCACTGCTTATTTTTTTCTATAAAAAAGGAAAAAAATATTCAATAAAAATGCCAGCGCAGTAGGATTATCCCCATAATTAACCTTTTTTGAAAAGTGGACACAAAGGGGGAGAATTACTAAAACTGGAGCACTTAGTATCCGGTGCAGTATCTGGTGCAGCTGTGTATGGTAGTCAATCAGCTTCTAACTTCAACTTGTTCATTAAAGCTTTGGCAATAAAAGCTGAAAGCTGGTTAGTTTCTATGCAGGACTGCACCAGATTTTGCCAATGCAGTTTTAGTGATCTCAATTTCTTGGAAATGAAAAACATGCTGAATTGAAGTGGAAAAATAAATTAAAACTTGGAAAATAAATTTGGAAGGAAAACAATGGAACCTTATGAGAATCTTAATGTTATAGGGGTATATACTGTATATGATATTCAACTGTGGGGCTGTGTCGGGAACCTAAGGCTGACTCTGCTCATTTTTATATGCATGCTCATACATATGAGCATAGATGTATAACTGGACTTGGCACAATGAGACTGCGCACACTCATGTGCAGGTAAGTACATGTACAAATACACGCATGTGCGTGCCCACAGATTCTGGCTCCCAGCAACCTATTTAGGCCAGAGGCCTACCTAGGCCTACCTAGTATCATTGCCAGATGGTCTTCAGTTTTACCTTGTAACTTGTGTTCCTGAAAGCCTGCTTGAGTCTATTACTGACCCAGCTCCGTCTGACTCTTCTTTAAATTTCCCTTACCTGCTCATATCTGCTACTGATTTGTGTTTCCAATCCTGGCCTGAACTTTTTTCTAAGATTCCGCCTATTGATTTTATAGCTCACTGCTGACCCCTACTTGTCTTTGCCATGGACCCTAAATTGTGATTATGTACTTATTTGCCTGGCTTTTACTGAACTCTGCTTGAGACCTGACTCCTTGCTTCTGCTCATCTCACCTCAGCATCTCCAAGTCCAAGTTTACTGCACCAACTTCGTGGTAACTGCACCCTGCCGCTGCTCTAGCAGTCCCTGTCTCCACCACCAGAGGTACTTGAATGGGAATTTTACAAGAGGCCACCTTCATCATCTCATTCTCCATTAACCGGTACCTGACAGGCTGGCAGCTTCTCAACACTAAAATATCTCAACTGCCAACTGTTACTAAGAAAATCTGAGATTGAAGCTCCCCACCAAAATGTGATCATCCAGATGTAGATTTATTCCAAGACAAAGCCCATGAATTTTGGGAGCCAGGGCATACTTCCTTCATCTGGACTTGATAGTTGGGATAGTTTTTGGATACTAGACTTTAACAAAATTGTTGAAGAAAGAGCCTGTCAGCAGGTGGTTTGGACAAAAATGTATTTAGGTGCACCATTTGAAGTCCCCCACTAAAGCCAAGTTCAACTCTTCTGTTATTTGTGAAAGAATGTTCCCTTGAGAATGAAAAAAAATAATAAAATAACATTGTGTTCAATGGCTATATATCATGAAAAAAACAAAAACACTGCAAAAGCGCCCTCCACAATTATTAATGGTCAGTGTCATTTACCTACTCTCCCAAAATAGTCCCACAACATTGGTGGTCTGGGACATTTTAAAACTCCTAAAAAATTCCCACAATGATCGTCAGTCAGTGGGATTTTGTCCCTCTCCCCTTCCCTCATCATTGGTGGTTGCTGAATCGCTTATTTTTCTGACAAAACTATCCCACAACAATGGAGGTTGAATTTATTTATTTATTTATTTGCATGTGCTGCATACCGATAAATTAACTCTAATTATGTGTGTCCCTTGTGTGTCTCATGTGTTGCTGGCTGCAGAGGTAAATATAAAAGAAAAAAAAGAGTGTAGCGCAACCCACGTGGTATGATGCTGTGTGTATCCCTACTAGTACATCATGTACCACAACTATTGTTATGATAATATATATTTGTATAGCACACTCCCTTTTGTCCTAACAACCATCTGATGCAATAATCAATTATGTACAATGATCAATAAATAAATATAAATAACAATATCCTTTGATGGGATTTTTTTCAAATAAAAAAGTTCTGGTAATCATTTCAATCATTTCATGTATATATGCAATTTTATCCCATGTGAATACCATCACCATTCCCCAGATGTAAGCAAACAATTAACAACAGATGTAGCGCAACCAAAAAATAAATCAAAAAATAGTGCAATATATACTAGTAATGAATAATATATATATATATATATATATATATATATATATATATATATATATATATATATATATATAGTTGGAGAGCAATGACACAATGATGTACAAAGTACTGTGTAACCTGATCCTGGCATCCGTGAAGTATCATTTGGAGCACTCCTACAGTGATTATACCCAGAGACCTGGGAAGGCACTATCTGACCTTACCTTTATGGGGGTCTCCATATGAGCTAAGAGGCATCTTGAACAGGTGGTGGTGCACACTGCACAGTGGTGTTTTTTTGGCACATGAAATTGGATTGAAGCACATGCATGTGGATGCACTTTTTTACTGTGCTTTAATTATTTCAATATTGATCACTATACTGGGGAAGGGTTATATTGAACTGTATGGGCACATACTTTCACAAAAATTGTTTACTTATATATATCTAATTGTATATTAATTATTCATTACTAGCATATATTAAACTATTTTTAGATTATTTGTTTTGGTTGCTATCAATTTTTTGGATGTGGGAACACCTGTCAGTGAAGAGCGGCAACTACACTGAGCAAAATTATAAATGCAACACTTTTGTGTTTGCCCCTATTTACCATGAGCTGAACTCAAAGATCTACTCAAAGGCCTATTTCTCCCAAATATTGTTCAAAAATCTGTCTAAATCTGTGTTAGTGAGCACTTCTTCGTTGCCAAGATAATCCATCCACCTCACAGGTGTGGCATATCAAGATGCTGATTAGACAGCACGATTATTGCACAGGTGTACCTTAGGCCAATATAAAATGTGCAATTTTGCTGTATTGTGAGGGTCGGGGGGAGGGTCCGAAAACCAGTTAGTATCTGGTGTGACCACTATTTGCCTCAGGCAGTGCAGCACATCTCCTTCACATAGAGTTGATTAGGTTGTTCATCTTTTATATATACCTTAGTGATATTGTGGGTTTGTGGTTGGTGCAGTGCTTTTTTTATTTTTTTGCTTTTTTCATCCAACAGATGTAAGTCTCCTATTTTCACCATATCAATGTGAAGATGTTTTAATATATGTTTAGTTCCACCAGACAAATAAATAAACAATAGCCTTTAATGTGAATTTTTTCAAATAAAAATGTCCTGGTAATCATTTCATGCACACTGTATATGCAATTATACTCTAGGTGAATATGAACACCATTCACAAGATGCAACCAAACAATGTACAACAGATGTTAGTCTCTTAAATTCCCAGTATCAATGTAAAGATGTATTGATATCCATTTGTGCCACCAGTGAGTCCCATCACTATTCATAAATGCACTCACCTTCACATATTGACATATTTACCCAAATATAAGTCACTTGCACTTTCCCCTTTAAAAAGGGGGTTCCAAGGACTGCACAGATCTTAACTTCAGGGATGTTCCCCCATTGTCAAATGGATGGATCACTCCACAATACTGCACATTCTCCTTGGATACCTCTGCTCATATAAGAAAGGCTAACATAGCGTAATATCATAAAAAACAAAATTGCTTTATTTAAAATTAAAAAAATTGATATGGGTGCAAGGTCCCCTTGAGGCTCCAACCTCTGCTTCACCTAGTTCACAAATAGCCACAGCACTTCCTGGATCAGTGTGGTGACATCATTAAGCCCTGCCCCATAAGAGGTAACTTATTAGAACAGGTATACCCTGCTTTACGAACACTCACTCTACCCCTGCCTTAGGTAATGTCAGATTTTTCACCATTCATGCTAGAATGTTTTCTAATGAAGACTCAGACCCAGTTGTGATATGTGAGACCCTCCAAAGCGTCATACTGTGGAAAAATGAGAAAAGGAGACAAATTTGTACAAACTTTAGAACCCTATTAAAGTCTATGGGACTCGAATGTTCAAAATCAAAAGTGCTAATTTTAAAGGCTCATATGCAAGAATATGCAAAAGACAACACCAGCAATAAGGGGTATCTTCAGGTGTATACTGTGCTGGAGGCACACAACACCCACTTTAACTCCTGCAGATGCCTGTATTAGAGAACACCAGCAATAAACGGTAGACACAGGTGTATATTGTGCTGTGCTGGAGGCACACAACACCCACTAACTCCTGCAGATGCCTGTATTAGAGAACACCAGCATAAAAGGGTAAATCCTGCCTGTGACCTGTGGCATCCTGCCTGTGGCCAATTATGGCTCTCCTCGCTGCCGGCGCTGTGATTGGCCAAGCATGCGGGGTCACAGTGCATGCTTGGCCAATCATGAGCCAGCAATGCACTGCGATGGCGTAGTGCATTGTGGGCCATTCATGCCACAAGAATTTGGTGTGAACGGTCCACAAAGTTCTGAATTCGATGAACGGCCGATGTTTGAGTCGAACATGCATTTGAGTCGAACACCGAGCTCATCCCTAATTGGGACCACATAATTTGAAAAAATCTGATTTGTCCCCTTCCTTGAACAAAGATATACGATATAAGGTTCCTCCTGTATGTCTTAAGCTGGCCATGTGTGAATGGAATTTAATTTTGAATGAAAGTTCTTAGAAAATGTCTTCTGAAAATTCTTACAAAAATTCTCAAAACATTTGAATGTCATTCAAAAGTTTTTTTTGCTTTTAACATTTGATTTTGGAATAAATGGACTTTACATAAATAAAACCATATACACATTCACAGATTCTACTGGTATATTATGCTTAGCACTAACTACACATGGGGAATTCTTAAAACGTGCCATAGACATCCTTTAGAATTCTGTTGAGGGAGAAGCGCAGAAAGTCATGGTGTTTGCACCTTATTTATGTACCTGTCAGAGACTGGACTGGACACTCCTTCCTCAGTGCACTCCTTCCCTCCCCAGCCTCAACGCCATCTCACTGACAGGAACATGGTTGAGGAGTTTTAAACTAGAGGTAGATGGAGTCTGATGGGGAACTAAGAGACTAGTTCCTCATTGGCTCCATTTTACTTTTGATTGACAGCCAATGGCAGTGGGTGGGTGGCTTTGAAATCTGCCCATTGCTGTTAATCACACCCAAGAAGGTCCTTAATAAAAACTTGCATCTGAGTCCCTTAGACTCCACTTAACTAACTGGGGCAGTGGTCATGAATTTGAGTTAATGGGTGGGCAGAGTCCGATGGGGGACTCTGAGCCTATTTCCCCATCAGGTCCACCTTGCCCATGACTAACAGTGGATGGCAGTGGGCGGATACCAAAGCAGCTTTTGGACTGAATGAGGCTGTGGGAGACTAGTCCCCCACCAGGCTTCGCCAACTGTGATTTGCCTCATTAGTTGCTAGGACCTGGGCGGCATTTGTCCTAGCAACCAAAACTGTAAAAATAAAATAAACATTATTAAATTAATAAACATGCAACCCCCCCCCCCCCCCCACATGCCAACTTTGTTGCCCTAATTACCACCAATTTGCTTATACAGTATCTCACAAAAGTGAGTACATCCCTCACATTTTTGTCAATATTTTAATATATGTTTTCATGTGACATCACTGAAAAAAATGACACTTTGCTACAATGTAAAATAGTGAGTGTGCAGCTTGTATAACAGTGTAAATTTGCTGTCCACTCAAAATAACTCAACACATAGCCATTAATGTCTAAACCACTGCCAAACAAAAGTGAGTACACCCCTAAGGGAAAATGTACAAATTGGGCCCAATTAGCTATTTTCCCTCCCCGGTGTGATGTGATTCGTTAGTGTTACCATGTCTCTGGTTTGAATGGGGAGCAGGTGTGTTAAATTTGGTGTTATTGCTCTCACTCTCTTATACTGGTCACTGGAAGTTCAACATGGCACCTCATGGCAAAGAACTCTCGGAGGATATGAAAAAAGAATTGTTGCTCTACATAAAGATGGCATAGACTATAAGAAAATTGCCAAGACCCTGAAACTGAGTTGCAGCATGGTGGCCAAGACCATACAGCAGTTTAACAGGACAGGTTCCACTCAGAACTGGCCTCGCCAAGGTCGAGCAAAGAAGTTGCCTGCACATGCTCAGCGTCATATCCAGAGGTTGTCTTTGGGAAATAGACGTACTGCTGCCAGCATTGCTGTCAGTGCTCAGACCATACGCTGCATGCTGCATCAAATTAGTCTGTATAGCTGTCATCCCAGAAGGAAGCCTCTTCTAAAGATGATGCACAAGAAAGCCCACAAACAGTTTGCTGAAGACAAGCAGACTAAGGACATGGATGAGACCAAGATAAACTTATTTGGATTCAGATAGTGTCAAGCGTGCGTGACGGCAATCAGGTGAGGAGTACAAAGTCAAGTGTGTCTTGCCTAGAATCAAGCATGATGGTGGGAGTGTCATGGTCTGGGACAGCATGAGTGCTGCTGGCACTGGGGGGGCTACAGTTTATTGAGGGAACCATGAATGCCAACATGTAATGTGACATACTGAAGCAGAGTATGATCCCTCTCTTCGGAGACTGGGTTGCAGGGCTCTAATCCAACATGATAACAAACCCAACACATACCTCCAAGACTACCACTGCCTTGCTAAAGAAGCTGAGGGTAAAGGTGATGGACTGGCCAAGCATGTCTTCAAACCTAAACCCTACTGAGCATCTGTGGGGGCATCCTCAAACAGAAGGTGGAGGAGCGCAAGGTCTCTAACATCTACCAGCTCTGTCATGTAGTCATGGAGGAATGGAAGAGGATTCCAGTGGAAATCCTGTGAAGCTCTGGTGAACTCCATGTCCAAGAGGGTTAAGGCAGTGCTGGGAAACAATGGTGGACACACAAAATATTGACACTTTGGGCCCAATTTGGACATTTTCACTTAGGAGTGTACTCACTTTTGTTGCCAGCAGTTTAGACCTTAATGGCTGTGTGTTGAGCTTTTTGAGAGGACAGCAAATTTACACTGTTTGTTATACAAGCTGTACACTCACTACTTTACATTGTAACAAAGTGTCATATTTTCAGAGATGTCACATGAAAAGATATTTATTAAAATATTGACAAAAATGTGAGGGGTGTACTTACTTTTGTGAGATGCTGTATGTGAACTGGCAGTAATAAAATCTGTTGCAGCCTTAGTGATAGATTCTAAATGGGGCAGTAGTAAGAACTACCTTAATCTGACAAAAGTGTCGGTACCTGTACCAAAAATGGCATAATGCCGCATACACACGACCAGACTTTTCAACGGACTAGGTCTGACGGAATGAATCCGACAGATCGTGTATGGGCTCCAGCCGACTTTTTTTCCCCAAAAGTCAGATGGAACTAGAAATAATGTTTCAAATCTTTCTGATGGACTAGAGTCCAGTCGAAAAATCCGTTCGTCTGTATGCTAGATCGACGGACGAAAAAACTACGCTAGGGCAGCTATTGGCTACTGGCTATGAACTTCCTTATTCTAGTCTGGTTGTAAATCATTACGTTCGAAACCATCGGACTTTGGTGTGCTTGTATGAGGCCAAGTCCATTCATTCGGAAAGTCCACTGGAATGCCAAAAGTCTATTGGGAAGGCCGTCGGACCTAGTCCGGTCGTGTGTACGCGGTATAAGGTTTTCATGAATTAGTTGCAGGCCATATTAAAAAAAAGCATGGGGGTATGTTTTTTTATAAACAACTGTAAAGATTTTAGCCACACAGAAAGCAAATTGTTTTAGTGAGTCAGCCAACACCTAGATATGCATTGTAGGAAGGAGCAAGAACAACTACTGTGTTATGCTGAGTACACACAATCTGACTTTCCTGGTTGTTGGGAAGTCCGACCATGCGTATGCTCCATCGAACATTTGCTGATGGAATTTCCGCACACACATGTTTGAGAGCAGGTTCTCAAATTTTCAGACAACAAAGGAAAGTCCGATCGTGTGTACACAAGCCTGACACACAAAAGTCCACGCATGCTCAGAATCAAGTACGAGACAGACGTGGTCGGTCTTGTTAAAACTAACGTTCAGAATGGAGATAGCACATTCGTCATGCAGCAAATTTTTAAATCTTTCAATGTAATGCATTCTCTTCTTCTTTATAATGCTAGAATAAGGAAGTTGCTTTGCTGCTGATATTCACACAGAGTTCTGACAAACTTTTTTTTAGTATTTCTCGTGATCTCATGAATATTCTTTGTTTTTTTTTCATCAAGATCTCCAGAATAATCTTTTTTTATTCGTTATAGTGATCTCCTTTTTTTGAAAAAATTTCTCCAGATCTCCAGTATAATTTTTTTTTCTAGTGATCTCCATAATATTTTTTTGTAATTTTGTGCATCCAGTTACCACAACACCATTATTAACTTGTATTTTTTTTACCTCAAATAGGTTGGTTGGTGTTGGTGTCCCTTGTTAATTTGACATTGTATTTTTGAAATGCACCTGCCTACTCACACACAAACTGTCCTGTTTGCAGTAAAACACATAGTCAAGTATTTGTCAAAACAAAAAAATTTAATTTATTAGGGGTCCTAACAAAATAAAGAGGAATGCAATGCTGGAGAAACAGTTGGAATTGTTGAAGCCTTCGTACCCCAGGGCAGACATCAGGCCAAATTGGTAACCGGAGGAGTCCATTTAATAGGGAGCACAATACGGTCCAGGACAGCAGGTGACATATATGTCCCGACGCTGTGGTCTTACTTGCCAGACCACACCAAACCCAGGCAATCACTCTCAACACTTCCTTCCATGCTGCTGTCGTGGTTTGGGTGGCTGTGTTGTTTGAGGTGTTGCTGGAGGTGGTGGAGGAGTAATATGGTCCAACTCACACACGTGGCTTTTAGTTGTGAATTGGCCCCTCAACCACTTGTTTAGTGCCTGAAATATTACCTTCTCACAAATGAAACTTTAACCCTCCTCCATTTGTTCCAGTTTACTGGCTGTCAGACAGCCATAATGACGTGGAGCCACCAGGGTATTTTGGGAGGATCACAGTAGCCTGCGGAATCAAAACAGTCGCTGACTCCTCCAGGTTCTTCGCCTTCCTGGTGCTTTTTGTTGGAAGGCGATGGGGAGGAACCTGGGATTTGGTCAGGCTGCTGGGCACGGCCACCTCCTGGCTGCCACTTTCCATGGCCACCTCCTAACTGCCACTTTCCATGGCCTCCTCCTGGCTGAGACTTTCCTGTGCATGAAAATGGGACATAGTTTTAGTTTTTTGGTCATCACACACAATTTTGAGCTCATGCATGTTGCAAATTGAATGTTAACAAATCGAAAAGACTATCCTTCTGACCCCAGCATTTTTCATTCTTGTCCCAATCATTTTTGGCTACTATTGTCTATCGATATGTAAACCACTTCGTTAAATCAGAAATTAGTGATCAATAATAGCATCTAGTTAACATCATTAAATTTTTGAAAAGAAATATGTTGAACAATGCTATACCTGGCTCATGCTGGGCTTCTCCACATCTTCTTTCTGTGTGGAAGGCCCAGGTTGGACTTCTGAAGCCTCATCTGATGTGGAAGGAAGTGTTGATAGCGATGGCCTGGGTTCACTCTGGTCTGATAAAAAACACATTCTGTCGTACTACCACAGTCTGGGGGCATAAACATCAACAGCTGCTGCTCCTGATCTCATGGAATCCTGGACCTTTTTGCACTCCCCATTATATGTGCTCCTCAGGCCATCAGTTTTGGCCTTCAAATAGTTAACGTCTGCTGTGGGAGACACTGGCTTCACTAATTCCAACAGTTGCTCCAGCACTGCCTTCCTCTTTAGCTTGTTGGAGTATTCTCTGTTTTTGACTTGCCAGAGACATGGCAGCTCCCTGTACATGTCTATGAAGTTTGGCAGGAAGTCTGGGTCAGTAAATGTATTAATTTTCTCTGCAAGACACAACAGAAGATAAACCCTAATGTCAGGCTAAACTCTCCTAATCTTGTCCCTATATAGGCCTCAATCTATAAGCAGTATAGGCCACTAACCGCTGATGCCCCAAGTTAAAATTGTACCTTCGTTTGCACGATCGGCGCTTACGCTACTCCGTTCTCAGCTCACAGATCGTACATATGACGCACGCGTGTTATGCTTTATATACGCGCATGCTTGAAACTCTGCCCCTGACCTTCTTTATAGTGTATTCCCGCCCCCTTCTCTTTCAGCGCAGTGGGAGAGCACATGGCGGAGAGACAGCAGATGCATGCAGAGAACAGCAACGAGGATGACGAAGAAAGCCCGCAGCAAGGCAGTTCCTGATCCAGGAGTAGATATAGGGCCTCAAATATGTCCTTTGTAGAGATGCTGGAGACGGTGGACATCTTGAAGAGGGCTGACTATGATGGGAAGCATGGACTGTACAGCAACCCAAATGTGAGAAAGCCCAGGATCATGACTAAAGTTGTGAGAAGTCTGCACAGGAATTTTTGGGTACGTTGATCCAAGGAGCAATTGAGGAAACGCCAGTCTGACCTGAAATTGATGGAGCAAGATCAGTATAGAAGGATCAGGAAACTGCTGCAAAAAAGTAAGTATTTGTCTGTTGTAATATGTTGGTAGATTTATGTGGGATTTTATATTATTATTATATATATGTACACATACAGTACAAGATTGACCAGGCCAGATTTCAGTTGACAATGGTTGCGTCGTCCGAGCCAACTCAATTACACATATCAAAGGGGACTTGTTGATCAAAGGGGAAGTGGCCAAACAAGATTTACTCCACATGTCAAAGGGGACAGATAGTGACTTTTTTTTCCTTTTAAATCCACTTCAGCGAAATTTCCCGAGAGACTTATTTAAACTTTTCCAGTTCAAATTTTGGTCTCTTCTCATTTTCACATCATCGTGGCTTCAATCCCCGCTATTTCAACCCCCTAAACCCCTCAACTCTACACCCCCTCCCCTGTTTGTTAAATTCTCTCCTATTCCTATATTACCTTCCTCTGCCTACTATTATCTTCTCTAAAGCCGCGTACACACGGGCGGACTGTCTGGCCAACTAAGTCCATCAGACAATCCGACAGACAGTCCGTCCTACTTTTGAATGAACGGACTTGACCACACACGATGAACAGACAGTCCGCTGAAAGCTTGCGCGATGACGTGTACAGCATGTACGACGGGACTAGAAATACGACATCCAATACACTGAAATGCAACCTTCGGCCGTGTAAATCCTTTCTGAGCATGCGCCATACTTAGTCCGTCCAACTTGCCTACTCACGAGCGGACTGTCCGCTGAAACCAAAGTTGGACGGACTGTATTACGGAAATTCCGAAAGACTTAGTCTGCCAGACTGTCCGCTGAAAAAGTCAGCTGAAGCCCACACACGAGCGGACTGTCCGCTGAAATGTGTTTCAGCGGACTAAGTTGGACAGACAGTCCGCCCGTGTGTACGCGGCCTAAGTATTTTTCTGAGGATTTGAATTTTTCCCAGCTTTCCCATGCACCAGTATAGCTCCCAGATCGTCCTTTGTTTCTACTCTCCAGACATATCTTTTTATTATGGTACTCTATTTTGTCAAACCAGTCTCTTATATCTGGTTTTTCACTGTTTAGCCAATTCTTTGGGATCAACCACTTTGCAGCATTTAAGAGTGTCGGAATAATTGTTTTCCTTGTCTGCTTCTTTGACTTTTTAAAGTCCTGAAACAGACACGTCTGTAGGTTGTATTCTATTTTCTCATTCGTTATTTCTTTTATAATGCTCACTATCTCTTGCCAGTACTCCTTTATCTTTGGGAATTCCCACCAGATATGCACCATTGTTGCCCTTTGGTTACATTTCCTCAAACAAAATGGTGAACTCTCCACTTGGTATTGATGTGTTCTCACCGGGGTCAAGTACCATCTAGCCAACAATTTATAGTTCATTTCGATGGTGTTCATATCCCACACATTCTCATGTACTGCTCCAATTATCCTCTCAACTTGACCGTCGTCAAGTTTTAAGTACATTTCCTTTTCCCATTGATCTATATAGGCTGTTCTTCCTGGTCCTTCTAGATCTGAGAGTATTCCATATACTTTAGATATTCCTTTCTTTAATGACTTTTGTGTATAGCAGAGCTTTTCCAAGAACCTCTTTTCTCCTTCATCCCGTATTGGATGTGTAAGTGTTTTTACGAAGTTTTCTATTTGAAACTGGTTCCAAACGTTTATTTTCCATCCTGTAGATTTTTCTATTTCTTGTCGTGTTTTAGTCTTACCCTTTGTAATAACATCTTTCAATTGAGGGTTTTTAAATTTCCGTGCGGTGAATATCTCACTCCCCGGTGCAAAAAAATTAGTTCCCGTAAGCGCCATTAATCAAGAATTATACTCCCATTTCTCTTTCCGATACACAGTGTCCCAAATTTTAAAAACATTTTTAGTCAAGACATTTCTGTCTTGGTCCATTATCCTGTATTTTTGTGATACCCAAATATTTTTGTGTAATGTGCTTCTACTTATTGTGTTTTCTATCTCTACCCACATTTTCCCACTATTCTCGTTTGTCCACTCTACCACACGTGCCAAAACTACTGCTTTATAATATCTATTTATATCTGGAGTTGCCAATCCCCCGCGTTCCCTTTTCCTAGTGATGAGTGCAAATTTTATTCTTGGCTTTCTATTCTGCCAGATGAATTTTATCAAAATTTTTTTTATTAACTTGAAGAAGCTCTGCGAGATCCCTATTGGTAACATCTGAAATTTGTACATTACTTTTGGTAGGGTGACCATTTTAAACATATTTATTCTGCCTATCCATGATAGTGTGTGTGAGCATATTTTCTTTAGTTCTGCCTTGACCTCGTTTATTAGTGGAATATAATTCGCTGTGTAAAGTTTTTCAACAGTTGGAGTTAATTTGATTCCCAAATATTTTAATTCTTTTTTAACCCAGGTAAATGGGAGTTCTACGGCCACATCACCCTGAATGCGCCCGATCTCAGGCTATGTTAATGTTAATATGCAAGAATGCAAATTAGGGCAGTTTATGACTGCAGCTGTTTACGGCTAGGGGTCATTTTCTGTCACTCTGAAAGACAGAAGCAGATCAAAGGCCTAATGGAAACGGCCAATTAAATTGCTCAGCCATTCAGTGTATAGGGAATATAACCTGGCGTTCAGTCTATTCCCTCTGTGTGATTATGAAGGTACAGGTCTAGGAAACATGGGACTCTGAAGGCTAGTATTCATTGTCATATTTACTCTTACTGTTGGATTTTGTCATCTGTTGCAAGACTCTGTTCTGTGTTGGAAGTCAATAAAGTGCATCTCTCTGGAAGAATTGGGTTGCTCTCGTGTGGATTACTTACATCATCATTATAATAACAACTAATTAATTATCTACCCACTATACTATATCACTATATTGTCGTGTGTTGCTATTATTATTATTATTATTACTTTCATGCTGGTACATGTGCTTTTCTTTAATGTTGTACAGTTTAAAATGACAAGTTTCAGGTTTGTGGGCACAGTAATCGTTCGTAGTAAACATTGTTCATTTCCCAATAATACCAATAATACCACATTTTTGGTAGATGCAGGTTAACTACGGTACATTTGTTCATGCCTATTTGTATTCAAAGAAGTTTAGTACATTGTTGTCTAGATTTGTAACTAGAATGAAATGCAAACTTGATTCAGTGTAAGGAGAGGAGCTGTTTACACATCTGGTGAAACTTTAAGAAAAAAGGTAAGTATTTCAGCTTTAGAAAGGGAAAAAAACATTTTCAGCTTGGAACTCTGCCAAAACAGACAATTGTACTACACTTCCAAGCACTGTTTCATATTCCTATTTCTTGCCTCAAATATCTGTGTGCTAAGTATACCTTTTTTTATATTCACATAGGGGAGAAAAGAATCGGGACATCTGAGGAAACCACAAACCCCACTACTCATGAAGAAGGGGAAATCCCCACACACCATGAAGAAGATGTGTAGGGTGAGGTTCATGAAGTGGGCAAAATAGTGACCACAACAGGTCAGTGTCTGAAACCACAGCTTCAGGTAAAAGCTTTATGCCTGCATATTTATAATACACAGTGTGTATTTTATTTTTTAGGTGATTTGGATCTTGTGGAAGAAGAAACTAATTTCAACAATGCAAGTGCACAGATCCTCATCGGTGAGATCATGGTGTGCAATTAGGATTTAGAGATGGTCAAGTAAAATATCACTGATGTCCAAAAAAATTACCAACATCATTGATGTTTTAAGCAGAATCTAAAAGCAACAAAAAAGTTGCTCTTTTAAAAAAAAAAATCCTAAAGTTTTAAAGTAATTTGAAAGCCAAATTTTGAAGATGCACACAATGTGTCAACATGTGCTATCTGCCATCACTGGTTATCAATGTACGTGTTTTGTGGGTGCAACCCCTTCCTTGCAACTAAAGTAGATGAGAGGAAGGGGTTGCACCCCCGAAACACATCCATTGATCCCCCATGATGGGAGCTAGAACATCTTGACATTAGGCATGGGATCATGAGGGAAATCCACATTCTGACTCCCAATTTGTGTGCATCTTCAAAATTTGGCTTTTACAGGGGTGACATCACCCCATCTGATGAAGGCAATATCAACACAGTTTGGAAATACTAATGTCTCATATGGCCTTCAATATATCAAAGTTGAACTTTGTAATTTCTTGAGTAGTGTATGTTATGGTTTTAAACATGCCCGTTTAGCTAAAAAAAAAGGCTATATCTACTGTCAAGCATAAAGTTCTACACCAAAGATGTTGGTTTGTTAAAGAACCCTTTTATAACGCACATGTGAATGTGCTTGGAGTAAAATGTTTTATAATCAACAGTGTGTGGCTTCTTCTTTCAATGCTCAATACCAGTTTTTGGAGTAAGTTGGTGTAGTTACAGTGACAATGGGAGAATTTACTAAAGGCAAATCCGCTTTGCACTACAAGTGCACTTTCAAGTGCACTTGCAGTGCTCTTGTAATGCAAACTGGATTTTCCTTAGGTAAATAACCCCCACACTGCTCTAAAATTTGACCCAATTAGACCATTTTAGGGACTCAAAGCAATTATTTCATGGAGCTGAAAAGGATGATTATTTTTAGCATTAATGCATTACATACATTAACAACAATACAATGGGGGTTATTTACGAAAGGCAAATCCACTTTGCACTGCAAGTGCACTTGGAAGTGCAGTTGCTCTAAATCTAAGGGGTAGATCTGAAATGATGTGTAAGCTAAAATGCTGTTTTTTTTTTCCCTTGCATGTCCCCCTCGGATCTACAGCGACTTTACTTCCAAGTGCACTTTCAGTGCACTTGCAGTGCAAAGTGGATTTTCCTTTAGTAAAGAACCCCCCAATGTGTGTGTAGCAGACCCACAACATAATAGTTAGCTGAAGAAGAGATTGTCACCTCATGTATCAAATAAGTTATGTTTGCACTATTGAAGAAAATGGCCAAAAATAAAAGGTCATTGGAGAACCTCGGAGACAGATAAGAAATGCAAGCAGGAAATCAAATTATATATAAGTTAGGTTTTCTAAAAAGAAAATTATTTTAAACATGTTTATATATTCTCTGGCATATCAATGGCCCCCCTACTGCAAAGTACTCTAGATACTTTTGGGGAACTTCGCGGGTGCTTTGGGAGGGGGGGCGCAGCCAGGATGGCCAGCTTCAAGAGCCGTCAGAGTTGTTGTATCTGGTAATAAGCTGGCCTCAGTCCCAACTGAGGCCACATAGTTTGATGCATTTTTTCGCAAAAAGTTATGTAATATTCAGCTTGAAGGAACTACGTGATTCATTTTATATTCCGCAATGTTGATAGCTGTAAGAAATAGGCAGAACTGACTGGCCATTATTCCAAAGGCATTTTCAACCACTCTTCTGGCTCTGGCAAGCCGGTAATTAAAAACCCTCTGGTCTAGGGTAAGGGTCCTCATTGGGAATGGCCACAGAAAATGGTCCTCCAGCGCAAAAGCTTCATCTGCGACGAAGACGAACAGGAGTCCCGCCACGGAGGTGGCAAGCCCAAGGTGCCATTCTGGAGCCATTTGTAATACTCTGTCTGGGCGATGACTTTACCATCCGACATCTGGCCATTTTTCCCCACATCCACATACAGAAACTCGTACATCCCTGACACCACCGCCAACAACACTATACTACTATACCCCTTATAATTATAATAGTATGACCCCGAGTTTGGGGGTTGGAACAATGCAGACGTGCTTCCTATCTATTGCACCACCGCAGTTAGGGAAATCCCACTGCTGGGCAAACTGGGAGGCTACAGTCTGCCATTCCTCTAGGTTTGAAGGAAACTGTGGAGTTAACCACTTGACAACTGGGCACTTAAACCCCCCTCGTGACCAGACCAATTTTCAGCTTTTGGTGCTCTCACATTTTGAATGACAATTACTCAGTCATGTAATACTGTACCCAAATTAATTTTTTGTCCTTTTTTCATACAAATAGAGCTTTCTTTTTGTGGTATTTGATCACCTCTTTTTTTTTTTTTTTTTTTGCGCTATATATGAAAAAAGACTGACAATTTGGAAAAAAATGCATTTTTCTTTGTTTCTGTGATAAAATTTTGAAAATTATTAATTTTTCTTCATAAATTTTGGCCACAATTTATACTGCTACATATATTTGGTAGAAATAACCCAAATTAGTGGATATTATTTGGTCTTTGTGAAAGTTAGAGAGTTTACAAGCTGTGGTGCAAATCATAAAAAATTGATGGCCTATATCATTTCTTGCGACCCGAACAAGCCAGGAAAGTACAAATACCCCCCAAATTACCCCTTTTTTGAAAGTAGACATTCCAAGGTATTTAGTAAACGTCATGGTGAGCTTTTTGATGTTGTAATTTTTTCCCACAATTCTTTGCAAATGAAGATATATTTATTTTTTATTTTTTACACAAAATTGTCATTGTAATAGGTTATTTCTCTCACATGACATAAGTGTACCACAAATGACACCCCAAAATACATTCTGCTACTTCTCCTGAGTATTACGATACCACATGTGTGGGACTTTTCCACAGCCTAGCCACTTAGAGAGGCCCAACATGCAGGGAGCACCATCACATGTTCTAGGAGCATAAATTACACATCTAACTTGTTAACTACCTATTACACTTTTGAAGGCCCTGGAGCACAAGGACAATGAGACGTGACACTGACGTGGCACTGATGACAGATGGCACTGATGACACGTGCCGCTGATGTGGCACTGATGACAGGTGGCACTAATACGTGGCACTGTTGACACATGACACTGATGACAGAAGGCACTAATATGTGGCACTGATGACACGTGGCACTGATGACAGATGGCACTAATACGTGGCACTGATGACAGGTGACACTGATACGTGGCACTGGTGACACATGACACTGATGTGGCACTGATGACAGGTGGCACTGATGACACATGGCACTGATGTGGCACTGATGACAGATGCACTTATACGTGGCACTGATGACAGATGGCACTTATACATGGCACTGGGGACAGATGGCACTGACAGGGGGCCCTGGGGACAGGTGGCACTGGGACAGGTGGCACTGACAGGTGGCAGTGGGGACAGATGGCCCTGACATGTACTGTGGGCACTTTATTTTCCTTTTTTTATTTTTTTTACACTTAATCTGCAGCCGTTCATCTCTCCCTCCTCACACACTGTCTCTGTGTGGGGAGGAAGAGCCGCGATGAGAGATGATCTCATATGTTTACACATGAGATCATCTCTCATTGGATGCTCCGATCGCGTTGTAAGTGGCCGCTGTGATTGGCCATTTACAGCGATCTGTGACTGGCTGTGTCCAAGGGACACGGGCAGCACAGAATTTCCCCAATGCTCGCTCGTGGGAGTGTGCATCGCGGAAGTAAACAAGAGGACATCCAGGGACTAATTACTACTTTTGCACATAACATTGCAAGCAGATTAGACACAAACATTGTTGGCCAACATAAGTAGAACATTTCTTGAAATTATTATTTAAAGTCAAAAGTATAAGATCCACTTATCAGATTCCTCAACCCCTCTGATGCCCCATTGTAAAAAATGTTTTGGGGGGGGGATGTTTTGGACAGGTAACCCTCTCCACTTCATTGAGAGATAAATGCATAAATAATGTGTATTAATTTGGCCAGCCCCTCCTTACTTACACTATTGGCAGCCCACTGGACAGGTAAGAAATGTCATAATACAAAAATATGAATACACAATACAAATTGAAGCACATTTTTACATTCTGCAATTACCTATCAAGGTAATAGGAGAACAAAACTTTAAACAGTACCATATGAAAGTATTCCGGCAAGCCCCTGCACTACATGCTTTGGTCAATTCATCCATAAATCTGACCACACAAGAGGTAAGTATAGTGTGTATGGGTATGGCAAAGTCAGCAGATAGAGTATTGGTATCAGCTGACTTAGTGGTTGCAGGGAAAGGAGGGTTCCAAACGAGTTTGGGCCTTAAAAAAATGCCTCTTGCACTCTGCCTGAATTTAAGGCCAACAATAACATTTGTACACATTTTAGGGGGTGTTTAGGGTAAGCACTACAATAGAGCTGACAAAATACATTGTTAATTGACTAGGCTAGGTGTGTATGGGCCCAGGATAGCATACTGGGGAGGTTAGTGAAGGCAAATATGCATTAAGGACAAAAAAGGAGCATTAAAAGCTTACAGCATGCATGAGGACAAAGAGGACATTCACAGCATATTACAATCATGGCAATTAGGGAATGATGAAATAAATACAATACATTAGAAAACATTAAATACATAAAATGTGATGTTAAAAGATAAAACTTAACTTAATATAGTCCTTCTGCGGGACCTGAATTATTGCAGAACAGGTCTCTGGAATAATGATTCCAGGGCCTGGGGGGAGATTCCAGTCATAAACTTGATATCCTGGAGACTTCTCCCCATCGTCAAGTACCGCAAAGTAGTGACGAGCCTCTGCTCAGGAGTGATGGCTTGCCACATGCAGGTGTCCTGCTTCGTAAAATAAGGGGACAGCAAAGCTAACAGATGGTGAATAATGGGGTCCATCATCCGGAGATAATTCCTGAAATCATCAGGATTATTCTCCTGGATCTCCCGCAAAATAGGCATGTCCGAGAATTGGTCACACTGGCGCAACCAATTCTACATCCATGAACTCCTCCTCACCCTGTTCATGGACTGGACTTGGTTCAAAGCAAGAATTCCAACATCAAGTTGAAGCAAAGCACAAACTCTACAACAGGTACATACCAGAAACATGGCTTGAAAACGGTCCGCTGGTCAGAACGAACTAACAGAACACACTGAAAATCAGAAAGAACCTGAGAAGAACGATCTGAAAATCAGAAACGAGCGAACAATAATTCACTGAAAAACAGAAGCAAACTATTAAATAGAACGCACTGAAAGACAGGAACAAACTGACAACACACACTGAAGAACAGATACGAACCCACAAGCACAAACTGAAAAGCAGAAACAAACTGACATGCGCGAGGCTGAAAAGCACGAATCGTCTCTCACCAAACTTCTACTAACATGAGATAAACACGAGATTAGCAGGAGCCCAAAGGGTGGTGCACTGGCTATTGAATTTCCTTTTTATAGCCCCATCGTACGTGTTGTACGTCACTGTGTTATTGATGTACAGAATTTCTGACAACATTTGTATTGACCGTGTGTATGTAAGACAATTTTGAGCCAACAACCTTTGGAAAAAAATCCACAGTTTTATTGTCGGAAAATCCAATTGTGTGTATGGGGCATAACACTGCAAAGCAGTAAGCAGAGCCTGTGTATGCAATCAGAGAACATGTTTTCTCATTTACATATAAAAATGAATACTACACAATAAAATAATTAGAACAATAGGCAGAAGACAGGGGTGTTTAAATGCAATGGTTGCGATGCTTTGCATTCATGGCAAAGTTTGCCCAACATGTAGTTGCCCAACAAGCCTGCCAAACTCTACACACTCAAGCATCGTAAACATGCCATTATTTTTTTTAATAATTGATAAGTAATACTAACTGGCAATCAGTCAACATTTGCAGATGTAATTCTGTTTGAGATTTTCTCTTCTTTTTTATTTAATAACATTTTACTAATACTATAGTAAGAACAACGCATTTTTAAAAACCATAAAAAGGCATTGATATTAGTTATTGGTGACAGTGACCTGGGCAACATAAAAAGCATACTACTGCATAAAACAAGTAATTTAGTACGCAATCAAAAGGGCATTATTTTCTTCAATGCAATTATAATATTGAGTTGAGTATGAAATAGAGAAAACATTGAATCTGATAAAAAGTGGCAATGTCATGGTATCCTGTGGGAAAGAGTTGTTTGAGGAATGGTGTCATGTAAGATTTTCATGTCTCTTACAGCATCCATTCTTTCTAGTTTAAAAAAAAAAAGAACTATATACTATACCGTACACAGTATTTACACTACATATTTAACATTACAGTCCACTGAGAGCGTATATATATATATATATATATATATATATATATATATATATATATATATACATACACACGCACACACACACACAGGTGTGCTCATAAGTTTACATAACCTTGTAGAATTTATGATTTCTTGGTCATTTTTCAGAAAATATGAATGATAACACAAAAACTTTTCTTTCACTGATGGAAAGTGTGTGGCTGAATCCATTTGTTATCAATCAACTGTGTTTAGTCTTTCTAAATCATAATGGCAACAGAAACTAGCCAAATGACCCTGATCAGAAGTTTACATACCCCAGTTCTTAAAGCGGTAGTAAACCCGCACATTTTTTTTTTTTTTTTAAACCTGCAAAGCAAAAGGCATAATGAGCTAGTATGCACTGCATACTAGCTCATTATGAAATACTTACCTTAGAACGAGGCCCCGACATCTGGCCCGATCCACGCCGAGGGAGCTGACATGCTCCCTCGGCGTTTCTTCCGGGTATCGCGGCTCCGGCACTGTGAGTGGCCGGAGCCGCGATATCGTCACTCCCGCGCATGCGCGCGGGAGATTTCAGTCCGGCCGCTCGGCTGCTGCCGGATTTTGACGGCGAGAAACCCCTTGTGCGCATGCGCCGCTGCAGTCAGCGGCGCATACCGAGGGGAATATCTCCTAAACCGTACAGGTTTAGGAGATATTTTTTTTACCTACAGATAAGCCTTATTATAGGCTTTCCTGTAGGTAAAAGTTAAAAATGTGGGTATACAACCACTTTAAAACCGTGTATTGCCCCATTTAACATCAATGACAGCTTGAAGTCTTTTGTGGTATTTGTGGATGAGGCTCTTTATCTTCCCAGATGGTAAAGCTGCCCATTTCACTTGGCAAAAAGCCTCCAGTTCCTGTAAATTCTTGGGTTGTCTTGCATGAACTGCACGTTTGAGATCTCCCCAGAGTGGCTCAATGATATTGAGGTCAGGAGACTGAGACGGCCACTCCAGAACCTCCACTTTATTCTGCTGTAGCCAATGACAGGTCGACTTGGCCTCGTGTTTTGGATCATTGTCATGCTGGAATGTCCAAGTACGTCCCATGCGCAGCTTCCTGGCTGGTGAATGTAAATGTTTTTAATTTAATTTTTTAATAACATACTGCAGTCACCTTGCCATCAATTTTGACCACATTTCCTGTGCCTTTGTAGCTCACACATCCTCAAAATATCAGAAACCCACCTCTGCGTTTCACAGTAGGAATAGTGTACCTTTCATCATAGGCCTTGTTGACTCCTGTCCAAATGAAGCACTTATAGTTGTGGCCAAAAAGCTACATTTTGGTCCCGACACTCCAAATGCACACACTAACTACAAGAAAACAGATCACAGATGAGGATGGTTACCTTTAGGCTCGATTAACATCTATGCATGTTGCTTTTGAGTGTTTCTGCAGTGCTTTTTGCGGTGCTTGCCGAGTTTTAGGACAAGTGTTTTTACCGCACTTTGAGTTTTTTTTTACACTATATATAGCTGGTTGCTAAGGAGGGGACTGGGAAGCTGGCCTCCACGTCCTTAACAACCGACGAGTCACCATTTGTCAGCGGGCTTACCCGCTGAATGTAAAAAATAAAATGTCGGCTAAGCAAAACAAAGTGTGAAAAAAAACAGTATCCCCCCCCCCCATACCAGGCCCTTGGGTTTAGTATGGAGAGTCGGCGGTGGCAGAGAAAGAAGAACACTGGACAAAGAAGAAGAACAGAAGAAGAAGCAGGAGAAGCCTGGAGGATGAAGATGAGGGAGAGGATGGAGGAAGACCAGAGGAAGAAGTGGGGAAGAAGAAGATATTTTTAATAAAAGACTTGTCAAAAACTGTCTACTGTATTTCTTCACACTACACTACTTTTTTTGGGTGAATGGGTAGGGGTACAATGTACCCCAAACTCATTCACATGGGGGGCTGGGATTCCCCCCCCCCCCGTGTAAACGAAGAGTCAATGTCATTGCAAAGCAAGAAAATTCTTAAAACAATACAAATTAAATTAAGTTTAGCTCGTCACTGGAATGATCAGGTTCAGGTAAGTAAAACGGGGGCTCTGGGGGGAGCTGCAGTGCAGAAGTCTTGAGTCTTTACAACTCCTTTAAGAAAAAAAAGTCCTTTATAAACATATGATGAACGAATAATTCCAACACTGGTGCAAATTCTGTATTGACCTAGTCCTAGATGATATTGGGAAGGTCCAGAGGAGGCTAATCGGGGTTGATGGGGAATCAGATGGCGGCGGGCCTTGTCAGGCGAATGGCGGGTGTTAGCATTTAAATCATGCTGACACCATGCTTGATATGATGTTAGGATTACCAAATCTCATTATTTCTATTACTACAGTAATATATAATGAGATAGTCCAAGCACCATAATGCAGAATCTGTGGGAACCCTGAGCTTGTTACTTGCGACAAGATGCAGCGTACCACCAGATGCAGCTTGTCATTTGCCACCATCGCCTGCCATCAGATGCAGTGGGTCCAATCTGTCCACTGCAACATCGCATACCTGCCATAAATCGCTGATCACCATTACTAGTAGAAAAAATAAATAAATAAAAAGTCCACGAATCAATACACTCAATAAACTCTTATTGGGAATTTTTGTTAGCAAAAACATGTAGCAGAATACCTATTTTCTAGGGATGGGCCGAATACCCCCTGTTCGGTTCGCACCAGAACATGCGAACAGGCAAAAAATTTGTTTGAACACGTGAACACCATTAAAGTCTATGGGACATGAACATGAAGAATCAAAAGTGCTAGTTTTAAAGGCTTATATGCATGGTATTGTCTTAAAAAGTGTTTGGGGATCTGGGTCCTGCCCCAGGGTACATATATCAATGCAAAAAAAGTTTTAAAAAACGAAGGAAGACCAGAAGAAGTGGGGAAAGAAGAAGACCTTAATAAAGGAATTGACAAAAAACATCTATTGTCTTTTTTAACGTTTTTGACACTTTTTTTGTGAAATGGTAGGGGTACATTTTTACCCCATTACTAATTCACACAGGAGGGGGGCTGGGAGCTGGGGGTCCCCTTGTTAAAGGGGGCTTCCAGATTCCGATAAGCCCCCCCACCCGCAGACCCCCACAACCACGAGGCAAGGGTTGTGGGGATGAGGCCCTTCGCCCCATCAACATGGGGACAAGGTGCTTTGGGGGGCTACCCCAAAGCACCCTCCCAATGTTGAGGGCATGTAGTCTGGTATGGTTCAGGAGGGCGGGCGCTCTCTCATCCCGTCCTATTTTCCTGCTGCGTGCCAGCTTGCGTGTTCGGATAAGGGTCTGGTATGGATTTTTAGGGAGACCCCACGCCATTTTTTTTATTTTGGCGTGGGGTTCCCCTTAAAATCCTGAAGGGCCTTGTATGGAATTTAAGGGGGACCCCCATGCATTTTGTTAAAATTTTGGTTCAGGGTTCCTCTGTGGGGAAATCCCATGTCGTTTTTAATCAATACACTTTTATGTGTATTTCCGGGGCCATCAATTCATAATAGCCGCGAGTAGTTTTAAATTACTTTTTTCCTTTATGCCGCATACACACGACCAGACTTTTTGACAGCAAAGGTCCGACAGAACGAATCCGTCTAACAATTTGATCGTGTGTGGGCTCCATCGGACCTTTGCTTGCCAAAAATCCGGCGGACTTTAGAAATAGAACATGTTTTTAAATTTTCCCGCTGGAACTCGGCAAGACCCAGTTCCTAGCGGGAAACCCGTTCGTCTGTATGCTGGTCCTATGGACCAAATATGACACATGGGCAGCTACAGCATCTGCCCTCGAGAATGTTTTCAGCGTGATCCTATTGCGCTTGTTCTCGGCGACAGGGTATTGTACATCTCGTGCTGGCTGCAATAGGAAAAACACATTTTCCTATCGCAATGAGTGCGAGAGGGAATGCCCCTCCAAGGACATACCAGGTCCTTAGGTCTGGTATGGATTTTAAGGGGAAGCCCCTACGCTGAAAAAACGGTGTGGGATCCCCCCCAAAATCCATGCCAGACCCTTATTCAAGCACGCAGCCCGGCCGGTCAGGAAAGGGGTGGGGATGAGCAAGCATCCCCCCTGAACCGTACCAGGCCACATGTCAAGAATTTCGGACCAAAACCGTAGCATTCTAATGATGAAGAACAGATAGTCCCAGGATAGGGAGTCGAAGGCCTTGTGTAGGTCTAATGAGATTAATAACGCACCCCTCTGTCCTCCACCATCCCAGCCCCAATTCAGAGCAGATATGATATTGATAAGCCATCTGGTCTGATCTGGGGCTTGTCTATTGGGAACGAACCCTACCTGGTCCGGGTGGATGTATTTTGGTAAGAACGAGTTCATGCGAGTAGTTAAGATCTTTGTCATTATCTTGAGGTCTACATTTATTAACAATATCAGGTGGTAATTCGTGCAGTCCCCATGGTCTTTATTCGGTTTGGGTATAATGTGAATAAAGGTGCCATTTTCGTGTGATAAATGGGAGCCAGTTTCTTAATTTGTTGTAGAAATAGCATACATGTGGGGTGAGAACCATTACATATTTGCGCTAATAGTGGCCAGAGAATCCATCTAGGCCTGGCGCCTTGGATAGGTTTAGATTTTTAATTGCTGCTGCTACTTCTCCTGTGGTAAATTCTACATCCATCAGCTCAACATGATCTCGGTCCAGTGTAGGGAGCAGAATGTCTCATGCCGCATACACACAACCGGACTTTTCGATGGACTAGGTCCGACGGTCTTTTTGACGGACTTTCGGCGGAGTTCCACTGGACTTTCCAAACTGACTTGACCTCACACAAGCACACCAAAGTCAGATGGATTTGAACGTGATGACGTACGACCGGACTAGAATAAGGAAGTTCATAGCCAGTAGCCAATAGCTGCCCTAGCATCGATTTTCGTCCGTCAGACTAGCATACAGACGAACAGATTTTTCAACCGGCCTCGAGCCCGTTGGAAAGATTTGAAACATGTTTTATTTCTAGGTCTGTTGGACTTTTGGGGAAAAAAGTCCGCTGGAGCCCATACACAATCCTAATATCAGACGGATTCATTCCATCGGACCTAGTCCATCAAAAAGTCCAGTCGTGTGGAGAGGGTAGGGGAATCATATAATTTGGAGTAGAAAGTGAAACATTCCTGCAGTATTAGTTGAGAATTCTGGGTTGTCTGGCTGTTCTGCAAACGCAATTTAGGTTGGTATGGCAGTTAGTTTCCTCGCCAAAAGTTTATTAGTTTTATCTCCCATGGTGTAGTATCAGTGTCTGTTTTTTTATTTTTTTATCATAATTTTTGGTTTGTTCAGCAAAAAAATTAAACCTCAGTATGTGATTAAATACCACCAAAAGAGAGCTCTATTTACGTGAGAATAATGATAACAATTTAATTTGGGTACAGTGTTCCATTCATTTGATAGGGCTGCTGTGCCTGCCTTTTCCTTCAGAAGCAAGGTTCCTGCACCTTATATGAAATGGGACCACACAGAAACACCATGGATTTGGGCACCATGCAGTTCAACACGAGTGAAACCGCACCATGTTTTCAGTGTGTGGGGGTGTCAATACCTCTTAATGACAATGCGGGTGAGGGAATGCATGTGATTTACATGCACTCCTGCACCTGCACTAACGTGAACCTAGCCAATATCAGAACATACAGTATGTTGTTTTTGCAGCATGGAACTGGCATATATTAGACAAACACCTACTCCTGTATTCTGGTACTGAACCCATTTAGGTAAGAGCTATTTACATATAATTTAAACAAGATTTGATATTTTGTAGCATGAAATTCCACACTTTTCTTTTGAAATATTTGGCATCAGTACATTAATTCTTGTTTGTTCTCCAAACAGGCATCTGCCGAACTGAAAAAAAAGTAAATTTAATTTTATTTCAACAGTGTTTTATTGTATTTTACAACAAAAACAAATGTACAAAATGAACAAAGGAGGTAGTATAAAAGATATTAAATCTTAGTAGTCTATACAGATCTGCGAGTGGTATGGCTGAGTTTGCTACATAAGCCCATCTTTTATTAATTTGTGTCACATCACACACATTACATTCCTCACCTTATCTGTTTCTCATCAAGTTGCATTTCTGTCACTAAATCCCTTAGGAAAGAACAAAACAAAGTTAAACTGAGCTGAACTTAGTAAAAGGAAAAGGATGAAAAGCAATTTCTTTAGGACATATAGCCTATGGATGTTGATTAGTCCCTGCAGTAAGGGAAATTTAATTTGGTGGTTGAGACCCAACATGCTTCAATGATTTAATAACATCATGGCCACAATCCAATGGCTGACGACCAAGAATTGAGGTACTTACTGCTCCCTACTTCATTGTATAACACCTGGAAGTCCCGGGGCATATCATAACAGTAAGGCTGCATACAGCTTTACAACAGTGCTACAGGAATGCACACTAGGCACTTAGCAAAACTACATTGTCATTAGAGCCACTTATGTATAAACAGTGTGTGTCTGATAGATTGCATTTTGAAGCAGAACAAAATATCAAAAGTTAAAGTTCAAGTACAGAAATTATATTTTTTGCATAATTACATTGGGTCAACTTAACTCAATGTATTTATATCTTATATCTGGAGGGCCATTGGAGCTATTATATATCACTGTAGTAGTCCACGATACATACAGTGATAGCCATGATCATCATTCTTCTGTGTGAGCAGCGTCCCTTCTGCACATTGACCACAGGGGGTCATCCTCTCGGCACCTCTGCCAATCATAGAATGCCTTGTACTTTTTTCAATGAATGCAAGGTGTTCTTTGATTGAACATGTGGAGAGTAGGGGCATTTGGAAGATATTTTGCAATGACAAGAGAAAACACCTCTGCAGCCCTAGACCACTTTTTATTAAAGTCAGGTATAAAGGTAGCATTAAAATATTTGTTACAGCTAGGGTAAAGGCCAGGTTTGGGGCTAGAGTTGAGGCCAGGACTAGTAGCTGGAACTGATTTCAGAGACATATAAAGTTTTATATGTACATTTTGCTCAACATTTGCTTTATTTTTTGAAACATTCTTTATTTGAAATTTTCCAAAAATTGTGTTTACAATGAAACACAGCAAAAATAATACTGCTCATACAGTATACATGAAAGTACAGAACATAAATTTCAATTAGGACAGATCTAACAACAAAATACAACAAAATATTGAAAGCTATGGTAACAATACAAGATCTCATACTGATCCACTTGGTCAGTTAAGCTTTGAAAATAAAACCTAGACGCTGATTGGTTTCTACGCAGATCTGCACCAGATTTTGAAATATTCAGTTTTAGAAAATCCTTGAGCCACATTTTTTTGTAATTGCACACTTCTGCAACATTGTCATTCATTAACATAAAAATAAAAAAAATATACATTTATGTATAATACCAGAAGGACTCCCCATTTGTGCTATCACAAAGAGCATGAAAGACTCCAATACCAAAAACGTGGAAACAGTGCTGGGCATTAGGCTGGTACAAGGCACTTACTGGGTCAATCAGAGGGATCTCCGCTAAATGCATCTTGATTATTCCACTAGTTTCATTTAGGCAATCTTATTCTTGCCCCAGAAAATGATAATTAATTGCTGCAGGCACCAATTTACAAATTGTGCACAATGATCCATGACTTTGGAGCTGCCCTGAATTATTCACCAGTTGTGTTTACTAGTAACTGTTTAAAGTTGTCCTTGTGCATAGGGAGATTTCTGATCATCACACCTCATTATAAAACTGGATACACCCTGTACAACTATGATTTCCTTTAGATTTACCAAAACCATGCAGTGCAAGGACCTGCCTGATTGCATACAAATTGAAACTGTAGAGCCCCATACACGCTAACAGATTTTCCACTGATTTTTCCCTTCATATTTACCAAAACCATATAATATGAGGTCAAACCTTTTAGGAGTTTCAATTTGTATGCAGCCAGGCAGGCCCTTGCACTACATGGTTTTGGTAGATCTGAAGGAAAAAAATCAGCAGAAAATCTGATAGCGTGTATGAGGCTTTAAGGTTTGACCTCATTATATGGTTTTGATAAGTCTAAAGGAAAAACATCTAAAGAAAATTGCATAGTGTTTATCCAGCTTAAGCGTCATTAAAAGACTGTACAAACACACATAAAAAAAAAATTGTAAGGTTCTAAGATCCTTATCATTTGTCTAGCAGGGGGTCACAAATGAAGCCCTACTATTCAGCAATAAAGCCCAATTTACGAGAAGTGAACCCCCCCCCCCCAGATGGGGCCCTTATAACATGATTAAAAAGACACACTCTGTTTCTACTACAGCAAGAGATGTGGCAACTTAAGTCCCAGAATGGACTATAAAAAATATGAAAAAAATGTTTGCTTATCTATACACTGTTATCAGCTTCAAAATAGTCCCCTTGTGAAGTGATGCACTTTTGTAGATGAATTTGTTTTCTGGAATACTTACTTATCTTTGTAGCAGCGCACAAGATATCCAGAATGTCATTAAATCTGTGTTTAAGGCATTTTTTAGTTTAGAAACAGCCAAAAATTGCAGGATGCTAAGTCAGAGTAATAAGGTGGTTGGTAAAGTTCCGGAATCGATTTCTGGCCCAGGAAGTCGCAAACACTTAACACATCATGTGCAGGAAGATTGTTGTGGTGGAGAATCCACAGAATTTCGGTCTTTTCCTTCGTAAACCCCCCTTTGTGATAAAAAAAAAAAAGAACACACCAACATGGTATTAAACTAAGAACAAGACATACGTACTTTCTTTGGGCAAGGTGAATTCTTTGTTTTCCACTGTATGTTCTGGCGTTTTTGTTTCAGTTTCATAATGGAAACACCATGTTTCATCATCAAAATCAAATCTGAAGACATTCTTCTGCTGCTCCAGATTCCTGTCACAAATTTTCCACCAACAGCACAACACACACACGTGTTATTTCTTCTCCATAAAAATGGAATCAACTTTGCGACCTAGGCAAGTGCAAGTTAGAACATGTCAGAAAACGCTAGAGTGTGAAAGGCTGTGTGACTCACCACCATAGTGCTACACCGCGGGAATTCCAGAAATTTAATTGTCATACTTCGTATCTCTAACACCATCATCATTGGTACACTATATGGCCAAAATATGGTGGTCATGTGACCATCACACCTACATGAGTTTGATGAAGGTCATATTACAAAACTATAGGCATTATTATGAAGTTGGCTTCCCCTTTGCAGCTATAACAGCCTACAGTCAACTTCAAGATTTTGGAGTGTGTTTGTGGAAATGTGTGCCCATTTAGACAAAAGAACATTTGTATGGTCAGTTAGTGATTATGGATAAGTAAACCTGGCTTACAATTATCATTCCTATTCAACCCATAGGTGTTCAATAGCACTGAAGACAGGGCTCTGTATGAGTCACTCAAGTTCCTCCACTCCAAACCCATCAAACCATGTCTTTATGTGATGGCCAGGTGTCCTTAACATTTGAACATGCAGTGTATATATTTGTTTATTTGTGCTGCCTTTCAATAAAATCAAGAAAATAATTCTTACTTAAAAAAACGATATAAAATAAGGGAGCCTTATAATGAAACTTTATTGTGCTCATTATTTTAGATATTGAAAGTATGTAGTGTTTGTACAATACCCCTTTTGAATCTATTTCAAATTCTCCCAGACCATTAAACATTTTTTTGCATATGTTACATATTAGGCCTCTGCTTATGATGAAGAAGTAAAACATAATATACAAATAATTAGACCTCAAAAAGTTATACATTTTGTACAGCTTTGGAACTTTACATCCTGTGACATTTGTTCATACTGATTCTTCTCTTGCAGCTGATTGACCTGGGATGTGTTATAAATTATGTGCTCTGTACACAACCTTTACAAAAAAACTGACAGCTGGATCCTTACTGAAAACGAATGTTCATATTATAGGTAGCACATTACTCCTGTACACTAAAATAATATACAGAGCATTCACTTCGGCTCGCTTGCTAACCAAAAATAATATTCTACACTGTCAAGAAATGACACATTGCTGCTAAAACCAAATTCATGTTCATTTCACAGAAAGGCATTTGGGTGAAAAAAGGACAACAGCACAACTTTAGGAAATCAGTTCACGTGAGTTAATGAAGCCAATGTACTGTAAGACTGTACAGGGGTGTAGAGTGTGGAACTGTTCTGGGGTCCATGAGGTCATAGGGTCCAGTAATGATTTCTGTTCCCCTTTATTTGCCAGCTGTGTGCTCAAGTTACATTCTATAAAGCAGGATTTATCTTTTGTTCCCTTTCGGTTTCTTTATAATGTTCTATTATTTACTTTTAGGAGGCTCACTAGGCTGAGTGGAAAAAACACTTGTTTTGTAAAAGATGATATCCTAGGACTAAATGAGAATGTTGAAAGTTATTTTCTAAGATATTAGGATCCCCATTTATATTTTTCACCAGGCCTTTTGTGCCTTTTAGTTAAGCCCCAAATTGGATTGATATAGGATCTCAATCGCCCAAGAAACTTTTTCCTTTAAAAGTTGTAAGGTACTTTTAGAAAAATGTACAGATGCCAGAGTCTGCTTCACATCTATGCATATTTAAAGCATGTATGGACATAAAAGCAAAACTTTATTTCATGCGGTCATACAGGTCTCTTGCTATAATGTGTAAGTATGTAGAACATATTGTATGTATATATTGTACATATTGTGCCTTGCTGCTTCATTGACACTATTGTCATCCTGGTCTTCTCTATTGACTGGCCATAGATGATGTACCTTGTCCGTGGACCTGTCTTTTACCTCCTGTATCTTACAGAATCTACACTGAGGTGCACCTGTGCAGCAGTTAGTGTACAATTAGAAATAAATGACTAGCAAGCAAGGATACAGATTTCAGGGCTGAAGAAACGAAAACCTACCTAATCGTTTTTAAAATTGCAGTTTTAGCCTGATGACGCTAAAAATTGTTTACTGTACCAGATGTTGACAACCATCTGTCTTAAGAAACCCCTGGAGTGCTGGAAAAGATAGTAAGAGGTTGATCTACTAAATAGACATAGCTGCATTAACTTAAGGGCTATTGGAGCTGCAGTACCAGGCCCCTACCATGATATAGGCCCTGGCTAACCAGATTCACTGTCACAGCTCTTTAGCGTCGCTTCTAAACACAGAAGCCTGGCTTCTGTGCTACAAGTGACAGCATGCTTCTCCCAGCAGTTCCCTCAGAACCTCCCCACACAGCACGCAAGGTAGACATAGAGGGACAGCTGCCGCTGCACGGATGTGTTTATGGACTTCAGAGAGGGCACCCCATGCTAGCTGAGGAACAGTCTGGAACTCAATGCCAAGACCCACCCCCCCGCTGGATAATCTAACTGCCGCTGCTGCTGTCCAATGGTGGAGAGGCAGAGCCAAAAATGGCCTGTGTGAAAGGCTGGGACTGGGGGCTTCTGAGGTGAGCAGATGGAGGGAGGGTTGTTTGTGCACAGGGGAGAGTTTAGCTGTTGTAGAGGAAGGGCTAAGAGGTGGCTGCAGAGATAATCTGTGAGAGAAGGGAGCAGAGGTGAGCTTTGGATGTGGGGGCAGAAGCGCTCTCTGTGCATAGCAAACCTCTTAACCCAGCACTCTGTTCATATTTCCCTCCTGTGAATTATTCAGTCCTGTACCCAGTGCTCTGTGTATTATGCAGTCCTGTACCCAGTGCTCTGTGTATTATGCAGTCCTGTACCCAGTGCTCTGTGTATTATTCAGTCCTGTACCGAGCACTCTGTGTATTATACAGTCCTGAACCCAGCACTCCATGTATTATGCTGTACCTAGCACTCTGTGTATTATGCAGTACCCAGCACTCTGTGTATTATGCAGTCCTGTACCCAGCACTCTGTGTGTTATGCAGTCCTGAACTCAGTGCTCTGTGTGTTATGTACTCCTAGTTTTATTTAACAACACCCTTTTAGGATCCTTCCACTGTGCAATTTGGCCGCACCCAACCTATGGTGTGGCATGTTCCTTTGCTGGAAGGGGGGGTTCCTGCACCTTTTCTCTGGGAAGAAAAGCCCTGGGCCCAGCCGCCCAAAAAGAACAGGCCACACATGGAAAGCAATGGGCCAACAGGAAGAGATCTACCCTGGCCTGACCCTCCCACAATTCCACACACATTGTCTGGGCTCGGTGGCGGGATTAATAGTCCCAATGAAAGCCAGGGACCTCAGGGAGCACACTGACGCATGGCCCTTAAGGCCCATCAAAATTCTCAGAATCAGGCTCATGATGCTCTTAATCCGGGCCCTGCAAATAGACCATTCACTTTGCAAGTGCAGTTGCACTCTCAAAGGGAATTTGCTCCAGATCTTAGTAAAGGAGGTGAAGCACTGCTAACTTCCACCATCAATCAAGTGCAAGCATGTGATTAGGTATTCTTTGCAAAGTAAAACTTTGCCAAATTCACTAATCTCTGGGGATAATTCCCTTGCAGTTCAACTGTACTTTCAAAGTAAACGATCTATTTCACCTTAGTAAATCAACTCCATTGAATTTTAAGTGGTGAGATGAAATTCAAACTCCTTCTACCTCCTAGACCTAACTAGAAATAAAGGATAATCTCTCCAAAAGATTCACAGATGACAATGAAAACACGATAGGGGCTTTAATCCTACCCTACTGTATTGTAAGTGGTTGTAACCCTAAAAAATAAATAAAAAAATAAATAAAAATAAAAATAAGCATGCTCCTGTTCCTTTAAGGCATTAGCACATATAGCACAATGCTTTTGCCATGTCAACTGTCCATTTCTATGTCCTACAATACCTAGATGACCCTGTCTGTTCCCATCTTCTCCTCTGTAAACTGACCACATTTATCATGGCTGCTGATCTCTGATAGTGTGGTCAGTTTACGTGACTCCATCATCCTGCTCTCTCCTCAGCGTCTCTGCATCTCTCCCTCCCTGTCAGTATCATAGTCTGTGTGAGAGCTGATCTCCTCTCCCCCTCCCTGTGTAATTCTATTTCCTGCAGCTTCTCCAGTGCTTGTAAAGTAAAGAAACATGTGTTAATTACTTTGATCCTCTCTGTTTTAGGTCCCTGTTTCGTACAGTGTCTGTTCTTTTGTAAAATTATAATAAATTCTAAATCCTTTCTTTGCTGAGCCCTAAGAGCTCTTAAGAGCTCTTAGTCTGAACACATGAGGAGAGCATGTACCTCTCCCCTACCCCTAAGAGCTTTTAGGGTTAGGGGAGAGGTAGGGTGAGCATGTACCTCACCCTAAGAGCTCTTAGTCTGAACACATGAGGAGAGCATGTACCTCTCCCGCTGAACAACTGCTGTGATAAAATCGAAGGTTGGTGGTTTTCAATCACTCTGAGAAGACTCATAAACTTGTATTGGAAGGAGCTGCTAAGTAGGAAGCAGTACCCAACCCGACCAGGAAGTGACATCCGTCCCTGTGAACAGTACAGGCTGCTGATTGCAGTCTCGACTACCGAGAAGGCAGTGTAAACCAGCACTGTGACCCGACATAGGACAGCACCACGGAGACACAGCTGTTACATCCACATCAGACCTTCCCCCTCTTCCACCCGGATGTCGGAACGGATGACATTACATGCCCATTTGTATTACACTTTTGTGAGTGGATTTTAACCCTATTACTTTTATTAAAATAGTTTGTTTACTGCACTTAGAGGGCGTTATTCTTTTGTCCTTTATCTATTCCAGAGTTTTTGTGCATTCTCTACTTGGAACTGGCAGCCCTCCATGGACAGCTTTTTTTATTATTTTTAGCATTTTACTTGTGTTTCCTCACATGGACTAATTACTAATAGATAATTGATTCACACCTCCCCTGTTCTCCCTCTCCCCCTCCCCTCCCCTTTCCTTGATTGTTCTGAGATTGTTGTATCCTGAGTGTGCCGTATATCCTATTGTTTTTACAATATAGGAGGTCACTGCAGCTACACATGATCAACGTATAATACTTATGTATCCACATACACTGGAGAGACACCAATACCCCTAGTGTTTGGGAATGGTACATTCACTTGAACAGGCTGGAGGAGATGGAGGAGTTTATTTTCGTGGCACGATAGAATTTCTGCCATCATGGAGATGTGGGCAAGTTGATTCCACTTTAAGTTCCTGGATGAGTACAAGAATCTTATGTCCTAGTCCCTAGAATTATGACATCTGGGTGTCCAGTTCTGTGAGGTCTGCTACACTGGCACAGTAGGAGCAAATGTTGAGACCCCTGAGCTGATGGGCTTCCTGTATCATTTTCATGCTTATGTGGCCCTTGTAAGGAGGGTAAGCGGCTGTGTGATTGGGTGCCGGTGATGGTTTCCTTTATGTCTTACCATCTGCTAATCATTCTATGAACTGTGTTCAACATCATCTTCTGGATTCATTTCTTGTGGACTTACATATAAGCGCTGCACCTCTTTTAAATAACTTTTTATTGTCATTTCTACAATATTGTGCTAGCTGTTGTTTTTACAATTAGTTTTATTGCTATTTTGAATTTTGAATATAAGCGCAACAAATAATTATTATATGTCCTTAACGCCCCTCTATTTCTTTGGGGGGGGGGGGTGGCTACTTTTGCTGATGGATAACTTGGTTCGATTTGGGAGCCCCCCTGTTTCACCACCTCCTTTCTCCCTCTCTCCTTACCTCTCCCCCCTCCCCCCTTTTTCAGAGAATTCTGACTAGCATCTTCCCCAGGGGATTATTGCTGAACTAATTTTGTTGGGGTGGGCTTGGTGATGAAAATTACAGTTCCAGATTGCGATACAGCAAGCGTAAGGCCAATCTTCCTGGGCCCCACCTATTATTGTAAACATTTGATGTGGGTGTGCTGGGGGTTTTCTTTATTGTTTTACCTTTGTCATTTTATTTTATGTTATTGTTTGTTTTCTTTCACGAGAATAATAATGTTATTTCACGGGTCCTTCAGAGTCGTGACTCCGCTGACATTTCTGTGATTGCTTGATGATAATAACTCTGATATGCTTACCTATTTACCTATTATACTGCTTTGGTCTTCAGGTCAGTTTTTTTTCTATATGTTTGTGGAAAACTTTGTATGTTTTTTCAATTTTTCAATTTTTTCAATAAAAAATTATTATAGGGGGGGGGGGGGCAGCAATGCAAAGTAATCAATACTTGATTTTCTCTTTTATTATTGTTATTGGGAAAGAAACTCAAAAGAAGAAGGGTTCTAATTTGGAAATAATGCAGTAGTGGTTTTGTCTTTACAGATCACCAATAATATTGTAGACTAAAGAAAGGTGTAATAGAAAGTGTTAACAGTAATAGTGATAGAAAGAGCTAATAATGTAATAAACCAGCACACATATATTCATTTTGTCTGTATATTTATTTGCTTTTTCAAGAGTATAGCTTAGCTTTAAATAAAACTGTTTTAATAAAGTAAGCTTAATGTGTCTTATTGTGCCTTCCAAAAAGCTCAAATAAACAAAGGAAGTAGAGCTCTGATTGGGGAATGCTTACATCTCATGATAATGTATAAGGTGGGAAAAAACAAATTAGTCATATGAGATGACTATTTAGTAGATGAGTGTTGCAATCATGTTATATTATAGAACCTTTTAGTCATTTGACTTAACTAACTACTGGCATATGCAATTAAAGGAGGATATGACTTATTGTGCCCAATACAAATTTTAGTTTTTTTTTTAGTCTGAGCTGATAATCAGAAAAAACAAACACAAAACCTGTAACATACACAGCATGCTGAGATGGTTTTGTTTGATGGAGTTCTGGTGATCTTTCACACATACCCAGCATCAGCTCACTATTAAATCGAGTGAGGATTTTGAACTACCCTTATAAAGTTGCCATTATTAGTATAAACACAATATACTTAACCACTACAATACAGGGCACTTTCGCCCCCTTCCTTCCCAGCCCAATTTTCAGCATTCATCGCTCTAGCGCTTTCAGTGACAATTGCGCGGTCATGCTACACTGTACCCAAATGAAATTTTTATCATTTTGTTCGCACAAATAGAGCTTTATTTTGGTGGTATTTATTCACGACTCCGTTTTTTTTTTTTTTTTTGCGGTATAAGCGCAAAAAAAGCGGAAATTTGGAAAAAAAACAATATTTACTTTTTTCTATTTTAAAAGAAATCCAATAAAATCTAATTGTGTCATAAATTTAAGCCAAAATGTATTCTGCTACATGTTTTTGGTAAAAAAAAATTCTGTTAAGTGTATAATAATTGGTTTGTGTGATCACGGACATATGTATGCAAATGATCATGTACATAAGTGTGCAGGTGATCACGTACATATGTGTGCAGATAATCATTGGGACATGTGATTTTAGTGGGACATATGTGGGGGACATGTTTTTATTATTAGGGACATGTGATTTTATTATTTGGGGACATGTATGTTTTGGGGACATGTGTGTTTTGGGGACATATGTGGGGACTGTGTTTATACTGTGTGGTGTGTTGTGTGTTTACACTAGACTGGTGATCAGTGAGTAAAAAGCTGTAAAAAACAGCTCATACTCACTGATCATCAGCCGGCTGCAGCGATCTGCTCTCCTCTCCTCAGCGTCGACTTCCGTGTGAGGAGAGGAGGAGCCGATTGCCTAGCAACCGGCTGTTTGTTTACATCACATGACGGCCGTGATTGGACACGGCCGTCATGTGATCAGGAGGGCCGATCACAGAGCCCTCCTGCTGATCTGAGATGCGCCGTGTTCGGGTGACATGAGCACATCGGGATCGCGCCGCTGCGCGTGCCCGCGCAGCGGCGCGATCCTGCTCCTTCTGAAGGACGTTCCTGAACGTCCTATCAGAAGTAGACGGCTCCCACCCGGCCGTATATGTGCATTGGCCGGGTGGCAAGTGGTTAAAGAGGAGCTCCAGGCTTCTTCAGAAAAAAAAATAAAAGTCAGCAGCTGCAAATACTGTAGCTGCTGACTTTTAATATTAGTAAACTTATGTGTCCAAGAATCCAGTGGCGTCTTCACCCAGTCAGTTTTTCAATTGGTTCTCAGGTGCTGTCCCCACCATTTTTTGTATGGGAAACCGACAGTGAAGCCATTCGGTTCCCTACTGCGCATGAGTGAAGCACACTGTGCTTTGTGAATGGCCCAGCGGCGGGGGAAGGAGGGGGGGGGGGGCGAATTCAGCTGGAAGTGGGAGCAGGTACTTGTCAAAACCAGGTACCCACTCCCCCCTCTCCCCCAAAAGGTGCCAAATGTGGCAGCAGAGAGGAGGAGGAGGCAAACAAGCAGAGCTTCCCCTTTTGGTTGAACATCCACTTTAACTTGATAAAGAGACATTTGTGTATTTGTTTGTTTTACAAAAGCATTCCTTTAGTAAAGAAAGAGTTTATTTAGAAAGTAGAAAAACACATGGGGAGATTTACAAAGGAAGCTGAAAATCTTCATTCAATAAATTGTGTGAATATTTACATAAATTTTCCAATTGTGCAAATTAAATAGGCAGGAATTTGGTGCTGGAGAGAATGCACAACGGGTGGTACATTTCTCCACATATGGTGCACATGTCCAAAAATTTTACAAAAAAACTACCTTTAAATCAATCAAATGTACACCTCTCCAATACTTCTTCCATGATACGCCCTATTCTGTCAAATCCTATATAAATAGTATCACCCCTCATCTATTGAATGCAGCCAAATGTTAAATACCAGGATTTTAGAAACAAGAAAAATGTCCAAGATTTGAAAACAGAAGTAATAAGATAATGGAAGTTAAAATATCTTTATTTCTATCACAGGGCAAAGAGGATACATTCCATGACATCTGGTCTAGTTGGATTTACTACTCTCATGAGATTGATGGGGCATCATAGTTATTATGTTTGGATATTGCAATGATGTGTGAGGCCGCGTACACACGCGCGGACTGTTGGCCCAACCTTGTCCGCTGAACAGTGTTTGGGCGGACAGTCCGCTCGTGTGTGGGCTTTCAGCGGACAGTTTCAGCGGACAGTTGGACGGACAAGGTTTTACGGAAATTCCGAAAAACTGTCCTCTGAAACCTTGTTTCAACGAACAGTCCGCCCGTGTGTAGGCTTGTTCGTCAAACTAAGTTCCGCGCATGCTCAGAAAGGATTTTCAAGCCGAAAGTTATAATGCAGTGTATAGGACGTCGTATTTTGCGTCCCGTCGTACGTGCCGTTCACGTCATCGCGCACGGTTTCAGCAAACTGTTCGTTCGTCGTGTGTGGCCATGTCCGTCCATGCTAAGTTTGAGCGGACTGTTCGCTCAAACTGTTGGACGGACAAAGTTGGGCCAACAGTCCTCGTGTGTGTACGCGGCCTGAGAAGTAAAACTAAAGCTCAATCACCTGCAATAGAGACACAGTTACATTATAGTGAATATTGGAATGTGTTTGGAAATGGAAACGTAAGAGAATATATGGGAACAGAACTATGTATCTTCCATACCTATACCCCCTAAAAATATCAAGAAGCAGATCCTGGGTTTTAAAATACTAACAGACATCAAAAAGTTTTTTTTTTCTTTATTTCTCTTGTCCCCTTTCTTTTTTCACATCCAATCTATTGGCTCCTTTGAGACAAAAAAAACCTGCAACCCCTGAATTTAGTATCCACTGGGACAGGTGCAGTAGTCTGTGCCAGGATATATGATGTACATACAGTAGACAAACATGAAAAAGGTAGAAAATCTGGCACTGACCTAACTGATAATAAAATAGTTCAAGCTTAGGGATAAGCCGAACAACCCCCGGTTTGGTTTGCACCAGAAAATGCAAACAGGCAAAACATTTTTACAAACAATCGAACACCGTTAAAGTCTATGGGACACGAACATGAAAATCAAAAGTGCTCATTTAAAGGCTTATATACAAGTTATTGTCATAAAAAGTGTATGGGAACCTGGGTCCTGCCCCAGGGCACATGTATCCATGCAAAAAAAAAGTTTTAAAAAACTGATGTTTTTTCAGGAGCGGCAATTTTAATAATGCTTAAAGTGAA